>NC_084833.1:30814715-31133465 GCF_033115175.1 Lepus europaeus
TGGCTTGGGATTGGCTCAGCTGTGGCCGTCGCAGCCATTTGGGGAGTGAACCAGCAGATGGAAGACCTCTCTCTGCCTCTGCCTTTCTGTAACTCTGCAGCTTCACCCACTGGGCCACAACACCTGCCCCTCTTGCTCTCTTTCTACGCCTGCCTCCCACCGTGGAATGTGTAGTATGAAGGCCACATCCAGCATCGCAAGCCATGTAAATCTGAATTCTTCATCAAATACCAGGTGTCAAGTATTCTGTTAGGGCAGCAGAAACTGGACGGAGACATGGGCGTGCATGGATGCCACATTTCAATTCTCCGTTCTCCGGGTGGGCGATTGGGCTGCTGCTAGCTCTCGGCTGTTCTGAACAATGCCACAGTGAGCATGGGTGTGTGAATACCTCTTTGAGACACTTTGAATTGCCTTCAGTTCCTTTGGAGATATCCCCAGTAATGAGATGATTGGATATTGTGGTTCTGTTTTTGATTTTTTTTTTAGCAGTTACTTCCATTCTATGCTCCATAGCTGTTGCACTGTGTGATAATCCTGTCAGTCCTGCACACGAACTCCAGTTTCTCCGTGTCCTTGTGAACATCTGTTATTTGCTGTTTTTTTGATAATAGCCACCCTAATGGATATAACATATCTCACGGTGCATGCTTCCTATCTTTATATCTAATGTGCACCTTAAATATATACAAGGAAACTTCAAAAAGTAGATGAAAATTGAATTTAAAAATAAGTTGATTTTGGTACAAAAAAATCTGAAATCCATGCATACGATTATTCTTCCAAGAAATCTCTGGAAAATAAATAAATCTTTTTTTAAAATGCATATTATGAAACAACTATGAGTGGATTTCAAAAAATGTCCACACTGAAAGAAACTGACTAGGCCAGGTGTCCTGGTACAGGGCTGCTCGCAACCCCCGCCTCCCATGTTGGAGCTCTGCTTCCAGTCCAGCTGCTCTGCTTACCATCCGGCTTCCTGCTAACACATCCTGGGAGACAGCAGATGATGACTCAAGTGCTCCGTCCACTGCCACCCACATGGGACACCCAGACGGAGTTCTGGACTCCTGGCTTCAGTCTGGTTCTGGTTCTTGCGGGAATCTAGGGAGAGCCAGTGGATGGAAGACAGCTCTCACTCTCTGTTACTCTGTCTTTCAAGTAGATGAAAACAAGCATTTGGGGTTCTTAAAATTATTTTTAAAAATTAAATAAACTTTTTAATTCTGTTCTCCATGAACTTTTTAAATAAGTGATCATCAAATTCTTGTATTTTCTTTGTAGTAAAATGGTTTATCTCTATTACTGTGTTTTATAAAAAGCTATTAATTTGTAGAATATTTTAACTCTTAGCATGGAGAGAATAATACCAGTTAAAGCAGAAGATGAGGTTGGTGGACTTTTATTTGTTTCCTTGCTTCCTTTTTTTTTTTTTTTTTTAAGATCTTATTTATTTATTTATTTGAGAGGTAGAGTTACAGACAGAGAGAGAGGGAGAGACAGAGAGAAAGGTCTTCCATTTGCTGGTTCACTTCCCAGGTGACCACAATGGCCAGAGCTGAGCTGATCCAAAGCCAGGAGCTTCTTCCGGGTCTCCCATGTGGGTGCAGGGGCCCAAGGAGTTGGGCCATTGTCTACTGCTTTCCCAGGCCATAGCAGAGAGCTGGATTGGAAGCGGAGCAGCCAGGACTCAAATCGGTGCCCATATGGGATGCCGGCACTGCAGGCAGAGGCTTTACCCGCTATGCCACAGCGTCAGCTCCGGCTTGCTTTTTTAAGACCACATATATTCATGAGAATTCCACATGGGATCATTTTTAAATACTATTTCTCTGTGTATATATGAAATGTTCAGGATATAACATTGTAAAGTCCCAATGATTTTATCAGCGCACGTTGTTTTCTGTTTTGGGAGACCAGAAACGGAGCAGGCTTGCATTCATCGGCTTGCTGGCTGGCCCTCTGCTGTGCTCGGGGAGGTGTTAGCCTCTTTCGCAGGGAAATTGGCATTCTGAGGAAGTCAGGGCTTTGGGACCTGGAGCGTCCAAGGTGTCCAGAGGGCTGTCTGGGGCCCAGTCCCAGAATTCCGTGGTAAGGTCAGTGCAGTGGATTGGCTGTAATTTGGGAGTTCTCCCCGGCGTCTTCAGGGACTGGGCCATCTATCTGCATTCATTTGTTTCCATGAAAGCTGTTGCAGGTAAAACAACTGGGAATAGTATAAGACCAATGGAGAGTGGTGGGGGCTACAGTGAGCTACAGACCCTGCCTAACAGCTGTACCTAAACCAAAAAATCCCAGTGGGCCACCAGCACACTTCTGGCCAGATTGGGCCCTTGAGTGCAATTTGACATCTGCTCAGGAGCTGGTTCCTCATGGGCTATTCTTTTTTTTTTTTTTTTTTTTTTTTTTTTTGACAGGCAGAGTGGACAGTGAGAGAGAGACAGAGAGAAAGGTCTTCCTTTGCCGTTGGTTCACCCTCCAATGGCCGCCGTGGTAGGTGCGCTGCGGCCGGCGCACCGCGCTGTTCCGATGGCAGGAGCCAGGTGCTTCTCCTGGTCTCCCATGGGGTGCAGGGCCCAAGGACTTGGGCCATCCTCCACTGCACTCCCTGGCCACAGCAGAGAGCTGGCCTGGAAGAGGGGCAGCCGGGACAGGATCGGTGCCCCGACCGGGACTAGACCTGGTGTGCTGGCGCCGCAAGGCGGAGGATTAGCCTAGTGAGCCACGGCGCCGGCCTCATGGGCTATTCTTGATCTTGAGTGGGGTTCACCATCCCCCAGGTTTCTGTTACCTTCCCCCATGACCTCTGTGTTCAGATCCCAGGGCCTGTGCCCTGGCTCATACCCAGGGCTCACCCTGGCTGGCCTGCCTAGAAGGGCTCATCAGTGGAGCTTGAACTCCAGAGAAAGTCGTTTGGATGGAAAGGGAGACCTGGGGTCAGGGCCCAAGCCGCGGCCTGAGCAGAGTTGGTCTGTGGATCCCAAGGGCGCCGTGACCTTCCTGCTGGTCCTGGAGTGTGGCCTGGGCACATCCCAGCTCTGCTACCCACACGTCGTGTAGTTTCCAGAGGCAAGATGTGCTCTCTAAGCCACATTTTCCCCCATGGAGAATGGGACTAGCAATGATGACTGAGCTTTTCTGAGATTGAATGAAACAAAGTGGGTGAAGCACTTAGCACAGCACCCAGCGCCTAGTAAATAAACTACATTAGTGTTAACCGTGGCTGTTGGGATTAGAGGCTTTGTGGATGTGCCATGATGAGCATGGAAATTAATGGTGCAATGTTGCATTGATGTGCACTTGATTTATCCCGGGGAGGAAGTGGGTAAGTTGTTCCTGAGCCCGGACAGCAGGTGCTCCCGGACCTAGAAGTAAAGAGCCATGTTAGGTTAGCTCTTGCTGCCCTCGTGAGAGCCTGGCTGGTCGTCAATTCATGCCTTCGACTCTATTTCTTCAAGGCACAGCTAGTTTTGCAGGCCGCGCTGAAGCCAGGATTGGAAAAGCCAGGTTCCCATCTAGCAAATGCGACCTCAGTAAGAACGGCCGCATTGCCGGGCGCAACTCGGAGGCGGAGGTGGAGGTGGGCGTGAGTGATAAATGACCCCGGCGGGACTGTGAAGGTCACTGCTGATGTTAGGACCAGATGCAGCGGTGTGCAGAGAGAGGCTCTGCTGTTTCCGTGTCCCTTGTGGCACGAGTCCTGCGTCCTCATGTACCCGAGGGGTGAGTGCTGCCCCAACACAGCATCCTGACCGGGAGGGGAGTGGCCTTGGAGCCGGGGCCGAGGGTCATCCTTCATTGTCGTCTGCCTGTGGGCCCGAGTGCCCCCTGGCCGCCCCCACCTGCTCCTGGATGGAAAACATGACCACGAAGAGTAATGAGGCACACCTTGGGGGCTCTGTGCTTCTGTGACGATGTCTTCTGGCCTGATTCAAAGTGCCCGGGAAACTGGAAAGAAGCGTACGGCTTTTAGGGTGCCCAGCTATTGGCAACCTTTGGTTGTTCTTACACTTGGGATAGCTCTGAAGAGGGTCCTCATCTCCAGGTCATTTTCTTCATTTATACAATGTGGTGTTGTTAGATGACTGACCGGAAGTTAGGGGGCGGGGGGAAGAACTCAGGTGGGTAGAGGGACAGAGAGGTGGAAAAGTGTGATCATACAAGTGCCGCAAAAGGCAGATGATTGGCTCTGGATGATGGCTGTGCAGCTGTTCGCTATAGCGTCTTCCAGCTTTACAATCTGAACATTTTAATAATGAAATGTTGGGAGAAATGCGCTGAAATATTTGGATGTAACACTGAAAAAATGGCCGGATCCCGGACTCCACACACACACACACACATGCACACACACACACCCGCTCAGCCCCGTCATTTCTCTGTTTTGCTCACGCTCTGCCTGCTTCATGGTTTTAAGCCCCTGTGGGCAGCAGGTTCTGGGTGTTGTGGATGTGATGGTGAGCGAGGCGGCTTCTGGGGGTAGGGGTACAGACAGGTGATAATGAGGAGTTCCATACAAGGGAAGAGGCATGGAGACAGAGTAGGGGTGAGGTCAGCTGCTGTAGGAACGGTGTCTCCAGGGAGGGGATGTCAGAGCTGAGGCCTGGGTGCACAGGAGTCACCACGCAGGGGTGCAGGAAGAAGCGTGTCAGGTGGGGGCAGCAGGTGTGTTTGCGGAAGGGAAAGGCCGGTGTGGGAAATGGTTGGCAACAGGTTTGGCTCAACAGTGTCGCTGGGATAGAGAGAGCCAGTGAGTGGCATGCCATGGAAGGGGTCCCCAGTATCGGGTGGTACACACAGAAGCCCTAGCGTGGGCACGGAGGCTGTGTGTCATACAGAGAGCTGCCCTCAGAGATCTGAAGAATTTTGGAGAAGTGATGCTCCTGGGTGGTTGGAATCAACGGACGATTCAGGGCTGTAGAATTTCGCCAGCCTCCATCCAGGGAGGAGATCCAGTCTGTTGGCCCCTGTGTTTTTCAGTTATCTTACAATAAAAATGACCCGTGAGGGTGTGATAACAGTTCTGCGCATCTCAAGACCTGTGTGTATTTGTGTCATGACCATTACCATCATCAGAGAGCAGAAGAGGCCTCATCACCCCCAAAAAGCTAAGCTTTGCAGTCCCCACCCCGCCCCTCCCCCAGCTCTTACACCGCCTGCCCGCTGTCCATCATGTCTATGTCTACGGAGAATGCCGTATACTGGAACTGCGCAACCAGCCTCTCACTCAGCATGAGGTCCGTGAATGTGGTTTCCCACCTCCAAGGGGACGTGGTGAGAATATGATAGTTCAACTGTTGGCTTTCTGGGGATGAGGCAGGGGAAGAAGCCGTGAAAGCCGTGAGGGGTGGCGAGAACCAGGAACAGGATGGGGAGCCTAGAGGTGGCCCTGGGAGGACCCTGGGGGCGTAGAGAGGGCCCTCAGGACATGGGTTTCTGTAGATGGGAGGGGCACATTGCTCCCCCCCCCCCCCCCCCCCCGCAATACCTTCACCACTGCGGTTTGGTCAACAGCTGGATTTCTGTGGCGGAGCTACTGAGAGGCCAGCCGCTGGGACGAGGTGCACGTGGGCTGGGGCCTGCAGCCGTCCCAGGGGTCTTCGTCCATCCCAGGCACAGATGCAAGCAGCGGGGCGGCAGCTTGTAAGTTAGTAAAAGGAGCAGGATCACAGGAGGGTGCACCAGGGGCTCGTGCTGCCCGGCCCCGCGGCTGGAGGGAGGCCTAGAGGAGCCAGCGGGGCTGGGCCACCCCTTCCAGAGCAGGGACTGCCCGTGAGCACGTCGAGGATTTCTGTGACAGGACCAAGGGGCAGGGCGGTGAGCTCCCTCAAGCCGCCGCCTCCCCCAGGCCTCCCTGGGATAACACAGAATGGATTTGCAAAGCACAGACCCACCGTGGTGGTGGTGGTGGTGTTTTCATTGTTGCTGGACATTTCTGCACCTTCACAGCTAAGAGGCCTGCGAGAGCACAAGGGGTGGGGGGAGGCTACCCAGGTTCCCCACTGGCAGGGATGCAAAGCCCTGCCCCCCCCCAGGTCCTGCTGCATAATGACGGATCCCCAGGGACCCCCAATAGTGATCGATAGCCCCCGCCCAGCACACATAATGAGCACAGAGTCACCAGCCAGCCTGAAGAGCCTCCCCTCCCCCACCGTCCACTTGTCCAACAAATCCCACCCCCCACCCCCCAGGCTGCCCTCTCAGTTGGGTTTCCCTTTGATTGGCAGAGGCCCTGTTATTTCCGCCTGGATCGCCTGACAGCCCAGCCCCTCCGCCTGGTCTAATTATGCCGGGTCCATTCCCCGGGCCACGGGGACGGGGACGGGGGAAGGCTTTATCAGATTGTCCAACTGACCGTGACCAGAGCGTCGGCACCTGCCTGCCTTGCTGACTGAGGAGGGAAGGTGTTTATACACAGCAGAGCTGGTGTCTGATTGACTGGCCGGCCCCGGCCTGCGGACTGGCCGCCCGAGTGTCAGGGATGAAAAATGGAGTCTGCCTCTCCACCCAGCCTCGTTAACCCCCCTCCAGGTCCAGACGGCATCCAGCGGGGTGTGCGCAGGCCCAGCGCCTGCTGCCGCTGCTGACAGCGGCCCCTGCGACAGGCTCCCAGCTGCAGCCCTGCGACGTGGGTCCCTCTCTTTCCATTTTTATTGTTCTCTGCGCCCTCCACGCTCCCTGTTGCAGCTCCCTGCTCCTCCTTCTTCCTCGTCTGGGTTGCCCTGAGCACTGAGCGCCTCACCTCGCGCTTCCAGGGTCAGCGTTCCTGGAAGCCAGCTGGTCATGACTGCATGGGGCTCCATTTATTTTGTGTTGTTAGACTTCTGCCTCTGAACAGGCTGTCGGGTGCTGCCTGGCTTTTCCTGGCACCCAAGGGTGATGTTGGTGGTACAGAAAGGGCGCCCATGGGGCAGCTCAGGCACATGGCGCTGATCAGCTGGTGGCTGCGGCCAGTGCCCCCCTGAGACGGGGATGTTACCTCATTGCAGTGCTTGAGGGTGCCATTTGGGTCACTCACGGCCTGAGAAGGCTTTCTCCAAAGCTGAGCTTTTCCTGCACGGTGAGAGTTGGCCTCTGGGCCTGTTTAATTAAGCTCAGCATCCCTGCATCCCTGGGCTGAGCCTCCTTCCCTCCTTCCTCTCCTCGTGGAGAGGGCCCTGAGAAGTGTGGTCTCTGCGCTGGCAGCACTGGTGTTGTCTGGGAGCTGCTCAAAACGCAGGGCCTCAGGCTCCACCCAGCCTCCTGCTTCAGGGTCCACGTTCTGACCCTCAGGATTCAAGTGCATGGCTGTTTGGGAAGCCCTGGGTACCAGGACGTTGTGAATCTGCCTAGAAGTAAGAGAACTCAACAGCCCACTCCCATCCAAGAGACTAGGGAATCGTCCTCCCTGCTTCTGGTCTTGCCGAGAGTGAGGAACTGAACGGGGTCTTTGGGTCCTTGGGATCACGTGTCCTGGCAGCTGCTTCTCGTTCTGGGGGAAATGTTTGGCTGTGAAAGACCATCTGCAGAAGACTTGTGTCCTCAAGGGCCACCTTGTGCTACCTTCTAGGCTGGCTGGCATTTAGTTACAGTTCCTGTCGTGACCCCGTCTCTCGATTACTGTTCCATGCCTTTGGTTAAATCTGGAACAATGAGCGTTGGATTTACAGAGTTTTTCTCAATATGTATTTTAACACTTGTCAAAGGGACATATGCTTCTTCTTTGATCAAAAGAACTTTTTTTTTTATCATTTTAGTCATACAGCTAATATGCTCCCTATAGACAAACTTTAAAAATATGCATAACAAACCACACTGGATCTGTTAGAAACTAATTAAACGGTAAAATAAAATTAAATTAAAAATGTGGGTCACAAGTGTGGATATTTCACTTGGTTTTTGAGACACTCGCTAGGACACCTGCGTCCCACATCACAGTACCTGGGTTCAAGTCTTGGCTCCGGCTCCTGACTCCAGCTTTCAGCTAATGCAGACCCTGGGAGGCAGGAAATGAGCTGTCAAGAAGTTAGGTCCCTGCCACCAACGTGGGAGACCTGGGCTGAGTTTCCAGCTCCAGTTCTGGCCTAGGCTGTCCCCAGCTGTGTGGGCGTTTGCAGAGGGAACCAGAGATGGAAGTGTACTTGCTCTCTCTCTCTCTGAAATAAGATTTGAAAAATGGATTATGAAAGCACACTACAATCACTTATATTCTCACCACTTCGTGTCATCAAGAAGTTGATATACAAATAATGATGATCTTTATGAAAATGTTATCTCTTTCCATTTTGCTTCATAACCTGCTTTTTACTCTGTTATGAAATATCCTCCCAAATCAATAAAGACAGCTCCTCCTCATATTCATTTTTAATGCCTTGCAAAGCATTAAGTCTGTGGACTGCTCCACGTCCCTATAGTCTGGAGGTTTGTGCCTCTCCACATTCCCATGTTGGAGCCCAGTGCCCAGCGTGCGGTGGGGGCCATTGGGAGCTGAGTAGGCTGTGAGGGTGGAGCCCCCATGACTGGGATTTTTGATTTTTCAGGAGACCCCAGAGAGCTGCCTTGCCCCTTCGAGGACAGAGCCAGGAGGTGCCGTCTCTGAACCAGAGACGCCAGTTATACCTTGATCTTGGGCTTCCCGGCCCCTAAAGCAGTAAGAAATGACTTTCTGTTGTTGATAAAGCCCTGCAGTGGGTGGTATTTCATTCTAGTAGCTCACGCAGACTGACACACACATATATATACAATGGGTTCATGTAACCCATCACCTATTACTGGGTGTTTGGGTTTGCAACTTTTCCCCTATTATCTCAGTGCTTTGGAAATGTCGCCTGTACGTAAATATTTGCACATGGTGTGGGACATCAGAGAGAAGCACGATGCTGTCCCTTGCACCCGCAGGGACTGACAGCCGTCCCCAGCCATCCCCTCTGCATTCAGGTGGCAGCCAGCTGCAGTTTTCTCATCAGTGGTTGGGTGTCATGATCACTAACAAGAGGTCTTTAGGATCAACTTGTGGTCAGAGCGATTCTCGGGACACTTGTCACGGAAGAAAGGGCCACAGGAAAAGGGGCTGTGGCCAAACGGGCCTGGAAAGTGCATTAGACCATCTTTCTCTTCTTGGCATTTTATAATATGCATTTGCATATTCCAGAGATCCTGCAGTAAACAGACTACATTGTTTGTGTGCCCAAATCAAGTTCACCAGGAACACTACATACATGTTTCTCCCCAGTTAGCATCCCTAGGAGCTAGGAAAAATACTGGAGAAATTCTGGGCCAGTTTTTCCCCAAATTTATAACCAGTGACGTGCAGCTATTGAGAAAGGGGACTCTGATGTGTTTTCAGCAAGACACTTGGAGCTTCCCATTGGGAGTATTTGGAAAATGCGTGTGTGCCACTCACGGTTAGACTTGCTCATAAAGAACCCACGGAGACCTCTTACCACGCCCCCCCTTCTCCAAATACTGGCGTCGTGACATGGAGCTAAGACCAGGACTTGAGTAACGGAGGTAAAAATCTGAAATTTCAAAGGTCTCTTTGTGAGATCCTCGACTGACCAGGTTGCAGGCAAGCAGTCTCAGTTGAGGGTTTTAGCGTGCTTCCCAGCCACGTGGGGCCCCCCTCCACCCTCCATGCCAGCTCCTAGCCCAGTTGTTCAGCTCTCAAACCAAAGTCTGGAGAGCAGCATGAGAGAGCCCAGGTGAGAGATGTATCCTGAAGAAGACTGTCCATGTGATTCGTGTCTCTGGGGACAGCACTCTGCCCGCACAGCTGCCTTGCAAGGGGGGAAATGCTTCGACAAGAATCATCCAAGAATCCTCCTATGGCTGTCCTGTGGAAAGCAGTGCGAATTACCAGACTCCATGCAAGCCCCATGGCTCACTTCCTCCCGCCCCTCTGGGGAGGGATGGCGATCTGGCTCTGCAGGTCAACATTCTCCCGGCTCTGAGAGTTTGCAAGGTCGCCTCTGAAACCTCCGTGCCAGCCGAAGTCAAAACAGTGGATCAGCCGCAAGGCCTTGTTTATTATCCCAGTGCATCCCTCTCACCCCTTCTCCTCTGTGACTGGTCAAGCTAATTTGGTTTGACATCCTAACATTCGAGATTTGTCAAGTATTGCAACCCTAAGAGGTACTAATATTGAAAACCATACTTGAAATTTATGTAATCCAGATGTGCCTGCCCCTGCAGCAGAGATGGAGCTGTAGGTGTTGGGGGGAGGGGAGGCGAGGATGGAGACAGTGTGTGCGTGTGTGGAAGAATCCTGTTGCCCTGTATTTTTTCCACGTGATATATATGGCCAAGTAGGATTTCATGTATTCATATTCTCTCCCATAAGAGCAGTAACCGGATTATGAAGTATGGCTTTGAGTAAGTAGCAGTACCGGTTTTATTTGCAGCCAAGAATAACTGATTAAGTTTAGGGAGAAGAAAGCGTTCTACTTTTAAATGCATTTTTAAAAATCTTTTAAATTAGGACCCTCTGCCACTGTGGCCACGGGAGTTATGAGAGTGAGGATTTTGGACATGGCTCTGTAATGTTGAATTTTTCCTATTAAAATAGGTTCAGTGGTGCTCAGGAGCCGCCCCTCTCCCGCCCCCTTGCTGAAACAAAGGCTTGGATCTCTGGGTAGTCAGTTCCCAGCCCTCCCACACGGGTAAGGCCCAGATGCCAGCACTAGTTTCCGGGAGCTCGAGGAGTGGATGAGTTAGAGCTGAGAGGTCTCCATTTTAGTGACTGACAGTGCCTGGCTTAGGGGCATTGAGCTTCTCCCCATTCCGCCCCCAGCAAGGAGGTGTTTCACCTCCAGCGAGGCCAGCAGCTGCCCTCTCTGGCCACAGTTCCCGTCCCACCTGTGGGGTCCCAGGGCTGTGTCCAGCTGACCCTTACCCAGCAGGGACCTAAAAGGGTGGCTGGCAGCATGCTGGGCATGACAGGTGACCACCCTTAACCAGACCCAGCAGGCCGGGGAAACGGGGCAGACCAGCAGTCACAGCAGGTGACAGTGATCCGATGGGAGGCACCAAGTCACGATCCACGTACACGGCAGTGACGAAGATGCCACCAGGTATTCGCAAACAGTGGGGCAGAAGCTGAGGCCAGTGCTGTCTGTGGCTAGTTTTAGGCCAGAAGTCAAGGTTTTAGGGGGCTGTTGTCACCCCTCTTGGGCAGAGCAACAGGAAAACAATGCCCAGTATTTGAGGGGAGCTCGTGGCATGCTGTGGTCCCCATAGTAGTTTCCTGTTCGCCACAGACCCCGGGACAAAGTCCGGTGTGTGTCATCCCCCCCCCCCACCCCCCCACCCCCCGGCAGAGATGGGACGTGTTTCACTCATGGCGCTGTTCCCAGCATCACGTGTAGTCCTGCTTCCCAGAGGGCAAGGAGGGTGCTGCCTGCAACTCCGTTACAGCCTGCGCCTGCGGGCTCAGCCCTGTGCAGTCAGATCTTGAGTCAGGAATGCAGCCGTGGCCCCAAGCCAAATGGATTCCAAATGGCAGAATCTGATTTTCCCGGCGGGCTTGGTGTCAGGGCAGTCAACGCGGGGTGTGCTTTTGGCTTCCATGGTTGACCTCAGAGTGGAACAAGGTGCAGGCAGCTGAGTGGGGGATCTCGAGCAGCGTCGCCAGCCTGGAGCCCGTATCCACCGGGGAAACGTCCCTCACCTGGGAGGCTGGGCTGGGGGCGGTCCCGGCAGCAAACAGCAGGTTGGTCAAGGCTGCCGGTCCAGTTCTCTTGGCAACGTCGTCACAGTCTGGAAGGACCGGCCCCTGTGCCTGAGGACGAGATGAGAGTTGGCTGGAAGTGGAAAAGCAAGAAATGCTTCCAGGTTGGGAACTCGCCGTGGGCTTTCAAGGCACGCTTGCGCCATTGTGCTGCACCCAGCCTGTGGGCCTGCCCCGTGTCGCAAATGGCATCCCAGGACTGAAACAGGGCTGGGATTGGTAGCTGACCTTGGTCTGACCTTGTGCCTTCCTAGTGATACCTTTGCCTGGCCAAAAACAAGAAAAGAGGAAAGAAAAACGACCTGTCTGTGTATTCTCTTTTTTTAATGTTAACCAGCTGAGGTGTACTTTGAAGTTCAAGTCTAGGAATCCCATTGCAATGCACTACTTATCGTGGGGATGCAGAAGAGGGTACTAGAAGGAGTGAAATTAGAAATGAGCCAACCACAGGGATCACAGCGTTAATAAAGGGCAAGAAGGGAGTCCAGCTGAGAGGAGGTGCAGGCGCGGGGGGGGGGGGGGGGGTAGGAGGAGGGGGGGGCGCCAGGGGCCAGGGAGGGGCGCAGCTTGGCTTTGAGTCCCCTTGCTGGCAGTGACTTTGGCCTCTGTGGTCTTCTGCTCTTCTGCTCTGAGATGGGGTGATGGTCCCGCATCATGACTGAGCCTGAACATGGCGTGCACTCTGCACAAAGTGCTCCGTAAGTGGCAGCTGTTAGTGTGATTACTGTGACCCCTCCCCGAAGGCAGCAGCCTGCTCCAGGGTGATGCCCTGGATGCCACCGCCGCCATGAGGGTCTGATAGCCTTCCTCATCGCTAGGTTTGCTCCAGTGCTGGTGTGTAAGGGGAGGCAAGTTCTCAGGAACCTTGGCCTTGACGCCAGGCCGTTGGCCGCCATCCGTCATCCTCCAGAAGGCCGTTGTCAGTTTGGGGTCCCATCTTGTCCGTCTCCTCTGTGGGCTGCGAAGCCCTTCGAGGGAGCCACGAATTCACAAGGGTAGAGCTGTCCTTCAGAGGAAGCGTGAGCCCGTGGCAGGCTCTTACCTGAGGCCAGACGCTGGCTTACGTGGGCCGCAGAGGCCATCTGAGCCGGCCTGCTGTGTCCCTCCATTGCCAGCTTCCTCTCCAAAGCAGTGAACCTGGGGGCAGCCGAGGTTCCCCCTACGCAGAGACCCCAGGCCTTGCAAAATGAGCTCCAAGGACTTTCTCCAAATTACAGCATGGGTTTATTCCAAAACAACACAACCAAAGCAGATCCCTGCTGGTTCCTTGGCTCATTTTTGTGAAACATCACAACCATGAACCAAAGGAAAAGATGGGCCGGAGGCCTGAGACAGAAGCCAGGCCAAGTTTCTTCTCCACCCCTCTCTCTTTCTCAGCCCCAGAATAGTAAAAGCAGCAAGCATAATAATAGCTCAAAGTCATGGGATGTTTACTAAGTACCGGTATGGCTTGTACTTGCATTGTTATTTAGTCCTCTAATAGGAAGTACTAGTATTGGTGTCCCCCTTTTACAGATAAGAGGGCTAGGGCCCAGAGCAGTTAAGCAACTTTTTAAGGTCACACAGCTAGAAATGGTCAGGGCAACTTTAGAACACAGAAGTCTACAATCAGAGGCCACACACTTAGCCACAGCCCTGTACTGCCTCTGATGATATTTATAAAATACTTACACAGGTAGTCATAAAAATAATACATGTACTGCATATGCATATCATGTACATGTGTATATGTGCACACTATATACACATGTGATGAAGTTGCATAGAGCTATCCATATATGTTATTCCAATGTCAAGGTTCTGCTATTATACCCTAGTGATGTAAGAGGTAGCCATCTGGGGGAACTGGGCTAAGGGTCACAGGATCTTCCATCCTACTTTTTCCGGCTTCCTGTGAGTCTATCATTATATCAAAGTAAAAGGGCCAAACAAGCGAACTACCAGACTATGGCCCACAGTGCGCTGGGTTCTTAGCACTCCACGTCCACTGTTCCGTTTAATTCTGCTGGCAACCTGAGGAGGTGTGAGTACTACCATTTCATCTTCAGCTACCGAGGAGGAAACGAGCTTAGCATGGTGCCCAAGCTGAATGGCATCACGGGGGAGCGTGATTCTTATTACAGACCTCAGCTGCGATGCAGCACCTGGGGCCCGGATACGCCACAGATCTGCCAAGTCCATGGGGACTGCTAAGCCCCAGGGAGCCCTGCTGGGTGCACCACACCATGACAGCCTCTGCTCAGAGGTACGACGTGGCGCCATATCAAGGAGCATGGGGTAGGTCGCAGGCGGCTTCCATGGTGCCAAAGGCAAGGTAGGGGCACAGTCATGTACCGCATGCCGCCGGAGGTTCATTCTGAGAGCAGCATTGTCATTGATGGCCTCACTGTGTGAGCACTGTGGAGTGAGCTCACACAGACTTCCGCAGCCACGGCACCTCTGGGTGGCGTAGTCTTGTGGGACCACTATTGTAGATGAGGTCCTTTGTTGGTTGAATCGGCCCTTATGTGCCACATGGCTGTGTGCAGCGCGTGAGCCCACCTGGCTTGGAGCTGGCTCGCCAGAGCTAGCGTCTGGATGGTTGGCCCCAAGCCAGGCACCTTCCGGATTCAAGGACATGGTGAGGGTTTGGAAGATGGAGCGCTATCCATCATAAGGCCGGACGGCATCAGCCACTATCACCTTCATTTCCATCAAAGGTGTCTTGTGACCGGGAATCGTCAGGTTTAATTTAGTCTGAATCAGGACACTGGAAGGACTTATTTTCTATTTCTGCCCTGGGCTGAACCTGTCTTGAATAATTCAGTGTTCATCTACTTCCAAACACCAGGCTTTTTCTTGCTTCCTGTGCTCTTTTATGCAGGGCCATGTGGTTGCTTGTTTCTCCCTGTCTCTCCTCCATTAACATCCACCTATTCCCCACCCCTGGTTGCAAATAAGGAGTGCTTTTCAGAAAGAGAAATCAACTTTGCGTGTGTGTTCTCCACGGCGGTGTCCACTGCCTAAGGTTTGAAGACAGGTCTCGGGGCAGAGGCTGCACACGGGGGCCTGGGAACACCTTTTGACCTAACACTGTCTTTGTAAGACATCCTTGTGCTAGCACTTACAACTTGGAATAGTTCCAGGTTGGGCAGCAGAGTAGCATCTGCCCCCTTCAGACGGGGCAAAGCTTTCTGATTTGCTGTAGCCCTCTCCACCCGCACCCCCGACCCCTAAACGTCACACATTCACACTGCACGCCTGGCCCCGCCACGTCTGGTTGTCAGTTGATGGAGTTGAAGGAAAACCTGGTTCCCAGAGGTGCAGGCGGATGGACGCTTCGGGAGCTAAGAGGCTGCACTTGAGCCTCGCACTCTGCTGCTTGCTCCGGATGGGTCATGCAGAGGCAGCGGGAAGCTCAGAAGCCCCGAAGCTTCTCTAGGCCACTGTGAACGCCTTGCCGTCCCCATTGGGAGGCTGAGGCTCCAGAGAATTCTCAGCTCTGCACCGACACCCTGGTTGTGGCAGGATTCCTGGGAGAGGCAGTTGGGGGTGACAGATGCTGACGTGGGGAACTGTGGGTAGGTGCATTTATGTGTGGGGAAGGGGCTATATTTCAGAGAGTATTTGGGCGATGTGGCCTATTAGCTGCCTCACCAGATAAGGAGTCAAAAGAGGTGAGCTTCCTTCTGGCTCTACTGTTTGCTAACTGGACTCTGGAGTCCCGGTTTTCTCATCTGTGAAATGGGTTCATGTCTACCGTGCATACCACCAGGCTGGGAGAGAGGATCAAGCACTGGCGAAGTTGGAATTTCAGCAGCCACAGGTACAAGTTCCTTGGCACACAGCCACGCCCACGCGTTTCCGTGCTGTCTGTGGCTACCGGGGAGCTGTAGCAGAAGAGCTGGGTCGCTGTGGCAGGGACCCTGTTTTCTCCTCACTGCTGCCAGTCGGTGCCTGTGGAACACGTTCCAAGCTAAAACCCAGATAGGCACAGCTTCTGGGGCCCACAGCAAACCTGCCCTGCACAGCCAGGCCAGGAATTCTCTCCACTTCATTCCCATTGAGCACACTTCCCTCCCGGAGGCTCCGGCTAGGGGCGCTTCCTGGTGAAAACCACAGCATTTTTAGAAAACCAATCTCCCTTTTAGCATCGACCACAAAAAGAGAAGAGGCTGTTTCCTGTCCCAGTGGGCATTGCTCCAGCGCATTAGCCTCTGAGCAGGCCTGCCCGGCCGAGGCCCCTGCCCCAGTCCTGGGCCAAGAGGAAGTACGGAGGGCAGCCTCCGCTCTGATAACCTGCAGGGGTGAACCCCAGGACCTCCGAATGTGGTCTGACTGGGAAGCAGACACAGTGGGGCTATCATCAGCTAAGGGAGAGACTGGGAGGGAAATTTGCACACAGAGCCGGAGACCCTCAGGAAGGATGGCAAGGAGGGATGCGAGGGATGAAGCTGCAGGTCCAGGATTGGTGGCCACCGCTAGAAGGGAGGATGAGGCAGAGATACTACCCACCTGGCTCTGCTGGCACCTGGCTCTCGAGCTTCTGGCCTCCAAGAACATCAGGAAGTAACCCTCTGTGGCTTAAAGTCGCCCGGTGTGTGGTCCTTTGTGACAGCGACTCCAGGACACTCGAATGCAGCCCACGTGTCCTGTGGCACGGCCTTTTAGTATCTTCCACAGCATCTGGCCGTACCCCTGTTCTCCCAAGAAGGGAGTAGAGGCCCGGCAGGGTTCAGTGAGCCGCCTGGGGTTTTGGCAGGGCAGGATTCAAACCCCAGCCTCCTGACTCTGAGCTGCTGCGATGTGGTGTCCAGGGAATGGCGTTCCTCTTCCGTAGCATGCTTCCGGGGGAACGCCTGGCCCCAGGGATGGCGCCTTCTGTCTGTGTTTCGCATTCCAGGAGCTTCACCCAGAGTATTTCTTTCCTCTGGTCGCCTCAGCTCATTGACTTGAGCTCTTAAATGTACAAAAAGAAAATTCAGCTGTTAATTTTTTTTTTTTTAATTTTTTTTGACAGGCAGAGTGGACAGTGAGAGAGACAGAGAGAAAGGTCTTCCTTTTGCCGTTGGTTCACCCTCCAATGGCCGCCGCGGTAGCGCGCTGCGGCCGGCGCACCGCGCTGTTCCGATGGCAGGAGCCAGGTGCTTATCCTGGTCTCCCATGGGGTGCAGGACCCAAGGACTTGGGCCATCCTCCACTGCACTCCCTAGCCACAGCAGAGAGCTGGCCTGGAAGAGGGGCAACCGGGACAGGATCGGTGCCCCGACCGGGACTAGAACCCGGTGTGCCGGCGCCGCAAGGCGGAGGATTAGCCTGTTGAGCCACGGCGCCGGCCTGTTAATTTTTTTTAATGGGAAGAGGAGTCCTTTTGCATATGTGTGCGTGTTGTTTCCAGTAGACACCAGCAGAGTGAACTGTCATTTTCTTTTGCCACTCACCGTGCATCTTGAAGAAGGCACCCGAGAGGTCCTTGGGGAGGTCCTCTGTGAGATGCGGGTGGGGACACTGACTGCCTGGATCAGACCAGCAGGGCCTCCTGGGCAGCGTAAGAACACTGATACTTCCTGCTCAGGGAGCACCTGCTGGCCAAGCTCCTGGCTAACCAGCAAGTGAAATCCACCCCGAAGACCACAGAGATGCTCTGCTTCTCCCCAGTGGGCTGGTTCCTGCCAGCAGAGCCGCAGGGTGCAAGCAAGGACTTCCCACTGGACGTCTGGGGGTTCTTTAAGAGTGTCTTATCCTCCATAGCGAATATTTTCAAACTAGCAGACAAGCTGTAAAGAGTGCTGTGGAGGGCTTCCATGTAGGCGTCACCCGCTGTCCGTGTGCCTGTCGCCACGTTGGTGTCCCGTGTTTTGTGTCATCTTCTCCCTATAACCAGCAGTGTGTGCCTTCAAGCAAAGTCACTGCCGCGCCCCAGAGCATGAGTGGTGACAGCTGTCAGCACTGCCCAATCCTGTGCAGGATTAGGGCTGAGAGTCTTCAAACTGCAGAGGTAGAAGCGTGAGTGGAGGAGGGCCGGGAGGGATGCCATTGGCATGGGGGAAGGGAGAGGGGCCAGGCCTGGGGAAGAGAAGCTGGGGATCCATTGGGACTGCAGGGGGCTTTCTGAGCCCCGGGGGAGTGTCCCCGGCGCGTGAAGTCGCTGGCCCTCTGCCAGGGTGACCTGGGCTCCTCCGTGGAACCCCGCCACATTGGCTGGCTCCCCCATGGCCACTGCCTCTCAGGCACCCACAACACAGACAGCAGCCTCAGCCACGGAGAACCTGGCATTGGTGACCCGTGGCTGGGAGGGCCCCGACGGGCACATCCGGTCACTGCCAACGAAGAGAATCGTGTCTTCCTCTGAACACTGCTTGTTCATATTGAGAGAATGCTCCTCTCCCAACGCCATCTCCCTCCCTCATCCCCACCCCCCAGGAAAAAAAATAGGGGGTGGGGGAGCTTTTGGGGAATGAATTTCCAGTGGACCCGCTCAAAAGGAGCTTTGTGTTTATTTTCTGAGTGGCTCCCGCACTGTTGCGTCCCTGTATCAGGCCCTCCCTCCCCTACCCCGAAAACCTGAACTTCATCAAACTGTTCCTTAACGACTACCACATGTCCTCGGCGGGCAGGGGGCGGGGCGGGGCCGGGGGGGGGGGGGGGGAGAGGCAGGAGTCCTCCCAGGAGCACAGTAGCGTATTAAAATTCAATGGCTTAGTCATCAGAGTTTGCAGCCCAAGCAGTGAAGAAAAATAAATGGAGGTTCTGTAGCAGGCTTGTGGACCTCAGGGGAAGGGGGCGGCAGGGGAGGGAGGCGGGAGGAGAGGTTGCGGGTTTCAGATAGAGGAGTTCAGGCTGCAGAGAACAGTTAGGGCTTTTGCTCAGAAATAACAAGACACAGCACTGTTCTCTCGCCCGCTCCGGGGGCCTACGCCGTGGCCAGGCCCAGAAGGGATCGGTCTGATTGGCCAGCGCTGCTCACAGTGAGGAAACTGAGGCCCAGGCAGGGGACGTGGCTGCCCCAGAGTCTGAGAATGGATCAGCAGCCGGGGAGAGCAGTGGTCATGCCTCCCTGCTCAGGGAGGGCGTTTCCCTCTGGCTGGTGGATCTGTTTGGGGAAGAAGAGACCCCTGTGGGCTAGCCCTGGGTGTCAGAGCATCAGCTCCTGGGCTGACTGCTGCGGTGCCTGCCCCTCCCGGAAATGTCAGCGCACTCACCTGCTGCGGGCACCAGGGTTGGCACCCTCTGCCCGTGGTCCTCCAGGCCAGCAGGTGACTTTGTAGGGATGTGGGCAGGGCTTTCCCCACCCCACCCCAGCTCCTTCCTCGCCTAGGGCAGAGAGCAACCTGGTCACGGGGGAGCTGCCTCCAGCTGCAGGTTCTAAGCGCTGTCCCAGGCCTGTCTCTGAAGCTGTTGCTTTCGCTCCTATGACTTCTCTGTGCCTGGCTTAGGAAGCCCAGACCAGACAGGATTGCTCTCAGGTTGTTTTAGAGGAAGTGAGTTGTAAGGAAGTGAGCTGGGTTGCTGACGTCCTGAGTTGACCGTGGAAGAGCTGGCTGTGCAATGTACCCCTCTAGGTTCCCCACCCTCCACGCTGGTGACCAGCAACACTGATTGGGGGAGATTCAGTGAAATCTTTGGGCTGGAAGAGGTTTTTGAGAACAAAGCCAAGTCCCTGTTCCAAATGAGGAAGCAGGGCCAAGGCAGGGTGAGGTCTGGCCAAGCCAGCAGCAGAAATGTCTCACCCCCCATGGACAGCAGCTCTGGGATGAACTGGATCAGTGTCCCGGGGAGAACAGAGGCATGGCCAGGCCAGGACACTCAGCCCTGGCCCAGAGCAGAAAGAGCATTGTAGTTGAGCCTTGCATTGGCTGTGAATCTCAACTTGGGTTTCCTTGATCAGTATGGGGAGACTGTTTGGGAGAAAGAAATAGAATAGCCAACCAACTCAGCCTAATGTTGGCAGCACAAAGCCAACGGGAGTCAGACTTTGTGAGCAATTGGGAAAGGTCCCCCAGAGTAGCTGGGCAATTTCTCCTGAATTCAGGCCACTAAGTATCATTTCCAAAGGCATCAATCCCTCGTGCCTCCCCCACGTAAGGGCAAAAATGCCAGCTGTATCAGATGGCCATGGGTCCCTCTTCCCACCCCAACACGGGGAAGCAGCCCCGTCCAGTGTTGTCTCGGGCCCCTGATGCGGGGCCTCCAATCCGAGGGGTGGGGCACATTGAAGAGCTCGTCTCACAGAGGAAGACACCGAGGCTGGGGGAGCTAGAGGGAGCTGTGTCGTGGTGAGTCCACCACGTACAGGAGCACGTTGGGCAGCAGTTCTTCCTACTCAGATAAGCTGTGGCCAGCTGGGAGGCAGAGAGGGAGTCCTGGCCACCAGAGGAGTGCTAACTAAAAGCTCAGAACCTGTGAGAGACCTTATAAGGGACAGGCATTCTCTGCAGCGGTTAGGAAACCACTTGGGATGCCCGCATCCCATATCAGAGTGCCTGGGTTCGAGTCCCAGTTCTGCTTCCTAGGCTGCTTCCTGATGCTCTGCACCCTGAGGAGCAGGTCCTGGCTCAAGTACTTGGGTCCCTACCACCCAGCTGAGTGTCCTGGATTGAATGCCCTGCTCCTGGCTTCAGCCTGGCTGGGCTCCAGCTATTGCAGGCATTAGGGAGTGAACCAGCAGGTGAAAAAGGTCTCACTCCCGCTCCCGCTCCCTCTCCCTTTCTCCCTCCTCCCACATTTCTCTCTCTTTCAAATAAGTAAAAATATGACAGAAAAGAACTCACAGTGGTTCCTCCTTTTTTGCAAGGGGGTACGTTCCAGGACCCCTAGTGGAAGGGTGCCTGAAACCATGCACAGAACCAAATCCCATACAACAATAACTTCAAAACTTCATGGAAAGAAATGGAAATAAATGATAAATTGGTTCTGATGCAAAACATTTTTGAAGCCTGCACATAGTTTTTTCATAATAAACATTCTCCTCACATATGCCGTCTTTTCTTCTACATGTACAAGCAAGCTTAGTACCTCCTCCATCTTAACAAAGTGCTGACTATGCCTTTAGCAGTTTGAGCTGGGACAGCAAAACCAGCATGAATTTCTTTTTTTCCTCTTCACAGTTTCTCAATAGGAAAGAGATTTGTTCTTACAGACGCTCTTGTGCTTTGGGGCCATTATTAAGTAAAATGAGTGTTACTTGAACCCAAGCTGTGTGACACCACCACAGTGGACAGCTACTAAGGGACTAGCAGGAGGGTAGCACATACAGCGTGGATGCACTGAGTGGGGCAGAGCAAGATGTCACAGAATTGAAAACCAGTGAGTTGTTTGCTTTTGGAATCTTCCATTCAGTATTTTCAAATGATGACAGATATTATGGAAGGTGGATAATGGGGAGTACTCGGTTTAAACCTCACCTTCCCTCCATACCCACCCTGCCTCACTTTGCTGGTTGCTTTTGTTGCAATAAAAGCCCATTTTATTTCCCCCCACTGAGCTTTTGTGAAAACATTTCCAACCAGAACCCAAAGTCTGAGGGTAGGAAGGATGGGCCCGGCCCTCGTGCACACGCAGGGACCCCTGCACATGAGCCCTCTCTGCCCCCACCCAAAGCAGCACGTCTCACAAGCACCCAAGTCCCAAGGGGCCTCATGAAAAACCAGAGATACCCCCCAAGCCTCCTGGGTGCTGGGCTCCGAGGCCCTGGGCTGGGAGTGAGCTCAGTTCATGATGAACCTGGGCCCATTGGCTCCTGGGCCTCGTTTTGTCTCCTGCAGCTGCTTGCCTTGACTTCTGACATGCCTCATCAGGCCCCTCTCTGTCCAGCATATAGAGGGTTTAGGTCACTGGATGTGAGGACAGTGCTGGGCACGATCCCCGTAGACCACTGAGGGTTTCAGGTGAAAACCCCCAGCGAGAGGCGGCAGGAAGGAGAGCGGTTGGATCAGGCAAACCCTGGCTGAGGCCCTTGAGAAAACAGTATTGCATTATTGTCACCATTCATAATAGCCCTTTATGCGAGCTCGTGGAGGCCAGCGCTCCAAACAAAGCTGAGAGGAAGCAACGGTCCCTGCCGTGGGGCCTTGTAATTTATCAAAGCTAAAGGAGGAGGGAGAGTCCACTGGGAGAAGAGTATGGGGGTGGGCTGGGCATGGAGGTGATTGGACGACACCCACAGCCCCTCTTTGCATCCCTGTTGGCTTTGTTGTAAGAGGGCTGTGCTCCCATTCCCCGGCTCTGAGCCCCTGGAAGGCTCTGAGGGTGAAGTCAGAAGACACAGGTTTAAATCTTGGATGTGGATGCAAGCATTTTGTGCAGCGGTTAAGCCATCGCTTGGGGTACCCACATCCCATATCGCAGTGCCTGGGTTCAAGTCCCAGCTCCACTCCCAATGCCAGACTTCTGCTGACGCACACCTGGGGGGCAGCAGTGACAGCTCAAGCACTTGGGTCCCTGCCACCCACACACATGACCTGGATGCAGTTCTTAGCTCCTGACTTTGGCCTGACCTAGCCCTGACTGTTGTGTGCATTTGAGGGAGTGAACCAGCAGATGGACCATCTCTGTTCTTCCTCCCTGTCTCTGGTTGTCTGTTTTTGTCTTTCAAATGAAATGCAAATATATAAAAAGCTTAAATCTTGGGTCTGGCACAGCAGTATGACCTTGGGCAGTTTCCCTTTGACTTTTGAGCCTGAGATGCTTCATCTGCAGGGGACACAGCCAGACTGGAGATCACGCGAGGCCAAGCCGCTTGTGTTGCTAAAGGAGGAGCAGCCGCAAAACACACAAGGCTTGCTAGAAATGTCTTCGCCTTCCTTGCAGAGCAGATCCAAATACCACGCAGGGTGCTAACCAATGCCGCCATTTCTTGAGATCCGACTGGGTGCCAAGCACCAGTGCTGTCCCATTTCTGAACCCCGTTTACTTCTCTGCCAAGGGCTGGTCGCCAGGATGGTTGCTTTCCCCCTGTGCCACACGAGGCTGTGAGTCGGTGCTTGTTGTCTTGCGGGGCGCTCCCGTACCAGGGGGCTGGTGGCATTTGGGGGCTGGAAGGACCCTGCGAATACCAGCAGCCCACCCTGCCAAGTCGGAAGTCAGGCTGCCCTTCTGAAATGCTGGCAGCCAGTAGCTGCAGCTGTGTTGCAACAAGTCTGATTTAATTGGAGGGGTGGGACAGACAGCACTGTGTGCTGTTTGTTAAAAGCCAGAAGAATGCAGCTCATTCACCCAGTTGTGGAAATGGCTGTGCCTTGGGTGCGGGGAGGCAGAAGAGAAGGTGTGAGAGAGAGCATTTACAAGGGGGAAAATGCAGGTCATTACCCATGTGTCTTAATGTCCTTGTGGATTGATGCCTTATTGCATCTGGTTTTCTGGAGGACTCTTTCCTCGCAGGGCTTGCTCCTCTATTCTCATCCCTTTACTAATGCAGCCTGTCCTCCTTCATGGGTCTTCTTATCACCGCCTTGGTTCCTCAGAAACAAGACTCAGGCAAAATGGAGCAGGTGTGTGGCTCAGCGTGGGATGCCCGCATTCCGTCTCAGAGCACCGGTACGGGTCCACACTCCTCTGCCTCCCGTGCAGCTTCCTGCTAGTGCATCCTGGCAGGCAACAGAAGATGGCTCAAGCACTTGAGTCCCAGCCACACACGTGGGAGACCCTAATGGAGTTCCTAGCTCCTGGGTTTGACCTGGCCCACGCCTGACTTTTACAGGTATTTGGTGAGTGAACCAGCACATGGAAAATCAGTCTCTCTCTCTCTCTCTCTCTCTCTCTCTGTTTCTCTGCCTTCAAGTAGATGAAAATAAGCTTGTCTAAAAAAAAAATCAGCAAAAGGGACATTTTGCACACATTGCAATTGCTATAAGCCCAAAAATTTGGGAAGGATTTTTATAAACCAACTCCGCTTTCAAATGCATAGAAAAGCAGGCTAACTGCCAGAACCCTAGGATGAATAGCTTTTGTTTTGTTTCAATAACAATTATTTGACAGTTCTTATATTTCTTTTTTTTAATTTTTTTTTGTTTTGTTTTGTTTATGTATTTGAGAGGCAGTGTTACAGAGAGAAAAGGAGAGACAGAATGATCTTCCATCTGCTGGTTCACTCCCTAAATGGCTGCAATGACCAGGGCTGGGCCAGGCCAAAGCCATGACCAGGAGTTTCTTCTGGATCTCCCACATGGGTACAGGGGCCTAAGGACGTGGGCCATCCTCTGCTGCATTCCCAGGCACATTAACAGGGAGCTGGATCAGAAGTGGAGCAGCTGGGACTCCAAACAGCACCCCTATGGGATGCCGGTGCTGCAGGCCCTGGCTTTAGCCTGCTGAGCCACAGCACAGGCCCCAGGAGGAATAGTTTTGTAGAGCAAAGATGCACCTGCATGTTTGAGGTTAACTGGGAGCTTTCCTATCTGTGTGCACTCACTGATACATGGGCCTTTCTGGTATTGCTGTGTTCATACTAACTTCTTTCTCTAGAACAATCTCACAGGTTATTAACCTAGGTGAGAGTGATTGAGACGGAAGTTGAGAAAGTGCATTATGAAGTTTCAGCTTGCTGTGAGGACTCCGCAGACCCAAGCCGGACAGGAAAAGGCATTGGGAGGAAACACAGCTGCAGGGTTGTGTGCAGGAACACCTGGCACCGCCTCTCCCCAGCTCGGCCCCTGCCTTCCATATGGACCTGGGCGGGGCTCTGGGTCTCGGGGGCCTTCAGGTTTTATATCTGCCAAATCAGGGAGAACAGATTGGATGCTTTGAGAAAATCCATGAGATAAGTAAACTGTCGGGGAATTCTCCCAGCGAGGCAATCCTGGGTCAAATGTCCCTGTGAGAAAAACGGGAGCCCCTTGTTGGTAGCGACACATCCTCAAAGGAGGGAGCCGTGCGATCCTAGACTCTGGGGAGTCACCCCGCCTGGGAATTCTGTCCTCCCAAAGCCCTGGGCTGCCGCCTGTGCCAGTGGGGCCTCTTCGGGGACCCCTCATCAAATTACAGTGCGATCGGCAGTTGGGCCTTGAACATTTATTATTCAAGAGGCAGAGCGCCGAGCGCAGGTACCGTGTCGCTGGGATCACGTGGGCGACTGGATTGAGAAAATTTTCATTTTGTATTCAGCCTGCTCCTTCCTGTTCCATGTTCCCCGCCAGCTTGGGGCTTTGGGGGCTTCGTGTCAGGGCTGTGGGGGGTCATACTGGCTTCTCTGGGCCCGAGGCCTGGGCAAGGGCCCCCAAGAAAGCAGAACCTCACCTTTTCCATTTAGTGGGGAGCTTTTTCTGTTTAAAGTTCATTTGGGGGAAGTTTGCTGAGCCTTCGCTGACTAGTCCTGGTTCTCCCGGGGTGCCGAGCGTGGCTCTGTGACACCGCTACTTCTGAAAGCCGGGGCGTGGTCGTGTTCCCCATTCTCTAAGGCTCCAGGCCAGATCACACCTGCCGTGGGGGAACAGACACACACACACACACACACAGTTCCCAGCGATCAACAAGAGCCTGGGTTTGTGCGTGGCCCAGAGGATAGAGTTGGTCTGTTTCCAGGAAGGAAGTGGGTGGTTGGAGAGAGGTTCAGCCACATGGTGCACCTCCTCTCCACACCCACCCCCCTCCTCACTCCTCGCACCTGGGAAGGGTCAAATGAGCAAAGTCATGGGCAAAAGCCACCACGTGTGTTAGGAGGGCTGGGGTGGGGGGTTGGGGTCCAAGGGAACTCTTTGCATCACTACCTCACAGTTTTTGTTTTGTAAACATAAGACTTTTCTGAAATAAATGTTTGAAAAAACATAGCCAACAGGTGCAAAGCGTACATACCTCAGCTCCGCAACCCCCCAGAGGCGAGTGCTGTCAGGGTTCCCATTGTATAGACAGCACAGGAGCAGCGAGAAGTTGGGAACCTGCCCACGGCAACACAAGACGGGCTTCCGTTGACTGTCTCCATAAATCATGGATGGGGATGGGGGCGGGGGTCTTCTCGGTAAAACAGGTGCATTAGGGAGTGGCTTGTGAATGTTGCTATGCATGCTAGGGGACCCCCATCTTGCGATTTTGAGGGAGATAAAAGCAGATGGGGTTTTGCGGCCTGTGCAGTCTTCAGAGAACTCTGCCTAAAGAAAGGCCCAGCCAGGGGGTTGCCTCTGCCCCAGGACCACCTCCCCAAGGGACTCTGGGCTGCCCCATGACAGGCGGGCTGTGCTTTGGAAGGACCTGTGGCTGTGAACAACCCCCCTAGGTAGACGGCCGCCTTGGGGGGTGTGCATCAGAGTCCGTCCTGCCTGGAAGACAGGTGCTATTATGTCAGCCACCTGGGTCTTGTGGCTGGGTATCCTGGAGTTGGGAGTCTGAAGGCCCCAGGTGCCAGCAGCTGTCAGATGGCTTTGCTTGGGCGTTTTCATAAACAGAGATTTAAGGCTGTGCTGTCTAGCAGGGTAGCAGCTAGCCTCATGGGACTATTTAAATTTCTATTTTAATTGCTCAGTATCAGATAAAACTTCTGTCTCTCCATCCCATGAGCCACAGTTCGAGTGCTCAGTAACCACATGGGTTAGTGACCGTTACGTTGCACAGCACAGATGCAGCCTGTCGCCGTTCCAGAAGGTTCTGGAGCTTCCCTGGTCCCGCTGCTGTGTGGCCGCAAGCCCTCTCTTTCCGGTGCTGGGCTCCATGGGCCATTTCTCAGATCCCAGAGGGCTTCTGGGGACGCTGACAAGCCTCACATCTATGGCATGTGCTGTCTTCTTTGCTAACGGGACCCAGCTCTTTCCTGGGCCACACACAGCTCTCAGGTTCATTTTCTTCTCATTCCTCCTCCTATGGGAGGGCCTGGGCGGTCTAAGATCTTTCCCGTGCTCTGGTCCTGCAAAGGGGTTCAGAGTGGACAAGTCAGAACTCAGAGGTCAGCCTTGAGACCGTCCTCACCCCAGACCAGCTTCCTTTCCCAGGAGCCCTGGGGACCCATTAGCTGAGTGGGGCATGAGGAGCTGGCGTGCTGGAGTGAGCGTTTTACATTTTCCTGAATACGTGCTTGTCTCTGAGAAGGCGTTTGACGGCCGTGAGCGCCCGGTGTCTGCCGGGAGCCGTGACTCGGCAGCGATTCAGGGCAGTGTAGGGACACACACCGGCAGCAAACTGCTTCTCCCGCAGCTGCACAGCCTGGTGGCACGCCCCGGAGCACGCGCCAGCTGGAGTCTCCAGGGACATAATCTTCCTTTGCAAAGCCGCTCCCCCTCCAGAGCGTTAGTGTGTGTATGTGTGTGTGTGTGTCTGTGTCTGTGAGCGCGGGTGCGTGTGCACAAACGTGTGCACAAAATAGACTACATGAACCATTTCTCACTTGGCCAAGAAAAAAACAAGACTCTTGGGCGATTGTGCTGGGAGTGTTGGGAAGCCGACCCCGCACCGCATGCACAGGTTGCGGGCGGCTGCGTCTCCTCCCCACACCGGCTCTCCCCACATCCCAGACAGAGCCCCGCAACTGGCGGGTCAGAGCCCCCGACAGCCGCGGACGCAGCCGCCATGTGCTGTTTGCTTTAGCGCGGATCCACAAGGCGAGTGTTATTGCAGCGGAGGTGCGGGGAGCCCCGAGACAAAACCGGGCTTGTTTCTCCACCCGAAGCCCAAGGCTGAAGCGCCGCGGTACTCCCTCCCGCCGGACGCCCAGGCGAAAGGGAGCGTGTCCCGGAATGGGGGCATCCACCAGGGACCAGGCCCGGGGAAGAACAACACTGCGCTGGGCCTGGGGTTTGTCTTCTGTCTGCGTTTCATTAAATCCCCGTTTTCCATGTGGCTGTTGCCCGTGTGATTTATGTCGGCTTCTAGGCGGCCCCTCCCCCTGCAGACGAGCGATGCCTGCGGTGTGGGCATCTTGGCGAGCCCGGCTTGCGTTTCACTCGGGAGCGGGCTGGGGGTTGAGGAGGCTCCGTGCCCACCCAGTGCGTCTCAGCCGTCCTCGGCGCTGCCGTGATGCCCTGAGGATCGGGCTGGGGTTGATGCCCGCAAAGGAATGATCAGAAGTTGGGTTTCATTGAAGGAGACATTGGAATGGCCTTGAGGCCAGTGTGGGATCACACATTTTTTTCCTCTTCCTCCTATTTATGGCTCCTGGGACAAGACCGGTGTAGGGGGGAAAAGAAACGCAGCAGATTTCTGCCTCACTTTCCTTTTGGTTAGGAAGTAACTTGGAAGCGCACAGCGACTTAGAGCATCTTGCATCCTGAGCACCTTGTCCTTTGGTCTGAAGTGATCGCTGGTAGAACTCTCTGGAATCTTCCATGGAGTATGCCTGCCTCTTTCACTTCCCAACCTATGGGAGGGGGAAGATGAGAAAGTGATGTGTTAAATTGTGGAGCCACAGTAGGGCTCTGTCAGGACCAGACCTCTGGGCCCTGAGGTTAGAGATCAAGATTGGGAGCTTAGAGAGTGAAGTGTTTAATTCAAAGTACATCAAAAAGTTAGGATGCCCGCATCCCACACTGGGGTACCCGGCTTCCTTTGATAGCTCCCACCCTTGGCTCAAGCAGACTTGGAGGCAGCCACGGTGGTGCCAGTGATTGGGCCCCTGGCTCTGGGCTCCAGCCCCCAGCCCCACAACTACTGCAGGCATTTGGGTAGTGAACCAGCAGATGGAAGCAACTCCTCTCTCTCTCAAGCAAAAAAGAAAAATAAAAAGATCGTAGAAAATGTGTATTTTTCAAATGTTTTTATTTACATATTTGAGAGAGAAAGAGATCTCTCCTCCCCTCATTCACTCCCCCAAATGCCCACAACTGCTAGGGTTGGCCAGGCCGAAGCTGGTAGCCAGGAACTCCATCTGCTTCTCCCACGTGGATGGCAGGGACCCAGGAGCTGTGTCGTCACCTGCTGCCTTCCCAGGGTGCACCTTGGTGGGGAGCCAGAATTGGGAGCAGAGCTGAGACTGGGACCCAGGCACTCTGATATGGGGTATAAAGGTCCCAAGCAGTGTCTCAGCCACTAGGCCGCACGCCTGCCCCGGCAGCACCTTTTATTTCCACTTTTCCATGAACTGTTTGCAGAACCTTCCTACATTTCCACCTGGGCAAATCTCTGAGCCCCAGTTTCCTCATCTGCCCTGCGGGTAAATTTTACTTGCCTGGTTTGCCTCTCATCGAATGACATGATACAGATGGAAGTGCACTATACAAAACACAGCTTCATGTCAGCACTGTCCCATAGGACAGCCCCTAGCCACCTGTGGCTATTTAAGTTTCAATCAATTAAAATGAAATAGAAGTAAAAATTTACTTCCTAATAGGCACCAGCCTTGTCTGAGCTTCTCAGTAGCAATGTGTGGCCAGTGGCTACCACATTCCACACTGCCACGGAGCACCAAGGCAGGGAAGCAGGTGGTGAGAGCAGTGTCCCGGAGGAGCTTGGGAGCCGACAATCATGGGAGGGTTGGGTTCCACATGGGAGATGGGGAGATGGGGGTGGGATTCCTGGCTCTGGCAGGAACCAGCAGCTGCAAAACTTGACCAGGTCAGGGCCGGCACTGTGGTGCAGTGGATTCAGCTGAGCCTTGTTTGATGCTGGCATCCCATATGAGCACTGTTCAAGTCAGCCACAGTTAGCTAGAGTCTAAGCTACACGCTGGTTTAGAGAGGGGAAGCTGAGAGGTGAATGCTGTATAACTTGACAGAATGCCAGCCGAGTTCCCGTGGTTTTTTAAGAATTTATGCAAAATAAATGGTATAGTTTGACTTGGTGGGCAAAGTGATGCTCCACTTTCAATCCAGCTCCCTGCCAATGCGCCTGGGAGAGCAGCAGAGGGTGGCCCAAGGGTTTAGACCTCTACCACCCACATGGGAGACCTGGATGGAGTTCCAGGCTCTTGGCTTCAGCCTGGCCCAGCCTTAACCATTGGGACCATTTGAGGGGTGAACCAGCAGATAGAAGATCTCTCTCTGTCTCTGTCTCTTTCCCTCCATCCCCTCATTCTTTGCCTTTCAAACTAAAGACCTGGCCAGGTCACCTCACATTTCATTTGTAACATGAGAGAATTAGCAGTACCTTCCTTACAGGGCGGTTGTCAATCGCATCTGCAAAGCGAGCTCAGTACTGGCACTAAGTACCCACATGAAGTATCGAGTTGTGACTTACCAAGCCGGGAGACTGTTGTGCCTGCCTCTATACCACATAGAAAACTACACATCCCCGTGGCTGGGGCCAGGCCAGTGTACCCGTGACCTTTGCTACAAGCAGATTGAGTCAAGGTGACGGGCATGCCAAGGCCATCTTGTCTTAAGAGCCCTAAATACCGAAGGAAACCCTTTCCTGGAGAGTGAGGAGAGCTTGCCTGCCTTCCAGTGGGTGGTGGGGTGGGGGCTGTCTCCAGGCAGGGGGAGGACCTGCCCTGGCCGCAGGCTTCTTGCTTCCTCTGTGACTCCCCTGGGAGCGGGACTGTAGTGAGCTAGGCCAGGTCTGTGTGCAGAGGGGCAGGGGCCCAGGCGTCGCTGTCTGGTGAGCGGTGCTCCTAGCTACCCTGAAGGAGGGGCAGTGATGGATCCCAGGCCTCTGGGGTGGGGTGGGAGACTCCCAGACTTGCCATACGACCAGCCTGGGAGGGCCCCGACTCACTCTGATCTGGGAAGCACACTGAGAAGCTAACTTGGGATGGGCCCTCCTCCCAGGGCACAGGGGTCAGCTGGGAAGAAGAGAAGATTGGCTCAAGGCCCGCATAAGTGGGTGGGTTTTCTACTGAGAGCAGCCACTGAGTGGGGAGGGCCTCAGGCATGGGCCAGGTGACAGTCACCTGGGGTGACGTAAGGGAGGACCAGGTGTCCAGACCTGACCGCCTTATGGCTTCCTGGAGATCACCCAGCCGCTTCTGTTCCAGCTGCTAGTCTCATTGGCTCTGGCACCAGCTTACAGAGGACTCCTGTGGATGCAACGTAGGAAACCAGTACTGAGTAAGGGCAGGAGCTATTAGAAGTGGGTGGAGCATCTGAGCCTCAGGAAGATGCTGGGACAGGCCTGGGAGAAACTCAGCTTCTCACCTTTCCCTCTCCTCCCCACGCCCACCTCTCGCTGCCTCCTCCTCCCCACAGCTCACATCCTCTTTGCTTTCCTTCTGGCCTTGTGGACAAGGCAGGTTAGGGGAAGCGCCCTAAATGCACAGGTGGGAAATGCAGTCACTAGCTCAGGGGCCACATTATCCAGGGGAGAGGACTGGCCAATCAGTAGCCACTATGAACAGCAGCCCAGACATTCCAAGAGGTGCCGCATGGCTCTCCTAGGCATGGCAGCATGGAGCTCTGGCCCAGCTCTTTTGTGGGACCATGCACAGCAGGTGGCCTTCCTTCCAGCTCACTGCTACCAGCCCCTGGAGCCTGAACTCAGAACAGCTACCTAGGCCATGCCATCATGTTGGATTTCCCTAGAAGCTCCTCTCTTGGCTGGGTTGTGAGCTCTCGGGTGTCCTCTGAGATCCCTGAGTGGCTGCACACTGCCCCAACAGGTGCTAAGGGTGGGGTGGGTGAGGGCAGCTCATTTGCCCTGGCTCCTGAGTTCTGGAAGTGCAAGCTAAACCACAGGAGCCTTTTCCATCTCCCACACTCCTGTTTGCTTCTTAGTCGGCAGTGGCTCACGTCTCATTTGATTGTAGATATCCTGCGTTGTTCTTTAGTTGGCAGTTGTGTCTTCAACTCTGTCTGCAGTTCTTTTGTCCTCATGCCTTGTATCTTTGTCGTAACCCAATTGGGAAAACATAACAACCTGTTGCATACATGGGTCCCAGGAAGAAAAGGTCAGGAGTGTTGCAAGATGTAGATAATACAAGAAGTCTTTTACCCTTTCAGCAGGACCATGTCTCTGTTACAGCCTACAGGGGGTGCACGTCTTCCCCCAGCGCACCTGACACCTGCTGGGCTTGGGAGTGGACCCTTTGGTCCACAGCAACCAAGCGGAAGGAGGAGGACAGGCAGGTCCCCTCTGCTCTGTGCATTAGAGAGCCCCTCCCCACATTGTAGCTCACCCAGCGGAGCAGGAGCAGCACCAGCGCTGACTGAGCAGGGCCCTCGCCCTTGACCGAGGCGTGACTCACAGCCGGCGGCGTGCTACCCTCTGGAGCCACACCCATGGGCAGCCTCGCCCGCTCTATTTTGGTTTTGGTTGTCATAGGAGGAGCCCTCTCCTTGCCCCCTGGGAGGCTCCTCCTGCCTCCGCTCCACAGCAGCTGGAGACAGGGCGTAGCCTACCAGCTCCCTGGGTATAGCCTCAGAGATCAGGAGGGGGGAGGACACGTGTTTGATGTCAGGCAGACCTGGGTGTGAGTCCTGCTCTGCCCCTCAGTAGCTCTATTGCCCGGGGCGAGTTGGTGAACTTCTCAGAACCCCAGTTTTTTCATCTGCAAAGTGGGGGTGTTGGTGTCCACCTCCCCTGTGTCCTCTTGAAGACTCGATGGGCCAAAGGTAGCCCCATGGAAAGGCCTTACGTGCGGCCAGCTCTCAGTGATGGCAGCAGCATCCTGCTAAGGGAGGCTGGTGACCTGTGTGCTGTGCGAAGAAGCTGGGGTTGGTGCTGCCCCTCTGAGGCAGAGGGTCTCCCTTACAGCTTCAGTGGCCTGGGGGGCATCGGCCTGGAGACTGGAGCGATGGGCATCCTTCTGCCCTGACTCCTCACTGTCTGCAGGCGTCCCTCCTCGTTCAGAACTATAAAGAGCTGGTCCCGGGGGCCGCAGAGAAACTTGTTTCAGTTGGCTGAAGCCCTCCTGTTTGGTACCACATTGTCCCCCCCTAGGAAGCAAAGGTGTTTGGAAGAGGAGGGAAGAGGCTCAGGTTCACATCTAGCGTTGATCGCACGTGCCCCATGTGCTGGGCATTGTGGGTGCTGGGGTGAACCCCTGCCCCTGTGGATTGCAAGCTGGCAGCACTAAAGGATTGTTGGGGTCCTGGAGGGACACTTGGCTGAGAGCCTCAGTGCCTCCTCATTGTCAGCAGGTAGCATCCGGGTCCTCACTGCCTTGGTCCCCTCCGCCCCCACCTTGACCAGCTTCTCCTCCACTCCCCTAGCAGAGGCCAGCTCCCACCTATTTTCAGCTCAGCTGCCCATCTCTGCCTTTGCTCCTGCCTGGAACCTCCTCCTGACTCTCCCTGCCTGAGTTTCCCAGCTCTTCCTCCAGGACCAGCTCATGTCGTCCCCGCGGTAGCCTTCCCCATTGTTCTGCCACAGCCACAGAGATGCCTTGATGTTGGTGAGGTCTCCTGTCGGCAGCCGCACCCGAGTTCTGTGAGAGCAGAGCCGTGCACCTGCCGCCTCCTTAGGAACCCTTGCTTCTGGGATAGAGCTCTAGGAGGCTCTGCTGGGGTCAAGTTCCTACGACTTCCCTTCTCAGGAGTTGTGAAATGCGCTGCCCGGGCGTCAGCAGCACAGCCCCGTTGTATCAGAGGACATCCCCAAAGCGCTGTCTACTCAGAGAAGCCCGAGCGCTTTATTCTGGTCAAAGCCACTTGACAGTTGTTGCTTTCTTAGAACTCGATTTAAATTTTCACCCAGCCGTGGGTGTTTTTAGGTGAGGTCATTATCTCGCCACTTCTCGTTGTCTGTTTCCATTGCTCATTGATATGGATATAGTGTAAGTCACGTGTCACTCAATGATGTGGCGTGTTCTGGGAAATGCATCGTTAGGTGACTTGGGCACCGTGCAAGTTCCAGTGCTGCTCCTGATTCCAGCTTCCTGCCATTGTGCTCCCTGGGAGGCAGCAGGTGATGGCTCAAGTAGTAGGGTACCCACCACCCACACGGGAGAGCCGGACTGTGTTCCTGGCTCCTGGCTAGAGTGGGAGATCTCACTCTCTTTTTCTCTGTCTTTGCCTTTCAAATAAATAGAATAAATATTTTTTTAAAAAAAATTTAAATGTATTCATACAAATCTACATGGTATTACACACTAGGCTATACGGGGCTTCTTCAAATAGCTCATGGAAAGTGGAATTAAATTTATTTGGGTACAGAACTTCCTGAAAATCCACGTGTCCTGTGTAGTGTACACTGTCGTGCCGTGCACTCAATCTCTTAGTGACTGGAGCGTGGTTTGGGGGCGCATGGCTGTACCACACTTGACCTCAGCTGCTGTTCTGAAATTTGCCCTCAGAACATGAGCAGTGAGGGGCCAGCACTGTGGTGTAGCTGTGACACCAGCATCCCATATGGGCGCCGGTTCCAGTCTCAGCTGTTCCACTTCCAATTCCGTTCCCTGCTAATGCTCCTGGGAAAGCAGCAGAAGATGGCGCAGGTGTTTGGGCCCCTGCCACCTACATGGGAGACTCAGATGAAGCTCCTGGCTCCATCTGGGGCGTGCACCAATGGATGGAAGATCTCTCTCTGTCTCTCCTCCTGTCTCTGAGGCTCTGCCTTTAACATCAGTCAGTCAGTCAATGCCCTCTTGGAGACAGACGCTCTTGTCTACCCTGCCCAGTAGTACGCTCAGGTTCTCTTGTGCAGTCCCTCTGAGATGGACCGGACCTCACTTCTATGTTTTAACGAGTCCTACTTTGGAGGATGCTGGTTCTGGTTGCTGGAAATGTGCAGTGGAAAAATGAGTCATAAAGAAAGACAGCAAGGAAATTTCTTTTTTCATAAGAGGCTTGCAACCAACCCTTTTTAAAAATGAATGGTTGTCCCCACGGCGTTCCTTCTGTCACCGGGGGCTTTCCCACAAAGGGGGCTCGTCCGCGAGCCGGGATCGCAGCCTGCCTCACATCACTCGTCTTCCTGCACTTGCTGCTGCACCTGGCAAATATGGCCAGCCCTCCGACACCCACAGGTGCCACCGCCATGGTTAGAAAATACCGGGGGAAAAGCCAGGCTTTCTTTCCTTGCTGTTGGTTCCTTAACAATGTAGTCTAATGACTATTTACACAGCATTTTATTGTACTGGGTATTATAGGTAATCTAGAGGCAATTTAAAATATGTGGGAGGCTAAGCATAGCTTATATGCAAATATTATGCTTGTTTTTAAAAGATTTATTTATTTACTTGAGAGGCAGAGTTACAGAGAGAGAGAGAGAGAGAGGCTCTCCATCCGTTGGTTCACTCCCCAAATGATTGCAACAGCCGGAGCTGAGCTGATCCAAAGCCAGGAGCCAGGAGCTTCTTCTGGGTCCCCTACGTGGGCGCAGGGGCCCAAGCGCTGGGGCCCAAGCGCTGGGGCCATCTTCTACTGCTTTTCCACAGCATCAGCAGGGAGCTGGATTGGAAGTGGAGCAGCAGGGACTCAAACTGGTGCCCATATGGGCTGCCAGTGCTGCAGGCGGATGCTAAACCTACACACCACAGCACTGGCCCCTACTGTACCTTTTTATGTAAGGGACTTGAGCCTCTGCTGATACTTGGTATTGCGAGGGGTCCCAGAACTAGTCCCCGTGGATACTGAGCGATGATAGCTTAAGGTACTGGATTCTCAATCAAGTGTGGGTGTCTTTGTTCCCTGTCTCTAAACCCATTTTTCATGTGCAAACTGGTGCCAGAAATAGCCTTTGCCATAGCGTTGTGAGGCGATTTCAGTGAAGCGTGCGTGTGAAGTGCTTCGCAGGGTGTCAGCTCCTGCTCTGCTGGCAGTGAGAACCGTGTGTTTGCTCTGCTCTTTGGTCCTGGAAGGACCTGGACCCCCAGAGACGCACCCCTGACGGCGCCGTTGAGGAGAGCAGACGTGGTGTCGGGCCTGAGAAGCAGGCTGGGCGGCGTATGGCAGTCGCCACCACAGCCCCGCCAGCCACCAGGCCGAGACCGATCAGCCAGGCCTCGGTCCAGTGTGGTAGGAAGCTGAGCTTCGGGCAAAATGGTTTGTCGAGCATTCCAAGGCTCAGTACAAAGAAACTCATTTGCCTGATATAGATTTGATGTAAAAAGCAGCCCAAAGAAAGATGTTGGAATAGGGGTCAAGGCAAGCTGGAATGGCTAGGAAAGCACACACTGAGAGAAGGGTCCAGGAGGCGATGCTTGTCTTTTCAAAACCAAACAAAGCCGCCCTTCTGTCGCTGCTTGGATAAGAACCAACCCCACCTTAGCCACTCTGGGTGAACTTGTTGACGAAACCCACATAATTGCCCAACTGGCTTTTTGCTTTTTTGTCTGGCTGGCTGGAATAGAATAGAATTCTCCACTAAGCAGAGGTGGCATGGTGGTCCTGGGCTGGTCCTGCTGCTGAGGCTCCGGCACACCCCGCCCGTGCCCCTGCGGTCCTCCTCCAACCTTGTGCCAGCTGTCGAGCAGGACCACTGGTGGGCGTGTGTTGCCAAGAGGTGGCCGCAAAGGCCGACCCACGGATGACAGGCATTTATGGCCCCAGGCCGAGGGCAGCCTCTCTCCCTTGCTGCAGTCCATGTGTTTCTGTGGCTGAGGCCTCCAGGGCCTGGGGGAGTCCCGAGTTTACTGTGGATTCCAGCACAGAGGCTCCAGACACCTAGGGGACAGCTTCCAAGGGGAATGGGCGGGACCTGCACCTTCCAGCCATAACCGTGATCAGCTTCCGTTTCTCCTCCCAGGAGACACGGCTCCGTGGAGCCACGGGGAAGAGGAGGAGGCAGCGCTGTGGTCTGGACCACAGCGTCCCTGTGAGTCGTCCAGACAGCAGCTCCTGCCCCTGCCTCTGCCCCAGCCCGTGTGGACCACAGGACAAAAGCAGACAACCCACCCTAGTGCCACAAGGGACAAATTGCTGGCTCAGACTTAGGGGTCTCAATGGACAGAGACTGTCCAGCCAAGTGTCTCCTGTGCTTGGTTTGCCATCTGTTTCCATAGAAAGTCTACCCTGCCCACCCTTGCAAGTGAATACCTGGGCGGGGTGGGGGTGGGGGGCATGATTTCCTTATGGAAAGAAGGCCGGCAGGGAAGTGGCTATGCTGGGCCCTGAGCCATCACAGGGAGGCTGTGTGGCCGGGTGGCACAGGCTCGGGCCTGGATCTTGCAGCAGCCCTGAGCCCGAGTGGTTCTTGACCTTGGGGAGTTCCAGGGGATGACACATGTGCCATGCAGAGGCTGTTGCCAGTCGCCATCGCAGCACCAGAGCTGCCGTGGACCAAGGCCTCATGTCCCACGTCGTGAGCCAGGGGCTTTGCATGGATATACTCAGCTAATGCCTACGACGGTCTAGGAAGATAGGCCCTCGTATCCTGCTTTTACACTTGGTGAAAGAGAGGCCTAAGCCTAAAGAGTTTGGGCCAGGGTCACATAACGAGTAAACGGTGGGGTAGGGAGGGTGAATGGGGGAATATTTAGAATAACCCAGGCTGGCTGAGGCCAAGCTCAGCGGGCACCTACTGCGGCGACGAGCAAATGGAATCAGATGCGAAATCTACGTGCAAGGCTTCACACAGCACCCAGGAAGCGCCCACGGTTAGAATGCAGGCCGCTGGTTATCCCCGCTGGCTGCCTCCATTATTATCCTGCATTCTGTGCGAGGGGCCCAGCTGTGGAATATTCTAGTCACACGCTAAAAATGTGCCAGGCTTTCAGTCTCTTTGTGTTGCTGGCAACAGGGCTGTTGATGTGCTTTTTTGCCCACCGCCAGCCGGGCCCGGGCCAGCTTCCGGCTCCACTGAGAGCTTTCAAGGGTCACGGGGCCCTGATAGATTGCCCTCTTGTCCCCTAAGTGTTTGAGAGCTGTGTCTGCTTTTAACGACTGCAAGGGATTTAAAACACACACACACACACGCACACACGAAGAAGTGTCTTTCTCGGTCAATAGGGACATCTCCAGGGACCAGCATGCCCCTCCCTGGGCAGGTGCGCTCTGCTGATGCCCAGGCTAGTGCTTAAAGACAAGCCAGTGTCTTTCTCTGTGTGCGTCCAGGACTAACCCGGGGCCCAGCCTGGGGCATGCAGTGGCTTGTGAATTTCAGCAGTGGGGGCCCCATGCAGTGCTCACTGGAGAGCCAAAGCCTCCAGCAGACCAGACCTGTCTCGGTCCAGAAGGACCTGGGCCACCCCCAGGTCGGGGTTTCCAAGAGAACTTTTTCATAAGCCCAGGAATGCCCCTGCTGAGTCCCTAACGGACATCCGGGCCCAGGGTGTGTTCTGGACAAAGGACCCTGCTCCGGAAGTCTCAGGCGCAGTTCTGGCATCTGCCCGTGGGCTACCAACACCGGGTCTGTGCCGAACGGATTCCGTGAGCGATCACGCAAAGTGTTGTTGTTTCCATCATCACAGCTGTATGACAATCTGTGAAAGGGGCACAAAGCCTCGCCCCAGGGGTATTTTGCAGACCACTAAGGAGGGGACGTGCGGGGGATGCTGGAGGGGCACAGGTGAGGCAGTGCTCGTTAGAGGTCTGTGCTGCTGCTGGAACAGGGCGGCGGGCAGAGGTTACAGAGAGGAGGAAGATGGGGCTCGGGGGCTCAGGAGTCTGCCCCAGGTCACAGGGCAGGAAGTAGAAAAGGCCTGCCCACCTCCAGTTCCGTGGTGTGCCACACAGGCCCTGGGGAGCTTGGCTGGGATGGCTCTGTGGAAGGCAGGAAGTTCCTCCCGCTGCAGTCCTCAGATGTCAGTTGCCTGGGAGCCGGGCTGGGGTGCAGCCCCACCCTGGGCAGGAGGCTCCTGGCGTGGAGAAGCCCAGCTCCCTCCCCATGCTACCTCCGAGCCTGTCCCTGCTCCTGGAAAAACAGCACAAGGATCCTGCCCATCGCTTGGAGAATTTGAGGGCTCAGCCAGGCATCGTATGTACGAACCACATGGCTCGGCTCCAAATGAGTAAGCGCGGGGAAGATATCAGCCCGTGGCTGGCAGCCAGACCTGTTCCACGGCCCAGGAAGACTCTGGCTGGACATGTTTGTTTCCCAGGCCCCCTCCCCCCATCCAGGAAAATCAGCACCTCCCCTCCGCCTCAGAGTTAATGTGGGTCCAGCTGCTATTGGGCTACAAGTTTGGCTGTCCCGGCCAGCACCCACCCCCACAGAGGACTGCTACCTGCTGCTCACGCGGTGGGCGTGGCACGTGACCACCCCTCCCCTCCTCGATGTCACTGCCACTGGGATCCAACACTGGTCACCAGGCACCCGACAGTCTTCCCACAGTCAGGGGGAGCTCCTGCATTTCCGGCAGTGGACGTGGCCCCTGCTCCCACCTGCTGGGTTCCCCTGCCTACAGGAGGGTGTGGCCAGCTCTGACTCAGGGGTGACAGGCAGGTGCCTCACAGATCTGTGGTTCTCAGGAGAGAGACGGAAAATCTCACCACGTGCCTGACTGAATCCCGGCTTTGTTTATAACCAGCAGAAGCCCCCTCCTTCTGCACCTTGTTGGCACGTGGCCTTGGACGTGAGGTTCCAGGAACACAAGTCGGGGGGTGACCGTGGGAGGGATTTCACACACAGGGCCAGGGCGGGCTCCTAGCAGCCTCTGCTTTTGGCTTCTCAAGGCAACCAAGGAGCTGGGAGGCAAGATCAACCCTGGGGGGACCCTCCCGGAATACCCACATCACAGCGGCCGCGGGGATGGGGGCGTGGCCTGGCGCTGACTTCACCTCTGCTTTGGACCCTAAAAGCTTGACATCACTCAGTGATGATGAAAGGGGAAAGTATTTTTGCACTTTAGCATGAAAGATGACCAGTTTGACATTCTACTGAAGATGAGTATGAGGTTGATGCTCTCTTTAAATAAAAAAATGAAATAAACACAAATATGAATAAGAAACGATTGACCTCCGGGGGAGCTCTGGGTGGGGGAGGAACAAAGTGCAGCCACCAGGTCATCCATCCTGTCCAGGCCTGGGCACCAGGCACAGAGGCCACCAGCTCCTATTCCCCACCCCTGCAGGGGCTTGGGTGGTAGGGCTGTCCTCAGGCTGCGTGTTCAGAGGGTGAGTGGGCACCCTCAGACCATCCCTGCCATCTGGAACTCAAACCATCTGGCTCTCAAATCTTCCTTTAAAAAAAAGTATTTATTTTATTTAGGACACAGGGATAGAGATAGAGATGGGGAACCATCTGCTGGTTCACTCCCCAAATGCCCAGAGCCAGGAACTCAACCCCGGTCTCCCACTCGGGTGGCGGGGATCCGGCTACTTGAGCCATCACCTGCTGCCTCCCGGGCTGCCACAGGAGCAGGAAGCTGGGATAGGAGGCAGAGCCAGAAATCGAGGCCAGGCACTCGGATACGGAATGCCGGCATCCGGAGCAGCATCTTAACTGTTGCACCGAAGACCTGCCCTGTCCCACCCCGAGTCCGCCTTTGAACCACAATGCCATAGTGTAGCTCCTCTAGAAAGAAAGAAAAACCTGGAAAAGTCTCCACTCCATCTCCCTCTTGCGCTAAACCCTGTGAACTTGAGGATGTCAGCCCAAACCTTCCAGAGCAGGACTCTCTGGTGGAGTGGAGCACAGGAGACAGCAGCCTAAACACCCACCCGTGCGTTCCTGGTTTATTGTTGGGGATCCTTGCTGTCTGCAGCTTCTCGGGGCTGCTGGTCCCCCTCGAGCCGCAGGTCGGCATTAGAGGGAGCAAAGCCACGTTCTTGGGACAGGGCTCAGGGGTGAGATCATCGTGCTCATTGGCCAGCTGGGGCATTGGGGTCTGCCTACCAGCCCGGAGCTGCTCTCAGCACCAGCTCAGCTTCGATCCTGGCACCTGCAGTTGGTTCATCTGATGGAAAAATTTCAGAAGCTACGGGAAGGAGAGCCTTCTCTGTGAGCTCCCTGCCTTGATGTCTCAAGGAGAGCGGTCAGGGGGACCCCTATGGCTTTGGCTTTTTTTTTTTTTTCCATCCATTCTCAGAAACCCAGGAAACAAATGGAATGAAATGAGTAGAAAGCGTGGTTATCATGATTTTCAAGTCCTCTGTGTCCATTCGCTGTCTCTTGATTGTGTAACTGAAATGAGACACTGTGCCTGACTGCTAGGTGATAACTCGGTGCCCAGCCTCTCGCGCTGTGAAGATAAGTCCCTGCCTTCTCCCCGGCACTGGACCCAGAATGTCTTCCTGCCTGTGGCTGGTGGCGGGTGCTGTGGTCTGGATGTGGCCTGAGGGGGTCCCCCTAAGGTTCATGGGCTGGCATTTGGTCCCCAGTGTGGCCACATTGAGAGGGGATGGAAATCCCAGGACGCAGGGCCTAGCAGAAGTGCTGTGCTTGGACAGGATTAAGGCAGTTCCTGCAGGATTGCAGTCAGTTCCCACGGCAGGAGAGGGAGACGGGGTCCTCTCGGGTCTGCAGCTTCCCGTCCTGCCGCGTGATCTCTTCCACACGCACGTCCATCCTTGTGATGTCACCTGTCATGAGGCCGCCTGCAAGTGAACTTTCAGCCCCCAAAAGTAGGCGCTGAAGACGTAAACCTCTCTCCTTCGTACACCACCCAGCCTTGGTTGTTTCACCAAGGGTGCAGAGTGGAGCGGCCCATTCGGTGTCCCGTGGAGGGCCTCAGTGACAGCTTGCAGTTGGTCCCTACGTGTCAGAGCTTCCCACGGACCCTGCCGACGTCACTCGCAGGAAAAGGCCTGCACAGTGCTCCTTGCTGGCGGACAGCCCAGGGCGGGGGTCGGAGGAAGGCAGAGGTGTGAGCAGGGGTTCTGTGTTGGATCTGCATTGCAATCAGCTGTACACTATTCTGACCTGCTCTGTGGGTTGACTCACAAACCTGGGAGCTGGGTAAAGGGCAAGAGAGCGAGTGCCCCTGCAGAGCCCACCGCACCTCTCACCCTGGTCCTGACCAGGTGGAGTCACCCACAGATACTCATGGGCACCTCCTGGAGACCAGTCGCAGCCCTGGCCCGCCGTGGCTCCCAGCGCAGCAGGAAATAGGCCCCAGTGCTGACAAAGACAGTGGGCAGAGTAATGGCGCCAATCACAAAGAAGGAGCCTAGTTCCAGCGAGAGCTCGGGCTATAGGCACAGCTGTTCCTCTGCTTCCATGCCTTGGATTGTAATGCAGGGGTACGGCCTCTCCTCCCGGGCTGTGGTGAGCACGAGGGATTGTGTAAGTGGACTACTTGGCATCCAGTAGTCCTGGATTAGTTTTTTTTTTTTTTTTTGGACAGGCAGAGTGGACAGTGAGAGAGAGACAGAGAGAAAGGTCTTCCTTTTGCCATTGGTTCACTCTCCAATGGCCGCTGTGGCCAGTGCGCTGCGGGTCAGCACACCGCTCTGATCCGAAGGCAGGAGCCAGGTGCTTCTCCTGGTCTCCCATGCGGGTGCAGGGCCCAAGCACTTGGGCCATCCTCCACTGCTTTTCCGGGCCATAGCAGAGATCTGGCCTGGAAGAGGGGCAACCGGGACAGAACCCGGCATCCCAACCGGGACTAGAACCCGGTGTGCCGGCGCCGCAGGCAGAGGATTAGCCTAGTGAGCCGCAGCGCCGGCCCTCAGTGCCTCTTGATCTTCCCCCTCCCACCCCACTTGCTGGGGGCTCTCATTGACCAAGCCTAATTCATTATGAGTTGGGACCCTGTCACCTCTGATGATAACAGAGAGAGCCCATGTATGGGTTTATTGAACCCTTGCTATGGGGTCTTCACAGAGTCCATGGAAAATGTGTATTATGGGAAAACTATGCATGGGTTTTTAAGAAAAAAAATTTTAAGATTTACTAGTTGAAAGGCAAAACATCAGAGAGAGAAGGACATTGTCTATCTTTCTATCCATAAATTTACTCCCCAAATGGCCACAACAGCCAGGGCTGGACCAGGCCAAAATCGGGAACCACGAGCTCCATCCTGATCTCCCACATGGTGGCAGGGGCCCTAGTGCTTAGGACATCATTCACTGCCTTCCTAGGCATCAAAAACATTTTTTGCACCAAAATAAAGTTATCTTTTGGTCCCATGTTTCCATAAATGGTTTTTAAATGGCTTATTCATATATTTGAAAGCCAGGGCTGAGTCAGGCTGAAGCAAGGAGCCTGGAGTTCCATCTGAGTCTCCCAAATGGATAGCAAGGACTCAGCACTTGGGCCATCATCAGATGGCCCTCAGCACATCAGCAGGAAGCTGGACCAGAAGCAGAGGCGGGGGACTGGTGTTGTGGTGCGCATTCAGCTGCCACTTGCCATGCTGGCATCCTATGTCAAAGTTCAAGTCTCAGCTACTCTGCTTTCCAATCCAGCTCCTTGCTAACACTCCTGGGAAAGCAGGGGAAGATGGCCCCAACACTTGGGCCCCTGCCACCTACATGGGAGACCTGGATAGAGTTCTGGGCTCCTGGCTCTAGACTGGACCAGCCCCAGCCATTTGTGGAGTGAAACAGCAGATGAAGAAATCTCTCTCTCTCTCTCTCTCTCTCTGTCTGTCTTTCTCTCTCTCTCTCTCTCTCTCTCTCTCTCTGACTTTCAAATGAATCAATCAAAAAAAGAAGAGGAGGGGGAGGAGAGAGAGCAGGATGAAGGAGGAGGAGGCAAGACTCGATCCTAGGTCCTCCCATATTGGGTACCAGATGGTGGTGTCTCACATTCAGCGTACCCGGCTGTGCCGGAACTCTGACTTCCCATAAACCTTCTGAAGCACTTTCATATGTGTTAGGAACTGGATTTAGTGCTTTAGGTGGCTTAGGCATAACCATTAGAGAGGAGAAACCATATGCATTTTACACATGATAAAGACACAGGTCAGGAGATGAACTCACCCGGGGCTGTGGTGACAGCTGGAGGACGGCATTCGCTTTCTCCAGAAAGTGTTGGTTGAGCAGCTACTATGTGCCTGGTGTTGTCCAGGTAGCCTATGTCAGAAGGAGCCTACGTGGGGTGGGGGGAGAGGGCGGCGCCAGACACTGAATAGGTAAAGCAAGTAAACAACAGTTTCTGGGTGAGAGCATTTCTCAAAGTTGCTGGAAAACGGGATTTAAAAATCAGTTTGTTTAGGTACAAAAACATTTGAAATCCTAGCACAGTTTGTTTTGTTTTGTTTTGTTTTGTTTTCATAATAAGCATTTTCCATGAATTGTTTGAAGACCGCTGCATATACATGGATTTCAGGGTTTTGGGCACCAAAATAAACTTAACGATTTTCCACAAACTTTTTGAAGTCCCCTGCTATACATGCGTCAAGCGAGCTCTTCCGAGGCAGAGCCAGGTAACCTGGTGTCTCATCAGGCAGCGCTCGGTCGCCTGAATATGGCCCCACACTTGGCACTGCCTGGGAGCCCAGCGTTTTCACACCAATCCCAAGTGCTGTGGGAGGTGCAGCCAGAGCTGGCATCCACTGTGTTCCCACGGTGCAGGGTGCTGGCGGCGGTGGAGGAGGGAATTGCGTCTGGAGGTGCGACCAGCCCTGGTGCCTTCCCCCGGCCAGCCTCACCCAGGTGTGGCAGTTACAGCTCTTATCAGTGAAAGTCACCAGGAATCTCCCCAGGGGAAGCCCTGCTGTGCTGGCTGGGAAGGCAGGGGCGGGGAGAATAACCGTTCTAGGTAGCTATCGGCTGTCACCAGGGGCCCCAGTTGCGATGGGGGCCCCCCTTCCCTGCCTTCTGTCTCGCTGAGTCAGCGATCAGCTGGCCCCGCCAAGGTGTCCACAAATAGCCACCCCGCGTGACCTCACCCCGGAAGTCCCGGAGTGACTCACAGCCTGCTCTCAGCCTGAGCACCACCTCCAGGGAGCCACTCCTGACGCCTCTGCCCCACCCCAGCAGGGGAGGAGCCGGGACAGGGAAAAATCCTTCCTGCACTTAAGTCTCTGCTAAGGTCTTGTGGCGCAAATCAGAGGGGAAGGGTTGCAGAGGGACCCAGCTTTAGACCATTAAGGGCCGACCCGTGGCCCCAGGTGCTTCAGGCCAGCATCACTCGGAGGTGCTGAGGGGTCCTGCCCACCGCCAAGTTACCAAGGCCTTCCCTGCCCACTGCCTGCCCCTGGCACCACTGTTGTGCGCATACTGAGTCCCAGGCACATGACAGCACCCTTGCAAGATCCCTGAGGTGGTGTTGGCCCCCATTTTACTGCAGGAAGACTGAGGCCTGGGCCAGGGTTGCTGGCTGAGTGACTAAGCCAGCATTCAACCCCCAGCGCGACACTCAGATTCCCCTTCGCGGAGCTGTGCTGCCCTTTCGCAGGGTTTGTGAACTTGTTAGCGTCCACCCTCTCTGCTCTCTGGGATCAGAACGGTTGTCACAGGGAAATCTACAGGCAAGGTGTGTGTGTGTTGGGGGGGGGTGTCTGTCCACCCTCCAGCCTCCCCAGGGGCTTTTGCAGGGCCTCTGTCCCCTCCCCGGCACGCAGGTGTAGCCACACAGGAGCCCTGCTGCAGAGAAGAGCAAAGCGAACCCTCGAGAAGAACAGGAGCCGAGTGGACCTGTAGAACTGAAACAAGAGGCAGCAGCTGTGTGGCCAAGTTCAAAGGCCTCTTGCAGAGGTCTCTGATGGCTTTGGGGGGTAATAAGTGAAATGAAAGAACATTGTCAGTGTAAGAAATGTCTCAAGACTTCCCTAAGTGATGGGATTATGGTTGCTTATATTGTCCACCTTGCACGTGGCTGTATTTTCTTTCGTTTTCGGCAGCAAACACGCGTTAGTAGTAAAAATAGTAATTTAGTGTGAAGGGGCGTAATCCTTCAGGGTCATCCTGAGCTCTTGATTTCTTGATCAGTGTGCGTTCTTCTTATTCTTCCACGAGCTTCTTCCACATCCTTGGCACTGGCGCTTCTTTTAAGGGGGCACAGAAGCCAGTGCCGCTTTGGTGGGAAAGAATAAATAATCACATAGGTTTCTTAAAAAGCTAGCACATAAGGATATAGTGCACATAGGGATATATATCCCTCCCAGGATGTACCCAGAAAAATAGACGATAGCAAGTGTTGGCAAGGATGTGGAGCAACTGGGACCCACACTGCTGGGGAAGCCACTATGAAAAAGTCTGGTGAGCCCCCAAAAGTTAAAACGTAGAATTGTCACGTGACCCAGCTATTGCACTCCAACTTGTATACCCAAGAGAAGTGGAAACGTCTGTTCACACGAAAAACTCACATGGGGGTGCTCACAGTGGCACCGCTCTCGATGGCCAGGGTGGGCAGGACCCCCATGGCCGCCAGCAGAGGCACAGATGAACTACATGCAGGGTAGACTGAGCGTACTAAAATCCAAAGAACTGTACCTTTTAAAAGGATGAATTGTTTCATACGTGAGCTATACCTGGATTGTTTAAAACTCAACCATCATTGACTTACAGATGCTGAGCCGCTTCCCTGTGATGGAGCCAGGGTCCCTGTGCTTGCTGTCTGTGCACAGAACACCTGTGCGCCTCCCCTCAGTCAATCCTTACTCTGACTCTCTGGGAGTAGGTGTTGCCCCCATTTTGCAAACTGAGGCACAGAGAACCTGTTACTCCCCACGTCCACCTTGCCAGTGAGGCTGAACCCACCAAGCCGTGGGCTGGGGCTGTTAGCTGTGCTGTGAGGATGAGTCACGGGGTGGAGAGCAAGGCTGAACAAAGACGGGACCACCAGGGCAGAGCAGCAACGGGCAAACCTGAGCGTTTCAGCATTCAGAAGGAGGGGCATGGCTCGCCTGTTCTTTTCTCAATCAGTTGGGAGGGGCGCACACACACACGCACACGCACACGCACACCACCCCGAGGTTGTGCTTCAGGTCCTGGCTTCCGGCTGGGAGACGGGCTGGAGCCTGCAGGTGAGAAGCCTGCACCAGCAGTATGGAGGGGCGCACAGGTCTCCAGGTCGCTGCAGGTCAGCTGTCTTTGGGGTAGGGGGGATGTGTCTGTAGGCTCTGGGGTGTCAGAGCCCTGCTTCCGAGGCCTGTCCAGTGGCAGCGGCTCCTTCCAGCCTTGGCCAGATACCGCATCAGGTGCTCTTCTGCTTTGGGGGTGGGGAGGGGTGGTGTTTTGTGTGCTCTGTAGAGGCCTGGTATAGAGAACGCGCCTCCTGTCGCTTAGCCAAGGCGGTCAGTGCAGCTGAGTCGTCCTCACCTCTGTCATCTGGCAGGTGGCCGGGAGTGGACCGTGAGCTTCAAGCCACGCAGGCCTGCTGCCCAGCTTGGATTCTAGTGATGACCCTGGAACGTGGTGGCCCAGACAGGGGAAGGACCCCCAGGACGGCAGGGGGGAGCCCAGGGCATGGGGGTGGGGTGGGTAGCCTGGGCTGGGACAGTGACTAGTGGGGGGCAGTGAGGGTCCACGGAGCTGAGGGGCTTCAGAGGGAGACGAACGAGACCTGAGGCGAGCAGGGGAGCAGACGTTTCGGAACACTGCACCCCTCAGCGGCACTGGCGTGCAGGGCAGAGCCTTCGCAGCCCTCTGGGAAGGGTCACCCCGTCCGTCCCCGGCACCCCCCTAGCTGGAAGGGCAGGCAGGGGTTCTGCCCAGAGCGGGCCGCCGAGTCACTGTTTGCAGCAGGCCCTCAGCCGCGCTGGTGGGCAGATCGCTCGCCAGCCTCATAAACTCACACCCCGCTTGTCCAGTGACGTTTACAGCCCCACAGGGAGCGGCCTGCTTAACGAGCCTAATTTGAGACTGTAAGTAGGAGTTTGTAAAACAAACAGCGAGGGGCTTCGGGCCAAGGCCCACAGTTGCTGTGCAAGCACACAAGGTCACGGCCCCCACCCCCAAGATAGGGCCCAGAGTAGATGAGCGGAGATGCCCCCAGGGGGCAGCTGGCCCTTCCAGGAAAGCTGGCTTCGGGCTCCCTCTTCCCCCCACATTTGGGGACCACAAGGCAGGTGACTGCCTGGGTTCCGTGGGGAAAGCCTTGAGGGTCCTTGCTTTCCCATGGAGATACAGGGCCACAAATGGATGGCCTGGGAGGGGGAGCAGGGATGTCCCGAGGCGCTAGGTAGGAAGCCCCATGTCTTCCTGCAGCTCCACGCTGTATCTGGGAGAGATGGTTTTCAAATTGAGGTTGAGCTGGAGCCGCTGATGTGGGTCCCGAGGCCCGCTGAGGCTCCAGGAGGCCACTCACCACCCACGTGGCTGCTCGGGGCATCCGCTGCGGGGCAGGTAGCAGGCAGGGCTTCCTTGAGTGCTGGAGCTCAGTGGGGTTGACAGCTCTCTCCTTTCTGACTCCCCCAGAGTAAGAGCTCTTAGAATGCTGCATGCTGGGACCCGTGTTGTGGAGATGCAGATAAAGCCACCATCTGCAGTGCCACCATCCCATATGGACCCTGGTTCAAGTCCCTGCTGCTCCACTTCCAATCCAGCTCCCTGCTAATGTCCTGAGAAAAGCAGAAGATGTTCCAAGTGCTCTCTTTCTCGGTCTCTCCCTCTCCCTGCAATTCTCTCAAAACAAATATTTAAAAAATAAAATAATCATAATCACAATTTTAAAAAAAGAGAGAATGGTGCCTTTCAAAGCAGCCATTGAAAGTCATGGCCAGGGCGCCGGTGTGGTGGCATAGTGGGCTAAGTCTCCTCCACCTGCAGTACCGGCATCCCATATGTGCACCGGCTCGAGTCCCAGCTGCTCCACTTCCCATCCAGCTCTCTGCTATGACCTGGGAAAGCAGTAGAAGGTGGCCAGAATCCTTGGGCCCCTGCACCCCTGTGGGAGACCCAGAAGAAACTCTTGGCTCCTGGCTTTGGATCGGCTCAGCTCCGGCTGTTGTGGCCATCTGGGGAGTAAACCAGCGGATGGAAGACCTTTCTCTCTGTCTCTCCCTCTCTTTGTAACTCTGTCTCTCAAATAAATAAATTTTCAAAAAAGGACTCTCCCCCTCAAGAAAAAAAGAAAGTCATGGGCAAAAACAATGTTTTGATGCCTTGGGAGGTATTGAAAGATGTCCATAGGATAGTTACTGAAAAAAAAAAAGTGCTTAAAGCAGGTGGGGTTAGTTCTGCTTTTTAAATTGAAAGCAGAGATGCACACTTGGCACGGGTGATATTCAAGAGTGTGAAGGAATATTGTACCAAAGTGTCAGTGCTGACATCTCTGAGCGGTGAAATCATGGTGACTTATTTTTATCTTTTTGTTTCCTGGATTCTTTAAAACTTTTTATTTTTTTTACTTTATTTGAAAGAGAGCTCTCCCATCCTCTGGTTCATTCCCCAAATGCCCACAGCAGCTGGGGCCAGGCCAGGCTGAAGTCAGGAGCCAGGAACTCAATCCAGGTCTCCCGTGTCAGTGACTGAGACCCAACTTCTTGAGCCATCACCTGCTGCCTCTGAGGGTGCATGTTAGCGGGGAGCTGGCCTGGGGAGCTGAGCCAGCCTCCGGAGCCCAGGCATCCCACACAACAGCTTAGCCACCCCGCACCTGCCCTCCGATGTGGTTTTGTGTTTGTTGTTGTTGTGTTTTTTTTTTTTTAATTTAAATAACCTATGAATGAGTGGAGCTCCATTGAGTGGTCTGCCCCAGAGGCTGCCTGCCCGTGGAGGGAGCTCCTGTGAGTGTGCTACCTGAGCCCAGGCTCAGCAGAACCACTCTGCTCTCCACAAGGTCCGAGGGGCGGTTCCAAAGCCCACAGCCTGGGCAGCGTATTTCAGCAGTGGTCATGGTTGGATGGTCCCCATGATTTCATTTCAACACAGGACTCACAGCTTAAAAACTGACAACCACTGGATTCCAGGACCTCTCTTGTGTGGGAATCGCTTCGTCTGCCAATCACTGACAGTCTGACTGTCTGGGGGCGGGACTGTGTCCCCATTAGATCCATCTGTGGAAGTCCTAACCCCCAGACCTCAGACTGCAGCTGTATTTGGAAACAGGTCCTTTTTGTTTGTTTTTTAAGATTTATTTATTTATTTGAAAGTCGGAATTACAGAACAAGAGGGAGAGACAGAGAGTGAGAGATCTTCCATCCATTGGTTCAGTCCCCAAATGACCACAATAGCTGGGGCTGGGCCCTGCCGGAGCCAGGAGCCAGGAGCTTCTTCTGGGCCTCCCACATCAGGGCAGAGGCCCAAACACTTGGGCTGTCTTCTGCTGCTTCCCTAAGTGCATTAGCCGAGAGCTGGAACGGAAGTGGAGCAGCCGGGACTCAAACCAGTGCCCGTATGGGATGCCAGCACTGCAGGTGGCAGCTTTACCCACTACACCACAGTGGCGGCCGCTGGCACGTTGTTAACCAGTAAACAGTTGTTGGATAAATGAGCGACCGAAGGTGGATGAATGACCTTCCAAGTGATGAATGCGAACTGTAGCAGAGTGGTCTTGCACCCCTGCCCTCCTCCTAATAGTGATACTAGCTTTTAGATGGTATCTGGTGCCCTTATCCCGAAGCCGTCAGCCTGGGAAGAGCGAGGCATTTATAAAATAGTTCTATTTACTGTATGCTTACTGTGCATCAGGCCTTTTGCTGAGTACGTGCCTATATAACCTCTTCTAATAGAAACATAATCTTGGGAATTTGGTGCAATCACTAGGCCAGTTTTAGAAAAAGGAGCAGCTTGAGGCCCAGAGAAGTGAAATAAATAGTATGGATCACACAGCTAATAAGTGGCAGAGCTGGACTTCAAACCCTCGTCCCTAGGACTCTGTGTCTTCCGGAGCTGAGGTCTTGGGAACTGGAACTGAAGAATCTGCCGGGAACAGGTGCTGCTGGTGAGCAGGTCTCCAGGGTGGTGTGTTTGTAACTAATGTGCTCCAGTTCTATTAATACATGCCCTGGCCCTTGGCCCTAGGCTTTGTGATATTGGCAAGGTGTGTGTGTGTGTGTGTGTGTTTTGGAAGCTCCTAAGGAGTGTCTTCCTTGTGTTTGCTAACAGGTGCTTGGGCTCTTCTTGCCCCCTCTGTTCCTCCCTGGGCTGACCCACTGGGATGCAGCCCAGGAGCCCTCCTGCCCAGTTCCACTTCCTCTCGCGGCCCCAGCCCCACGGTCAGCCTCCCTGCCCACTCATGACGATGCTGGCCACGTGGTAGAAGTCATCCCCACTCAGACCCGGCTCAGGGCAGCAGCCTCGGCAAGATGCCCCGGGGAGTCCCAGTGGTGATGCGGCCCCTGGGTGAGTCACCACCGGCCGGGGGCCAGGTGAGGGGCTGACTCACCCTGAGCGAGACACCCCTCCTGGTTAGCTGCGTGGGACGGCTCCCACCTGACTTTCTTCCTAAAGGAGTATTTCCCCCGTCTACGTAGTTTAAAAGTGAAGTTTCTGCAAGACAATCAGGTTTTCCTTTTCTGTTTTTTCACCTGTGAGCTCACGATGGTTGCAGTCATGACTTTGTTATAAAAAACGTGCAAAGCCATGAAGGAAACAAAAAAAACACTGAAAACGCTGCCTGCAGAAATCTCTGCCCAATGTTAGCTGACCTCTGTCCCAGGCATTTGCGCTGAACTTGATAGTAACGGCGGGTTTGTGGACCATTTTCACTTTTTAATTTAATTTCGGGGCCAACGTTGTGGCACAGCCGGTTAAGCTGCCACCACCTACAGTGCCAGCATCCTGAATGGAGCGCTGGTTCAAGACCCAGCTGCTCCGCTTCCTGCCAATGTGCCCAAGAAGGCAATGGAGGACAGCCCAAGAGCTTGGTACCCTGCACCTACGTGGGAGACCGGGATGGAGTTCCAGGCTCCTGGCTTCAACCAGGCTCAGCCTCTCTCTCTCTCTCTCTCTCTCTCTCTCTGCCTCTGTCTCTCTCCTCCCTCCCCAACACTCTGCCTTTCAAATAAATGAAAGTAAGCATTTCTCAAGAACTTTGATTATCTAAAAGCATAATAAACTTCAGAGAACCAATTTCCTGCCGTATTGGACACTGTGGCTGTTCCATTGGTCAGAAGCCTCTGCCTCTCTCTCTGCCTCCTCCCCTCCAGTGTCTTTCATTACACTTGTGTTATTACCAGTAAGTCATGCCCATTGTAAGAAGTTGGAAAGCACCAGAGGTCAGAGCACGTTTTTTTCCTAAGCCTGAGAGAGAGCGAGCCACTCCAGCCCAGTGGCTGTGCACATCAGATGTGGGTATTTTAGGAGGTGGCCTCCGAGCTGTTCCTTCTCTATCCTTAAGTTCTGCCTTTACTCCGTGAGAGTCCCCACATGTGTAACGTGTGCGTGTGCTGCTTTACATGAAAGGTGGCTCACGTCCTTGGCTTTCAGCAACCCATGTGTGCATCCACCATGGTCAAGGGCAGCATGAGACCAAGGGCCACGGTCATGTGCTGGACTTGTCCTCGGAGGCGGGAGCTCTCAGACCCCTGCTACCCCGGGGTCACTCTGAATTCTCAGCGTGTTACATCAGCGCTGCAGAGGGAGCCCACCCAGAAGCTCTTTCGAGAGTACTGTATTCTAAATACCTCGGAGCTCTTTCCACAGGAAAACGCTCAGTGGCTGCGATGTTAGATTTCTGCCCTGCACTGCCCGCTGTTGTGACTACTGCTGGATTTTTCCAGAGGTCACCTTTAGGTTTAATTTCCTGAAATTGATCTGCTGGGTGGTTCCTCTGGCTTTATTTCACTCTCTTGCAAAGAGGGGAAGTGGGAGTGAACATGCTAACGCTACCTTTTATGAGGCTTTTGCTTCAGAGAAATTAGACAGCCACCCACAATCTCTACCAACTTGTTTGTTTTTAATAGGCACTCAGTAGTCTTCCTCTAGGCCCATGAGAGAACCGCTATTTATTTTAATGAAACAGTTCACTAAAATGCCGTGGAGCCGGCATTCCCGGTGGGGGTTCCAGGGGCGTCTGCACTGTCTTGTGGGGTGCCTGGGTTCTGTGGCAGCCCCTCTCTCCCCTTCTCCATCCTCACCCTGCTTGAAGCCCACTGGAGGAGAAAAAGCTCCCCTACCCCCCACCCCCACCCACGGCACCTGCTCCGCCGGCAGGACCCCCACAGCCTGCCCATGGGGTGAATTCGAGCCCAGGAGCCGGGGTGAGGTCTGCCTTTTTCCCTGGTTCTGGGGGAGAACCGGTGTCACTGGCCGTGTGCGTGTTTTTCCTCGTCAGCCTTGGCCTCTCTGGCTGCCAGCTCACTGCATGGTCTTAACTCTGCGTTATTATTTCACAGTTTAATGGGGAGCTCCTGGCCCAGGCCTGCCTTCACCAGAGGACCACCTTGCGCTGCCTGTGGTGCTCCGATAACTTAGCAGGAGCAAAGTGTTCACCGGAGCTTGCCTGTTATTTGCTTTTCATTTCCTGCCCATAGAAAGAGAAGGGTGGGGGAAGGGCCAGGCATTTGGCCTGGTGATTAAGACACTGATTGAGAACCCCGTGTCCTGTTTTCATGGTGCCCGAGTTCGAGTCCTGACTCCGTTCCTGATTCCTGCTTCCTGCTAATGCAGACCCTGGAAGGCAGCAGGGAGGGCTCAAGCACTTGGGCACCTGCCACCCACGTATAAGACCTGCATAAGTTCTGGGCTTCTAGGCTTGGCCTGGCCCAGCCCCAGCGCTCTTGTGGGCAGCTGGGGTATGAACCAGCAGATGGGAGAGCTCTCTGTGTTTGTGTCCGTTTGTCTCTGTCTCTCTGCCCCTCTGATAAATTGGGGGGTGGGGAATGGCAAAGGAAGAACTCCGGCCCTGGCTTTGAATGGGGAGAGCCTGGTGCTCCTCTCCTTCCCTGTCCCCACCTGTGCTGTCTTCTAGCCATGGACCTTAGCCAAGTGACCCAGCCCATCCAAGCCTCAGTGCCCCCCGCTGGCAAAATGGGCTGGTGGTAGTCCCTGCTGCTGGGGCCCTTGTGGGGGTGCCAAACCTCATTCACCCCATCCCTAGCAGACTGGTTGGTTTTTGGCAGCCCATCTCCCTTGCTTATTAACCGGTGGTTAAAACCTGCTTCCCAAGCCCAGTGCAGACCCCTCCCCCACTCTCCGTCTTCCTCTATCTCCTCTGAACTTGAACTCGGACTATGCAGCACAGTGGTGTCATCTTAAGTCCAGGAGTGGGGTGAGCCTTGGATGCCCCTTGCTGAGCCACTTTTCCATGGATGATTGACAGCCCCACAAAATTATTTCATGCCATGTACAAGTGTCTCCTCTTCGTCCATCTTCCCCTTGCCTCACCCCATCCCCCTGCCCGCCCTGAATTTAGACCATCAGGAGCAACGTGCAGCCCCTCTCACATCCGCTGCCCGCTGTCTACAACCACTCACGCTTCAGCTTTCAGCACTTGGTCCTGGTATGACTAATAGACAAGTGGGCAGTAACATACTCTATATAAAATTCCAGATCAGAGAGTGGAAACACTTAAAACATAAATAAAAGGGCTGGAGTAAGTGGACTATTTGGAAACCGTTCCGTGGGGCAATAGAATTTTATTTTCAGAAGCTTAAGGATTGAACCCCACCCAAAGCTTCCAGCTCCCAAGGAAACTGGCAGGAGAGGCCCTGCCAAGTTTCCCCACTAGGGCACCAAAGAAGGAATCCCTGCCTCCCACTTTTCCTCTCATAGGTGGCTTTGCTGTCTTGGCCAGTGAGCCTCCCCCAGCCAGGCGCCCGGTGGATCAGGGGCCAGCGCAGGGCCAGGAAAGAGGCTGCGCACACAGGCCTGCACGTTCCTGGGCCCGCTGCCGTCCTGTGGCCCGGAAAGCTTACGTACAAGCCGGGCGCAGGGGTGGGAGTGGCGTTGCTGAGTCTAGAAGGGGTACCTCTGAGACTTGATGGCCTTTGATGAATGCTCAGAAAAGCTACACTCTGTCCAGCTGTGTACGGGCAGGAAGGTGGTGTTATAGCCGGGAGGGAAGTTAAACCATAGAAAATAGTAATGACAAGGTCTCTTTGTTCCTCCTGTCGACTGCTCAGAAGTTAAATGATGGAATGAACCAGGGGCAAAAAAGCCCTCAAGGGGACACTTGAGTATCCCTAGGGGTCAGTGGAGCCTGGAATCCCATTGCTGGGAATCTTGGAATGTCATCATGTACACACACACACACACATACACACACCATGCTCCATGGAGAGGCGTGCCAGCTCCCCAGGGATTCCTTTGGCCGTCTGGTCCCTCCACCCGCCACCGCCACCGTGCAGTACATCTGCTTCTGGCTTGGTGCTCGCTTGGAGGGGACTGGGCCTCTTCAAGCTGAATCCCAGTGAAATTCCTGGCTGGCGCGCACAAGCTTTGGGAAGGCGGGGTTTCCAGTCTCCAAGCCTGGGGTTCCCCAGCTGACTCGATGGCGCCCTCTCTGGGCACTAGTGGTGATTCACCTTGGACAACAACAGGTTGCTTCCCACCCCCACTACCACCCCACCTGCCAATCTCGGGGGAGTAGAGCAGAGGGGCGTGACCAGCACTTGGAACGGAACTTAGAGAAATGAGGAACCACGGACATCAGTGTGTTTTCCCCATTTACTGGATGCGTGACTCTCCTCCCTACATTTCAGAGAAGCAAAGCTGTTCTAAGCTGTACGAAGGAGTCAGGGCTTCTTTGTGAGGGCAGTGGGGAGACCCTGAAGAGCAGTGAGGTCCCAGCAGGGGATGGCCTAAGACTAGAAGCCAGAGCCTGGCTGGTGAGGAGGCTGCCACGGTGTCCGGCGGTGGGGGAGGGAGGGAGGGAGGTCGTGTCCCGAGCTGGGTCATGGGAGCCCAAGAGATTTCGGTGGTAAAAGCAGCCAGGCCTGGTGGCGGAGTGGAGATGTGGAGGAGGCAGAGAGTTGATAAGGATGACTCACAGGCTTCTGTCTGGCCAACCGGGCGGACGAGGTGCCGCTGTGCCCAGGGAGGGGACGGTGAAGGAGAAGGAGGTGGCTTTGGGGAGTGAGATAATGAGTTCTGAGATCCAAGGGCTGGGCAGAGTGAGAAAAACTGAGTGATGGGAGATTGTGGTTCTCTGTGTAGACTGAGAAATGAGGCTACACACGCAGTCAGGGGCACACCGGCTTGGCATGTTGTCCCAGCACGAATGCTGGCTTCTAGAAGCCGGAGGCAAATCCGGGCTGCCTTCATGCCAGATGCTGCACCTCCCGGCAGGGTCCTGAGTGACGCAGGTGGCAGGTGTCGCTCACGGAGCAGAGCAGGGCTTTTGACGGGGGCTCGGTGAGCTGGTGAAGGATCCATGGGAAGCCCTGAAACACACAACTTCCCCGGAAAGATTTTACTCCGTGGCAACTCGGAGATGCCCTTTCTTTCCTTTTTACTTTTCAGAAATTCCTTTTCCCAGAAACGACCTAGCCTGAGCTGATGGCACCAGGCTGGCAATGGTGGGGAGAAAGAGAAGACATCAGGCGTGGAGAGAATCTAAAGACAGTCTTTTCCCTCTCCAGGGAGAATGGCTGGGGAGTGGCTTATGGGGGAGGGGACGAATTCAGAATTGGCATGAAGACAGCTTTCTTAGGGAGCAGGTTGGAAGATGAGCGGTGTGACTGGGTCCCAGAAAGCCTGATCAGTCAAGTTTCATGCACCCTTGGGCAGCAGGTACCTGGAGATCCATTCAAGGAAGGTCCTAGTTCTGTGTCTGTCTTTAAGTTTCCCCCTGTCAAACCCCAGGCCCACGGGGAACCTCTCTTCCCTCCAACACCTGGGGTTTGCTTAGCTTGCTGAAGGACCAGGAGGCCACGGGCATTTCACCAGCTGCTGTTCCACGTCTGGCCCTCCTTGACCTTGGGCCCGGTCGCTTCACTTCGTGGGGCCTCCATTTTGCTATCTGTAAGATGGGTGAGAATAAGACGTCCTGAAGGCCGGGGGAGGTTGCAGGTGCTCAGGCAGGTGAGCTGCCGCAGGGCCTGGCACGTAGTCAGCCTGGTAACAGTCAGCGGTAGCTGCCCTATCTCCCATGCTTAAAGAATCCATTACTCCATGTAAAAAGCGAAAGGTACTATGCAGAAGCGATCGGTTATTATTAATAATAATAATGGGTTCCTAATGACTTATGCCTCAGTATTAGGTGAAAGCCCCTTTGGGTGGGTGATGACTGGGAAAACAGGAACGATTATTAATGGGGCTGCCAGCTCCTGTTACCAGATCCACTGACATAATATTTCTCTCTGGGAATCCTCTGACAAATCAGCTGAATTTCCTATCCCCTTGCCCTTAGCGCTGTAAATTTGAGCCATATGTCTCCAGTGTTATTTCTGGAGGAGCGGGGCCGTGCCGGGCCCTCCCAGCTGTTTGGGCTGCCCCGAGTCGGAGCCCACAGGCGGGATGGCTTTCGGCTTCGTCGTGTTTGTTTGGATGCTTACAGCCCAGCCCCTCCTAATGTGCTTGGTTACCCGCTGTCGGGGAGACTGGCTGCTTTAAGGGAACCAGACCCCTGGCTGGGGGTGGGTGCAGGGGAGACCCCAGTACATCCTCTCCCCGCTCCTGCCGACAAAACAGAGCCTTGAGAAAACGCTTTGATGCCATGCTGTGCAGTCAGCCCTGTACATGACAGGAGGGACAGCCAGGTGTGAGCCCGGGGCGGGGTGGAGGGGATGTGTTCGTCAGCCTCTGGGCTCCCAGCCCTGCCACGCTACCTGAGCAAGTTACTTGAACTCTCCCAATGTCAGTCCCCCACTCTCGAAAGCGGAGCCCATGCCCTAGGGTTCCAGAGAGAGCAGAGGCGATCGTGCGAATAGAGTCCGCGTTCATTGACAACGCAAAGGACAGAAACGGCAGCCGCACTAGGCAGTGTGAGCCCCGCACCAGCTGGAGCATGGACTCCGGTAACTCAGAGGGAATCCTCACGAGCCAGGTGCTTGCACCGTCTCTGGTTAACACACAATGGACCAACCCGGAGAGTCCGCTCACATGGCCGCTAACTGAGGAGCCAGAGTTCTGAGCCCTGCCAATGCCCTTGCAGGCCCTGCGCTCACCACTGCGCCACACCACCCAGCCCAGTCCTCATCCCCCATCATATCACACGCGCTCAGGATCCAGATTCCCAGCCGGGGCTTGGCCCTGTCCCAGGGGCTCTCCAGTTATCTCAAGGAATTTTAAGAGATTTTTCCCCCCCATAACAAAAGTGATTGATGAAATTTCCGTGGGTATTTTTCTAAAAGCAAACAAACACGAATTCGGGGTGGGGATGGTTTGCACCAAGGAAGCGCAGCTACCCCAAAGTTGGGAATCTGCCTGCAGCCGGAATCTCCATGGCCCCCACTGGTGCTTTCTAAGAAGGAACACAGTGAGCTGGGGAAAGGGATGGGCTGTGATTGCCCCTTGGGATTGATTCCAACAGCTCCGGCCCGCGGCCGCTGACGTGCTAATGAGAAACACTAATTGGACTTGGCCAGTGACTGGGACACTCCCTCTTGGAGCAGAGAAAGCAGTAGCCTTCCTTGTGTGGCTTGCAGCCCCTGGGGACTTGAGGCAGAGCAGGGCAGCGTGCAGAAGTGGGACGACTGTGCGGGCAACACTGCCCCTTTGAGTGGGCAGGACGGGCACCTGCCTCTGACTCAGCCAGTCCAGGGCCGTGGGAACGCAGGTCCAGCTCTCTGTCACCCCCAGATCCTGAGTCAGGTGCTCAGTGCACAAATGAATGGCCCATGAACCGAGGCAGGCTGGTTCCTTGGGCAGCTCAGAGAAAAGCCAACCGCACTGGGGAAGAGTTGCGGATCCTCCTCCAGGCTCTGACACCTGCTGTGTCGGGGGAGGGGGAGCAGGGTCCACATGGCCTCCCCTCCCTCCTGAGTCTGACCTGTCTGCCTTGCTTCCCACAGGTGTCCTGTCCCTTCCCGCCTACTTCAGTCCCTACAATGGCGGGGCCCTGGGCCACGATGAGCGAGCCGACGCCTACGCGCAGCTGGAGCTCCGGACCCTGGAGCAGTCCCTCCTGGCCACCTGCGTGGGCAGCATCTCAGAGCTGAGTAAGTGTGGCCTCTGCAGCAGCGGGCAGTGGGGCAGGGATTGCAGAGACAAGCCGGGGAAGAACTCACTGCGTTCTCCCTCTGCCGCCTGCCTCCCCCTCCCCCTACTCCCCCTCCCCCATCCTCTCCCCCTCCACGCTTCTTATCTTCCCAAGCCATGGGTGACAAAGTGGTGGCCAAGGACACGGTGTGGTCAGTGTGTAGGTTTAATCCCATGTAAATCTGCATTTCTGATTTCTCTTGAAAATTCAGATGATCGAGTGCCCCTGAGCCCCATCCAGCCTCACGGCGCTGTCATTGGGAGCTAAAAAGCAATTAAGTGGGTTAAGTCCTGGCTAGCTTATAGCCGGCCTGGTTTTCTTTCCTTTTCTTTCTTTTTTAAAGATTCATTTATTTATTTCAAAAAGCAGAATTACAGAGAGAAAGAGGGAAAGACAGAGAGATCTTTCATGTACTGGTTCACTCCCCAGATGGCCACAATGGCCAGTAGTGAGCCAGGTTGAAGCCACTTGGATGCAGGGGCCCAAGCACTTGGGCCATCTTCCACTGCCTTCCCAGGTGCATTAGCAGTGAGCTGGATCGGAAGTGGAGCAGCTGGGACTGGAACCAGTGCCCATGCGGGACGTAGGCACCGCAGGCGGTGGCTTTACCCACTCCGCCACAGCGCCGGCCCCTGCCTGTTTCTCTTATTTCACCTGCTGCCACAGAGCTCTGAAGTCGCCAGTGGTGCTCTTTCTGGAAAGAAAGCCCCCAAAGCCTCAGCACAGTCAAAGGAAGGAAGACGCCTACACGGCTACTCTGGCAGGAGGAGGGAGGGTCCCATGGCTCCCTTCCCCAGCTCTGCGGTAGCCCTGGGCCGTCTCTGACTTTGGGGCTCCAGGGGACACAGTCGGAGCCCCCTGACATTGACCCTCTGCATTTGACAGTGGCTTCCAACGCGTGTTAGGGGCACAAAGGCCCAGGCCATCTCCCGGCTCTTCCTCTCCTTACCCTTGTTCCTTTTTTTTTTTTTTTTTCTTTTTTTAGGATTTATTTATTTATTTGAAAGGCATAGTTACAGACAGAGAAAGAGAGAGAGAGGGAGAGAGGTCTTCCATCCACTGGTTCACTCCCCAGTTGGCTGCAATGGCTAGAGCTGTGCTGATCTGAAGCCAGGAGCCAGGAGCTTTTTCCAGGTCTCCCACGTGGGTGCAGGGGCCTAAGGACTTGGGCCATCTCCCACTGCTTTCCCAGGCTCATTAGCAGGGAGCTGGATCAGAAGTGGAGCAGCTGGGACTTTCACTGGCACCCATCTGGGATGCTGGCACCACAGGCGGAGGCTTACCCGCTATGCCACAGTGCCAGCCCCATTCCTGCTACTTAAGAAGCCAAAGCACACACTGTGCTTCCAACCCCGTGTTCTGTTGAGTCTACCCCGTGGATGGCCCCAGCCTCGTCCGTTTGTGACATCCTCAGGTCTTCTGGGCCCTGAGCGGTGAATGCCAAACCTTCCTGCTTCCTCCCATTCTCCCTCCTCCCCTTCCCCAGGACAGGAACTGAATGTGTCAGGTTCAAGGTTGCAGATCCCTAACGGGGCAGGAGAGAAAGCAGGACTTGAGACTCTCGGTTTCCTGCTTATGGAGGCACCTGCTGAGGAGGGAAGTGGGGCTCAGAGGAGAGGCTCAGATCTAGGGCTGGACTCCCACTGTGCCTGGCCTTGGGACCTCGCTCTCAGTCATCAAGGCCATGGGCTTCCTTCACGGGGCCAGCAGCCCAGCCACCAGCCACTCAGGCAAGCCTAGGGCAAGCTTTGCTTTTCCTTTGGAATCCACGCCAGGCCCAGCGGGGGCACTCAGCAACTCCAGGGCGCCATTCCTGCAGTCCCAGAGAGCACACCCTGTTGGCTCTGCCGGCTGAGACTGTCCAGGTTTTCTTCTGCCCCTTTTACCCCTGCCACCGCCACCCACCCAGCCAAGCCCAGGGCTGTGGAAAACAGAAGTCAGGGTATGTCACTCATCTGCCTGCTGTCTGTCCCCTCCGTCCTGTCCACCCCCATGACTCCCCGCATGGTCAGCAAAATCCAAACTCCTCACCTCAGCCCCCGACCCAAAGTAGGACCACCCCAGGGCCTTTGCACTGGCTACTCCCATTGCCTAAGATGTTTCCCCGTGACACCCAAGTATGTGGTTCACTCGCTCAAGCCTCCACTGAAATGGCATTTTACCCAGCAGGCTTCCCGGAGCACCTGTGCCAGTGAGCGCCCACCCTCGCTCTGTCTTTCCTCTTGCAACTTTTGTTTTTCTCAAAGCACTGGTCACCACTTAACATGCATGAGATATGCAGGGTCTTGAAAATGTTCTCGGAAAACACAGGTTATGTTTTCCAAAAAATTTTCTTCACACTGAAATAAACATCTTTTAATTCCACTTTTCCATGAACTTTTTGGAGTGCCCCTGAATTTACTTATTATTTTTTTAAGATTTCTTTATTCATTTGAAAGGCTGAACTTACTTGTGAGTAGTCTCTCACCTCTCTCCTCTAACTCATACAGACTTGATTGATTTTGTCTCCCTGGTGCTTAGAACCATATCCCTGGCACAGACAGCAGTACCTGATGCTCAGGGAGTGCAATGCATGTGTACCTATGCACAACCCATGTGCACATGTATGTGTGTGTGCACGTGTGTATGTCTTACAGGGGACGGGTCCTGTCCCGCCAGGGTTTGTCTCCCACACCGCTCCTGTGATCCAGCCCCGCCCTGGCCCCCGCCACTCCCCAGGTCACAGAGAAGCAGCATCGCCTTAGCATCTTTCCAGGGACAGCAGAACAGGCTGTGTCTGTCCCGCCCTCTGAAACCAAGGTTTCTGCGAGAGGGCTGTGGAGGAGGGAGGAGTCCGAGGCGGAGGCACTGTTGCGCTTTTCTCTCCGAGGCGAAAGACCTTAATGAGGCTACTGATACTTGGCGCTGAGCTCCTGGGACCTCAGAGTTTTCCCTGGGTCCTACCTGGGCGCCCTCCCTGCACCTCCCGAGACCAGCCTGCCAGGGAGAGGGAGAAGTCTCTCTCGGTATCCAGTCCTGCGGCCCCGGAAAGCAGGGGCTTTTGTGTTTTGTGCTGCCGCTGTCTGCCCAGGAAAGCTTTAAATGGAAGGAGCGAGAAATAAACAAAACCAAACACTTCTCTTTGAGGGCAGCCAGCCACGTGTTGGAAGCCGTCTTCTGAAGACAGTGCTAACTTGCAGACTCTTGCCCCGCTGTTTTTATTGGATGGCGCCTAATGAGGGTTGGAAGGACCAGGGTGAAACCTGCAGCACCTCTAATCAGGTCTTTTATGGCACCTAGGGCAGGGGGGCAGGAGGGGCTTGCCTTCCCCTGCCTGCTGGGCGTGGCTGGGCTGCAGACCCCGGCTCCCCTGAGCTTCCTACTCGCTTCTCAAGCTCCGGGACATTTCCGAGACAGCTCTAGGAGCCACCTGCGCTAGACCCAGAGCCAGCCCAGCCCCCAGACTGCTACAGGTCAAACCTTTTATAAACTACAATGGAGACAATGTCTAGAAACTGAAATAAGACACATAAAATACGAGCCACATTTTTAAAATTATGACTGGGTTAGATAGACATAAAATTACTCTGTGAAACTGCTATGAAAGTTTTTTTTATTATTTATTTTTATTTATTTGAAAGGCAGAGTAACAGAGGGAGAGACAGAGAGAAAGTTGTTCTATCTACCAGTTCATGCCCCAAATGGCTGTGATGGTCAGGGCTGGGCCAGGCTGAAGCCAGGAGCCAGGAATCCATCCAGGACCCTCATGTAGGTGCAGGGGCCCAAGCACTTGGGCCACCTTCTGCTGCCTTCCCAGGCACATTAGCAGGGAGCTGGATCAGAAGTGGAGCAGCCAGTGCTCTGATATGGGATCTGGCATTGCAGGTGGCAGTATAACCCACTCACCATAACACAAGCCCCAACTATGGAAGTTCTTAAAAACTCACTGACTTTCCGAAATTAACTTGTTGTGAACCAGTAACAGCATGTGGAGCTGCTCCGATTCACAGACCACACTTTCAGTAGCCTTGGTGCCAAGGTCAAGAGCGTGCATGTGGAACGTGGGGAACACCCCCACCACCACCACCATGAGGGCCTGGCTGATTCTTTCACTAATTGGCCTACGGAACAAATCCGTTACCTTCTGTGAGCTTGCTGCCTCGTCTGTACGTGGAAACACCCTCTCCCAGGATGGCTGTAAATGTTAGATCTCTCTATTATGTCTAGCGCAAAGCCGAGAAAATAGGAAGCGCCAGGAAGGAAAAGCCCCTAGGACAGGATCCAAAGCCGCTGATCTCTGGCTGCAGACGGGTGCCGAGCAGCGCTCTGAGACAGGGGATCGGAGCTGTCCACAGGCACCTGGCTTGTTGATCTTTGAGAGAAACTGGCCGCAGCCAGATGTGCAGGGGCTGGGGCCCTCCAACTGCAGCTGCCCTCGTGGTTTCCCAGTGCCTCTTGGGAAACCCTCTCGGATGGGCTTTGATTGCTTTCTGGGTGCTCTAGCCCATGCTGTGGCTGCAATAGTACAGCCGGCGGCTTCTCCACCAATGACAATAAAACAACAATACCTGTAATGAACGGTAACGAGGTCTACCTTGTCACACTTTTGAAATGATATTTCAGCGAGATTTCTCGCTGATGCTATCAGACTCCTGGCTTCCTCCTCCTCGTGGTCCTGCCAAAATCTGTGACATTCAGACCCCGAGAAACAGGAACCAGGTTTGTCAACTTACTGCTGCCCACTTAGCGGCCCAGCCAGCGGCCGGGAGCGAGACGGGCCGGCTGCTGCTTGTGATGGTAGTGTCTGCCACCCAGCAGCCCTGGGGGCAGGGCTGGGCGCTGGCATTTCTGGGCTCAGACTCCTGCTGCGCTGGGGACTGGGGGCCAGTATTTGACCGTAGGCAGTCGCTCTGGAAGGAAGCACTCTCCAGCGGCCGCCTGCAGGACAGAGAATATGAACAAGGAGGCGTTAGCGATAATAAGTTGACAGGAGATTGGAAACACCAAGGGAATTAGACAGACTACAGGTGGCCAGGTCCTGCCCTTGACCAGTGAAATCAGAGTTTCAAGGATGGGGACGGGTGTGGGAGCTCACTGCCCTCCAGCTCTTGGCCCAGGAGTGCGCCAGGAGCACACAGACAGCTGGTCTACCAGTGCAGGGATGCGCAGAGTTGGGAGCGTGGGGGGCGTGAGGACCCAGGGCATGTGGGGAGATGAGGATGAGAGACAAGGACGGCTCTTCCTGGAGCTCTCCAGTCCAGGGGTGTCACTTGTCCTTGCTCGGAAGCCAGACACCATCGCTGTGGCTGTCCTGGGATCATTGGGCGGCGGAAACCTCTCCGGAAGTTGCACAAGTATTTGAAAATGAGACGAGCGCAGAAGGCCGCTTCTTCCTTCATTCTCCAGGTGTTTGCTGAGCGCCCGCTGTGCAGTAGGCCCCGCTCACAGCAGACGCCCAGACTTCCAGAAGCTGCGTCCCGCAGGCTAAAGAACAGCTGAGTTGCTTCTGCCATGCATTCAACGATGCCTCCCTGGCCAGATCGCAGCCTGTCCGCTTCTGCCAGCTTAGGGTTCGCGGTGTCCCAGGGGCTCCGTGAGGAGTCGCTGGGGGCTGGGGGCAAGGTTGACCCCCACAGGGGGGCCCTGCATTCTCAGGCCCCCGGGGGCTGTTGCAGAGGCGCCGGCAGGTGTCTGGGTCGGCTGTAGCCCATCCTGTCTCAGCATTGTGGCCTCACACAATGATCACAGGCTTCCTGCTTGAGGCTGGTGGGATGTTGAAAAAAGACCCGACCCCTGGGCAGAAACACAGGATATGGGCCCCTGTGGACCCCACAGACTCCAGCCACAGTGCAGGTCACAGTGAAGTTCATGAACTGTGCAGTCCAAGACTCTACCGTTTCCCAGCCACATGACCTTGGCCAGTTAATGCAACCACACAGGAGAACGTGTGGGGTCAGGAAATGCATGTTGGAAAAGCCTCAGTTCCCTCATCTGTGAAGTGGGGTAATAACTGAGCCCTTAGCCCTAAAGCGCCCATCTGGGGCATTGCATTCTTGGCACGTAGTGAGGACCCCGCCAATGGGGATGGAGGTGTTTGTCCCTGAGGGTGACGCTCTCTGTAGAGGGCTTTGCACAAGACGGCACGGAGGGGATTGCCCCAGAGCCTGGCACTGACTGTTAGAGGCTGGGAGAGGGAGCACAGAGACTCCCTCCGTGGGGGCGGAGAGAGTGGGGATGTTGAAAAAGAAACCACACTAGTGAAAGTTCTGGAGGAGCCCAGCCCTGCCAAGTGCCGGCAGGGCTGGAACTGAAAGAGAAACTGAATTGCTCTCTGTGCAGGTGACAGCTTCCACCCCCGCCCACCCGCCCCACCGCCTTGCTCTGGGGTAAACAGTAATTACCCCGAACCACAGCAGCCCTGGGAGGTCGCGGCAGGGACTTAGATTTGTCTGCTTTTCTCTGCCCGCACAGGTGACCTGGTCTCCCGCGCCATGCACCACATGCAGGGGCGCCACCCGCTGTGCCCGGGCGCCAGCCCTGCCCGCCAGGCCCGCCAGCCGCCACAGCCCATCACCTGGTCCCCCGACGCCCTGCACACACTCTACTACTTCCTGCGATGTCCACAGATGGAGTCCATGGAGAACCCCAACCTGGACCCCCCAAGAATGACACTGAACAATGAACGGTAGGGAGCTGCCGGGGCTGCGCACCTGCTAGGGCATGCTTTCACATGTGCATGGCCGACTGACACAGTGACCAGAGCACCCTGGAACCCTGGAGCCGGCCTGCGTGCCTGTGGGGTTGGCCTGGGGATCCAGGTACCCAGGCCTGGATCTTTTACCCCGGGCCCATGCAGTGCAGGTCATTGAGGCTCAGATATGGGCTCGGGCTCCGTGTGGGACTTGGGGCTCCCTGAGACCCAGCTGCCTCTTTATAAACTGAGATGTTCTTCTTACCTGGAGAGGGGCAGTGAGGAGAGAGCACCAAGCACAGTGGCCGGCCGGCAGTTGGCCTCTGTCAGTCACAGCTGTCACGTCTTGATGACAGTGATGTCACCGTGGGCATCATCATTGTCAGAGATCTCAGGCGTGGTTTGTCCCTTCTGCTCATTTACAGATGACAGCGCCGTGGCCCTGGCTCTTTGATCTCCAGTAGGTTACTGTTTAAACAATCCCAGGAGCCCAACCCGTTTCCAGCTCAAGGACAGGGTAGCTAAGAACAGATGTACAGGTTGCACACTGCACAAGGGAACTCACTGAAGGGCATGGGTAGTGGACACACATGGGGCCGTGTCCCCTTGAGGACAGGATGCCTTTGCTAACTGGTCTACCCAGGTGACTGCAGGTGTCGAGGCAAATTTCCACACCATCAGGAAGACACCGGCAATCCCATAGACAGGCGGCAAACATTGGAAGCTAGAGTCAGACGGCCCGGACGTGCATGACAGCTATGGTGTTCAGGGGCCTCCTGACCTGGGTGCGAGGCTCCAAGCCTCCATGAACCTCATTTCCTTGGCTGGAAGCTGGTAATGAAGCGGGTGGATTGCACAGAGTCACCAGCAGTTGAGCACTAACTGTGTGCTAGGCACTTCACGTGTGTGTGCCCGTTCGTTTCGCACACCACCAGGAATGGGGTGCCTATCGTAGTCCCTTTCTATGGATGAGCAAGTGGAGGCACAGAGAGGCCCGAGAACTGGCCACGTGCACACAGGCTGTGCTCCTGGTAACCACTGCACCACACTGCCTTTATTAAGAGAAGCGAAGCAACAGTGGCTCTGTTTCTACCCAGAGCAGAGTTCCAGGAAATGCGAGTCCCTGCAGTTCTTATTGCTGGTGCCATTATCATGTCGTCATTGTCTCATTTCTCTGGGAGTTGAGCGTGAGGCTGGGCGGGGCCTCCCAGGGCTGGACACCAAGCAGGAAGCCTGCAGGTGGGGCCGGAGCACAGGCATGGGCCCAGCTGGTTCTGCTCTGGGGAGAAAGCGCTGTAGTCTCAGGAGCTGGCTGGAGAGGAGAAAAAGCCAGGAAGACAGCCGGGAGGAGGTGGTGGGGCAGGCTCGCTTGCTGTTTGGACAGTCCCAAGGGTGCCGAGCCTGGTCTGGTCACCCAGGAGCCTCCTCTGGGTCTGCTGCCCATAGAAGCAGCAGGGCTTCTGTGCTGTGTGAGTTGTGGTGTGGCGCTGGGCCATGGGGCCAGCAGGCCTGTGGCAAAGCCTGCCTCTGCAGCCACTGGCCCCTGGCCTCCTTGGACACCTTGTAGGGCCCTGTGGTCTTCTCCCTGGGGGACCCCAGCCCTCCCCAACCCAACAGCCAAGCTCGCATAGCAGGGTCCACATGTGTATGTGTTTAGCTATCGGATGGTTTGGAAACCACAGCCTGTGGCACCAATAAATTGGTAGCAAAGGTATTTTTCCATGAGTCATTTCAAATGAGTATTAGACATGTAGGAAATTGGAACCACTGTTAGGAAAAAAATACAGAATTTTCAAAATCGGACGCTAAAAGGAGGACACCCTAAAAATACTCGGGCAAGCAGACAGCCCGAGCGCGCTCTGGTGGCCTGGTTCCCGGCTGCTCAGGCACATGCTGCTGTCCCTCGCACCTACCCCGATGGGATGCAGGGTGGCACCGGAGCCTGGCCAGCCCTCCCCAGAGGCACTGGGGCTTACAGCACTGCCGCAGCCCTGGTCCCCCCTCCCCAGAGCTCAGGACCTTCTCTCAGTACAGGAAGTAGCTGGAGGTGATGAACATTCCAAGCTGAGAGTGCACGGCCTCTATGAGTCTAGGGATGTCCGTCTGTCTCTCCTCTCTGCCTCGTTTGCATGACGTTCCTTCCTGTGTGTCCCACCTCAGCGGTAACCAGATGTGACGCTGGCTGTGGGGGTCTGGCCCAGGGCTTTGCCTCAGGGGACTGGCTGGGTCTTCCTGGCCCCGCCCTGGACGGTGTGCAGCTCACCGGGCTTGTCTGCTGAGCCACACGCTGCCCCTGGGCGGCCTGAGTCCTCTCTGGGAGGGGCTCTTCTCCCCACAGCCGCCTGCTTGGGGGCTTGGCGGGGAGCCTGGGGGAGCTCAGGGTGCTGAGGGTGCCACCCTTGATGAGGAGGCCACCTGACATCACTTCCCTCCGGTGCCTTTGTGAGCCCAGCAGCACCCGCCTCAGGCTGCTGCCCGAGAGGGCTAAGGGAGATGACACCAGACGCCCTCCCTACGGCATCCCTGCTCCTGTTCCTGGTGCCCCGAGACACAGCAGCAAGGGATGTGTCCACATCATCTCCATCTTACAAACCAGGGCACGAGGCCAGAGGCAGGCAGCGCTGGACGCGGGTTCGAGCCAGGTCCCTGCGACTCGAAAGCCCTTGCTTTTCACCCTGCCAGGCTCTGGCTTTCCCAGCGGGCTGCTCAGACCTGATCTTAGAGCTCCAAGACCACCGGGTGGGCCCTGGCCAGCAGGATCACCTCATCGGGCCAATCCAGCCCTGCCGGCCTCTCCTCTCCCAGGACTCCTCCCTCATCACCCTGGGGCAGTGTCGCAACTGGGCCCTCCCTGTACCCACCTAGGATGCCACCGCACCGCCTCCTCTCCATCCTGCTCCTCCTCCTCCTCCTCTTCCTCCCCCTCCTCCTCCTCCTTTTCCTTCCCCCCCCACCTCCATGGCAGATTTGCCTCCCGGCCCCCTCCAGGCACAAGGCAGGGCCCAAGTCGCAAAAGTAGTCCCAGCTGCTGCCCCGCAGGGGGTGTGGTCACCAGAGCGCAGGCTCCCAGAGCAAGGAGCGTCCTGCCAGGGGTGCAGGGTTGCCCGGGAGATGGGGGCGCCTCTCTCACCTGAGGTCTGGAGGAGACCGGACAGGTATCAGGTGGACCTCAGCCTCAGGGGGGAGGGGATGGGCGGCAGGGCCAGCATCCTGGGCCTCTAAGGAACGAGGAGGAAGGCCGTGTAGACACACAGGAGAGACTGGGGGCTGGCAGAAACACCATCAAGCAGAGAGAAGGGGGACGTGTGGATGGAGGTGCAGGGGGCTGGGGCAGACAGCCCTTGAGGGACCTCTGAGTGGTGGCCATGGCGGGGGACTGGCACTCATGGCAGGCCCCTCGGCCACACGCCAGCCCATTGGCTGTCATCTTCCACCGGACCTCAGCCCCTGGCCTCCCTCCACCGGCCCCTCATGGTGCCACTTGGCGAGGGGTGGGGGCATGCTCAGAAGGCTTGGGGTCTGCTGGTATCCAGGACTCTAAACCAGGAGGCTAGGATTTGGCAGGAGGCCTGGAAACACCCGGTGCCGTGACTCCTTAGCCAGCGAGAGGGCCCTATCGGGGAGGGGACACTGGGCTTCACTGTCTTCTGATGATTGTATTTCTTTTTCTTTTTTTAAACACATGAAGTGTGCTTACATTCATTTATTTTTTTTTACTAAGTTCCTGTTACCTATTTTTATTAAGATTTATTTATTTATTTGAAAGCGTTACACAGAGAGAGGAGAGGCAGAGAGAGGTCTTCCATCCGCTGATTCACTCCCCAATTGGCCGCAACAGCTGGAGCTGCGTCGATCCAAAACCAGGAGCCAGGAGCTTCTTCTGGGTCTCCCATGTGGGTGCAAGGGGCCTAGGCATTTGGGCCATCATCCACTGCCCTCTCAGGCCATAGCAGAGGGCTGGATTGGAAGTGGAGCAGCTGGGTCTTGAACCGGCGCCCATGCCAGCCAGCTACGCCGCAGCACTGGCCCCTCATGATTGCATTTCCACCAGCTGCTTACCCCCGAGGCTGAGCAGCATTTAGCACTGACTGAAGGAGTTGGCACACTTGTAGAACGGCACCTGGCTCGCAGTAAGTGCTGAGCAGGAGCTCTTATTAGCAGGGTCCTGTGTGTTAGGCCAACGGAGCAGGGCCCATGCGGCAAGAGGAAGCAAGGTCCCCAAGAGGGCCAGGAGAGGGAGCGGAGCAAGCAGGGCATGGCGAAATAATAAGATATGGGGTTTTTTTTTTGTTTTTTTTTTTTGGTTTTTTGGGGTTTTTTTAAAGATTTATTTATTTGAAAGGCAGTTAGAGAGACAGAAGATCTTCCATCTGCTGGTTCAGTCCCCAACAGCTAGGACTGGGCCAGGAGCCTAGTAGAACTCCATCTAGGCCTCCAGGACCCAAGCACTCAGGTCATCTGCTGCTGCTTTCCCAACCCTGCCACGTGCAAGCTGGGTGGCTTCGGGGTGTCATGGAGCCTGCCCCCTGCTGACCTCGTGGGGTGCTGTGGGGCTTGCTCTTGCCTCCATAAGGCACTGACAGTAGCGTCTGCACACAGCACTGTCTTCATCACCGTCGTCCTCACACTCGGGAGGCTCTTTGGGAAGCCTGGAGTAGCTGGGACATGGTGCTGAGCCCACAAGGATTTACCCCGGCCCTTGAAGGGCAGCCATGCCAGGTTGGGCCATGTGGGTGGTATGGGCAAGACTTCTGGATCTACACTTTGAAAACACAGACACTCAATGCTCTTCAAGTCATGCCTGATCCACTAGGCAAGGGTTGCGGGGTCAGGCTTGGGGCAGGGGTTCCCCGAGGATGGCGTGAGGGTCAAGGCCAGCCCCTCCTCCTCTGACTCTGTGGTATGAGTGGGTCTCCTCATCTCCGTGGACCTCAGCCCTGTCCTACATGCACTGGGGACCCTGGCAGGGCCTGCCTGCTTGGTGGCTCCCCCCAGCTCTGGGGAAATATCCCGGAAGTGCAGGAGGGACCCCAGGCTGCAGAGGCACCCCTGTCGCCTTGTCCTCAGATGAGCACGCGCCACCCAACACGAAACGCCCGCCCACCGCAGGGGCAGGCTCGATTCTCTTTTGCTCGGCTTGCGAAAATGTTTCCTTATCGAATAATAGGGATGATGACAGTGGTGGCTTTATTCGACTGACTTGTGATTCCCTTAAATACCATTCAAGAAGATTTGCAATGTTAAGCTCTTTTCTCTCTCCCTCTCCCCCTTTTTGTGCATTAAATTTCCATCTGTGTACCCAAAATGGAAGTAAATGAAGTCAGGACAGCCATTGAGGGAATGAAGGGCTCACTCCCATTATTCCTCAGGCTGAGAAGTCCAAGAACCTCCGAAATGGCTCGGGGGGGGCTCTGCTGTGCTCACCGGGGGCTGTCCTGCCCACCCCACTCACCCCAACCCTCACTCTCCCCTTGTTCTCTCTCCATGAGGTTCCCTGGCTCTTGTGTCTGTTTCCTGACTCGTGTGCCCCTCCCTCACGGCTCTGCCTCACTCCTGCTGTGCCCCCAGAGCCCTGAATAGACAGAGCCTGGCACGTTGTAGACAGTCCTGTCTTTTGCTCAGTTCATGAATGAGGCAGTAGGGACCAAGGGCTGGGCTCTTTGGGATCGGAAAGGCCATAAATCTGGGGTCCCGCCTCTGCCGTGTCTTAGCTGGTTGACACTGGTCCAGTTAGTTCATTGCCCAAGCCTCAGTCTGCCCAGTTTGTGATGGAAAGGGGCTTGGCCCATTTGCCAAGGCTGTGTGGGGCCCCGTGTGCCTGTAAAGGACTTGGCACAGGACAAGCGCTCCCTATAGGGTGGCTGCCCTTAGTTGATAGAATTACTGCCATCCAAAACCTATAGAGAGACCACAGTGACCAAGTCAGCTTTAATGCGTGGATAACCCAAAAACATCAATGCATTTAAAAATTGCACACACCCAAAATGCGTGTTCTCTCCCCCTCTCAATTCCTTCAGTTACCACCCTTAATTCTGTCTTCACAGCCCCAGACGGTAGCCCAGGGAGCAGGTGCCGGAAAGGATGAGGTAGACCAGATGTCACAAAAGACTTGGCACAGGCATTATGTTGGACAGAGGCATTGCCACTCATAACTCAAGGAGTTCAATGAACTCTGCTCCCTGGATCTCACCCGCCCAGGCAGGCTGTCAGTCACTGTCCACAGTTGGTGGCACTCCGTGTCCCTGGCTGCTGGGTCTGGCAGTGTCTGCCCGTGGTGGGCTGCGATTCATTTCACACCAGTTAGAGGCGTGGAGACAAAGCACCTTCAGACCACAGCTAACGGGCGCCCACGGTGGCTCTTGGAGGGAGCTGTGGCCTCCCGTTTACAGATGAGCAGACTAAGGGCAGGAGAGGGTCTAAGGTGTACCTGAGGCGAGGAAGCGGCAGCCCTAAGCCTAGGCAGAGAGGCCCGAGATGACCGCATCACGAGTTCGCAGTGTCCGCCCAGGCAATCCCTTCCCTCCCTGGGAGAGAGAGGGCAGGGCTCGGGCAGCTCTCGGTCAGCACCTCCTCTGCCCGGGGGGCCTCTCCCCTCGCTGACCCGCGTTTGCCAGGCTGAGGGTGGCATCTGCCCAGCCTCCAAGCAGGAACAAGCCGGGGATGGGGGCACACAAAGGAAGCTGCAGTGCCGGATAAGGGGATGGAGGCAAAGAGGACCCGGCGCCCCAGGGGCTGCTGTTGGCCTGACTTCCTGTCCCATTGTCGCACCGCTGCAGACCCAGGGAAGCTGCCCGGCTGCCGGCTGCCAGCTCTGTGGCCTGGAGGGTTTTGACAATGGGCTTTGTCTGCTGCCAGGGCCCCCGTGCAGGGAAATCCCAACTCCAGGGGGAATCCGTCGATTGTGCTCTGACCACAGTGCTTCCCAGGCTGAGCTGGAAACTTGCCAGGTCCCGAGGCTGGCAGCTCAGGCCGTCCCCGCAGCCGGGCCCAGCCGCCCTCCTGCCTGCTCTTACTCGCCTGCCCAGCGGCCCCTCCCATTCCTCCCCTCCCACTCGGCCCCCGGAGCAGCACCTGAGCAGCTTGCCTGTGTGCGGTTTGGGAGGAAGAAGCCTCGTCAGATTTCCTAAGCCTGGGGTGCACCCCTTGAGGCTCTGGGGCCTCCTGTTCCCCGACCGGCTTTCCGGCCTGATGAAGCTGTGAGTGCAAAAGCTGGAGTCTGGGCAGAGGGGTGAAGCGGGCACACCAGGGGCTCAGAGCACTTGCTGTGTGGCCCCCAGCATGTCCACTGATTTGTTAGCTGGTTTGTTTTTAGAACCAGACAGGTCAGCAGTGGCCAGCCGTGCAGCCCGGGCCACGTGTCTATAAAACGTACACGAGGAGTATGCACCTGCCAGGGTGGCCGGCAGGGTCAGAGGTGAGAGATGCAGATGGCCTCGTGCATACCTGGCACACAGCAGGCCCTCAGCACCCCCCAGCGACGTGAGCCCCCCGCCAGCCCTCCCTGAGCTGTGGCTGTGATTGCGAGTGTGGAGCGCAGGTTCTGGTCCTGTTCCGGGAGCCTGGTCCACTGTCTCCTGCTCCTCTTCTGGCCGGCCCTGTGGCCCAGTGTCACCAGTTGCCAGTTTTTAGGAATTTCCCCCTTACACAAAGGAGCTTCAGAAAGTCTGGAGAGAGTACTTGAAATGATTTTGAAATCCATGCAGATAAGTGAAAAGTGTGCATTATGAAAAATCTATGCATGGATCTCAAATCCTTTGTTTTGCACCAGAACAAGCTTAATTACTCCCTTTCAGAAACTTTTTGAAGTAGCCTCGTATGTTTAAATCTCTGTCAGGTCTCAAGAGCTGCCTTCCTGTGTCGCCTCCTAGAAACTTCTAGAAACTTCACCCGACAGCCTGAATAGTCACCTTTCTGCCTCACATTAACAGGGACTAGGGAGAGCAGGGGTTGTGTGATTCTGCTCAGCTAACTCCCAACAGGATGGACAGTCCCGAGAGCCCAGCCCCGTCCCTGCCCTGCAGCCCGGCAGGTGTCGATGGGAGAAATGGGGTCCATCCAAGCCTGCCTCATTGGCAGAGGCCGCTGGGTGGTGGCAGGTACCCTGGGAGGGAAGTGTGTCTGAGCAGATTGGAGGCCTCACCGGCTGGCCACCATGTGGTGAACGAGCGTGTGGTCTCTGGTCCTAACCAGAGGCACCGAACACTAGGACGGTGCGTGTCTGCCACACAGCAGCAGAGCTGGGTGACGTGCAACCAGCGGGCCGGGGAGCCACACCCATACAGTGGAGGGAGGCAACTTCATGGTGCTCTCGGTGTGTGGGAGGTAAGCCTGCTGGACCGGCCACCTGCCCTCTGGGTAGCCACACACTGGGGTGCCGTGGCCTGGGAAACGGGGCAGGTACACTGGGCTTCACAAGGCCAGGGCCCGCCCCACTGTGTGGGTAAGGGTGCAGGGGTGGAGGCCTGGGAGCAGTTTCCACTGGAATCCAGACCATCTTATCAACTGCCCTGGGGTCAGGCTAGGTACCAAGGACCGGTGACTGTGCTGCACGCCCTCCCCCTCGGCGTGGGACCATACCCACCTTTCTCTTTCTCACTCAGCCGTGCTATCCCCACGGAGCTGTTCCCAGTTGGAAAATTCTCATGTGGAATTGTTAAAACCATGCTGGCGGCCACAGGGCCTCGGCTCTGGGCGTGAGGAAGGGGCCATGCGTGTGTGAAGGGAACAGCTGAGGCCCTGTAGGGGCCCCTGTGCTCAGGGAGGGGGGAATGTTGGAGACCGCAGTGCGCTGTGCCTTCTGAGAAGTGGTGGTCTGGGGAGACAGCAGACTACACACACACACACACACACAGACTAACACACACACTAATTCCAAGCTGGTCCAGGCTGCGTGGGCACCAGGATGCAGTACTGGCTTGGAGGGTGGCTGGACCAGGAACACTCTCCGCTGCCCAGAGTGGACAGCATGAGCCAGGCAGAGGGACCCTTGGCCCCAGTGCCCCAGCACTGCGGTGACCATATGTTGTGCTTCGCCTGACACAGACCTGGCTCAGCCTGGTTGTCCTGACACCATGGGGAACAGCACTTCTGTGCCCTCCCATAAGAGATCTGGTTTGGGAAGCAGATGGTCGCTGAGCCTACTCACCTTCTCACCCCCAAGGTGCAGGACGCGGGCCAGGGACTAAGCTGAGCCACAGGGGGCTGCACTGTCTGGGGGCTTGGACTCCGTTCACCTGCCAGCTCAGCCGCTTACGATGCGCAGGCGCAGGGTGTGGACAAGCGACTTCCTGCTTCCCCATGGGTAGATGGGAGGGATGGCAGATCCAGCTTTCTAAGCAGGGAGAAGTGGAGCATCCCTAATCCAAAAGAAGTGCCAAATGCTGTGACATCTGCAACATTTAGAGCACCCTCCACTGACATGGCGCCCAACTGTAAGCTGCATTCCGATAAAAAGGAAGAGGAAGTTCAGGATCGTAGAGCCTCTTGGATTTCAGCTTAGGGACACTGCACCTGCAAAGTCCATGCAAATTTCAATCAAGTTCAGAACAACTGAACCCCTCCTTTCCCAGCATTCCTGGTAAGTGGTTCTCACCCCGCATGAGGGTTCAGTGAGACGCAGGCTGAAGGGACTCAAGACAGTCGCGGGTGCTTAGCACCTGCTCCATCCGTGTTCCTATGAGCAGTCCCGGCTCCACTGAGCCTGGCACTGGGGAGAGGCGGGGAAGAACTCACAGCGAATCACAGCGCGCTGCTGTTCTTGTGTATCCAGGCAAGCTGTGTCTAGCGCCTCTCGTCTGGGGCCCAGGAATGTAACGAGCCCAGTGCATTTGCCCTGCAGAAAGTCCAAAGCGTGGCCTCCAGCAGGATCTCCTGAGCCCCGGTGGTGACTGGGCCCAGGTCAGCTCCACGTTCTGCCGCAGCCTGGCTCAGAGAGGGTGAGAGAGGCCCAGGGGTCTGAAGAGAGAAATGTGCCCGACTGCGACTCCAAGCCGAGCCAAACCATCCTGGTTTACCAAGAAATTCTAGAAAAAATAATTAGTCCAAGATGTGAGCCGGACTAGAATTGCTTCCTTTGTGCCGGCACTGGAAGCCGCCTTCAGGGGCACAATGTTGGTTTTATTCTACGTGGATGTTTTGGCTTGGTTTCGGGGCCACGGTGGCTCTGCAGAAATCTCAGGGAAACCTGGCAAGGGCCTGAGCTGCCGGCGCTGCACAGCCAACCTTGACCTTCCAGAGAGGTCTGTTTGTGGAACAGCTTGGCGTCTCTGCAGATTCCCGACCATGTCACTTGCCACCCCTGGCCCCGGCCTAGACCGGGGGCGTGTAGGAGCCGTGTGTGTCTGAGCAGGGTGAATTCAGGAGAAATCACCCCACTCAACCCCAAGGCTTGGCTCTGGTTCCAGTAGAAGGTGGAGCACAGGGAGGGGAAGGATTTGGGGTTCAAGGTGGGCAGAGTCACGGCCAGCCCTTGCTGATCTCTGTCCCACCATTCCCTGGACTCCAAGAGGTAGGTGGGGCTTAGAGCGTGCTGGGGAAATCGCACTGCAGAGCGAGCCTGGGGCTGCGCGCACTTCCTGCACCCCCTTCCAGCCCTGGGGCCCAGGCCTGCACCCAGTTCCCTCTGTGTGGGTGCACAGGGGCTCGCCCAGCTGGGGACAGAGGCGTGCGGCTGTCTCGCACGCCCGGGAACCCAGGCCCCACTTGCCAACCTTGAGTCTCGCTCCAGGCCCCTGCCTGCCTCGAGGAAGAACAGAGCCTGCTTTGAGCTGGAAATTGGAGGCGTTTCCTGTTCCATGTTGTTGAGACGCTGCTGCTTACGGGGCTGTAATCCCAATAAATCATAGGCTTGCTGAGTGGGGCAGGCTTTGTGTGTTTTGTTTTGGTTTTTTCTTCCTCACCTCCCTCCACCCCCGCCCCAGACTGAAGGGACCTCTTAAAACCATGGCCTTAAGAAGCGTATTCGCCTTCATTTTTTAAAGGAGGGAAAAATGGCTTTTGCAAGCCTGGTCCTGTGGAGGGGCCGTATGAGACCCTTGGCCCGACACCATCAGGGCCACCTAGGCAATGAAAGGGAGCAGGGAAAAGAAACGGAATGACAGCCGCTGGGTCTGGCATCCCTATCTCTGCCCAGCGGCTGCGCCACCCTGAGTGCGGCCCATCCCCGTCTCGCAGCCCCTCCTCCGGCCACACAAGGAGTGGGTCAGATTTGCCAAGCTCTTCGTGTAGAAGCCAGGTTTCACCGGTGGATTCCACGGCCCCTCCCTCCTTGATAAGAGTCGCTCATGTCTGGGACGCGTGCTCCCAGAAAGTTGATGACCCTTTGATCTGTTTGCCCATGCATGCACTGTTATTCAGGTCAGGCACAGACATCAATGGGGGTGGGGTGGGACGTGCTCGAGTGGCCAGTTCCCACCCCCACCCCACCCCTGACAGCAACTCTGCGCACCCACACCCTCACTGGCACTCGCATTCAAGACCTACGGCCCCTGGGTCTCTGTGCTCCCCTGTGCAAGCCTCTTCAGTGCCAAGGCCAAGAGCCTGCGCTGCCAGGAAAGTTTCCAGCTCGCACTCCACATAGTGGTGGCGTTTGTTTGCTCTGTTTTATGAGCTGGGCTGCAGTGGGTGGTGGGCAGTCGCTGGCAGGCCGGTGCAAGCCTTGCATGTTTATACTCGCTGCCGGGGGCGGGGGGAGGGGAGGCTGGGAGCCGGCTGGACTTGACCAAGGCTGCAGCTGAGGCATCTCATGGGGCCGGATTCCTGCAGCCTTTTCTGCTGTTAGTGTTTTCTCTCTCAACAGCTACTAAACTAGGAATAATCGTTTATGTTTGTGGGGAATGTAAAGCACTTTGTGTACATGCTCCAGCTGTCTTGGAAGGCGGTGGTACTGTCCTTGATACCCATTTTGCTGATGGAACAGCTGAGGCTGGGACAGGAGAGAATCACACCATTTAACCTCTTCCATAGTAGGCAAACAGCCCCCAAGAGGGCTACAGAGCTCGTTCAGCTGTACGGAAGAAACCAGACCTTTCTCCCAGGGAGGATGCTGCAAGGGACGGGGGTCCAGGAGCATGCATGCAAACCGATCGCCGCTCTTCACCGCCAGGGCGCGTTCCCAGCCCCTCGCCCACAGCTGCCCGCCAGCCCCTGAGCAGTGTTGCTCCCAGGGCATCTGCTAAGGACCAAGGCAGTGGTCCTCAAAGTGGTGCTCCAGGGACACCTGGGGTCCCAGAGACCCGCTCCGGGAGCCCACAGGATCAAAGCCGTTTTCCTAATAAGACATTGTTTGCCTGTGCACTCTCATTTTCTTGCAAGTGTCCAAGGGAGTTTCCCAGGGGCCACGTGACATGCTCATGTCCTCACCGTGACAGCGCATGGGTTGTGAGTGAGCATATTCATGTGTTCTGACATTTGCTCAGTTTCCACCGCGGGCATAGAGAAAGCACACAGGCCGAAGCTCGCTGAGGTCCGAGATCATTTTTAAGTGTACAAAAAATTTTTTTGAGAACCGTACTGAGCTATGAGACCCAGCCAGAGGGAAATTCAGCAAGCGGAGGGTTCCCTCCACCTGGACCCGGCCCGCCTGGATCCGGCCTGCAGACGTCTGCACCGTGGCATAGCTGTGAGTGGAAGGAAAGGCGGGAAGCAGGACTGGCCTTCTTCCTTGGGAGGGAACAGAGCCGCAGGCTCCCAGGAATAGCACATACCTTGCCCCTCGAGGCCCTGTGACCCTGGGGTTACAGCCACGGCCCCTGCGGGTGGGAGTTTTTATAGGGATTTTCCAGAACGCCCAGCAGGGCAGCCCGCTCTCCTCGGCATGCCCAATGGACTGGAGGAAATTGCCAGAAAGGAAGCGGAGCCTGGACCTCGCAGGCTGTGCGTGCAGGGGACGTTACAGAGAGGCCCTGGGAACTGCTTATCAGTCAGCTTCCCCCAGACCCCAGGCCAGGGAGGGGGCTGGGCCAAGGGGAAAGGCCTGAAGCGGCCCCTCTGGGGACAGGCCCAGCCTTGTGTGCGGCCACAGTCACACCCAAGGGTCAGAGGAGCTGGGTTTCTCTGTGTTGAGAGCGGTAATCTGTTCAATTCAGCGATCAGAAGCCACTGAAGGTATTCCAAGCAGGAAGGGATTCAATGCAGGGAACTGGGCACTAACAGAAAAACTAGAGGAACTGCTAGGCTGAGGCTCCAGGGGTGACCCCAAGAACAAGCCAGGACTCGCCCAGCTGCCCCGGAGCTGTGGGCTGGAGCAGATACCCCTGGGGCTGCGATTCAGGGTTGAAGCTGGAATTGGGAAGTCTTTGCTGTTGCTTTCACCACCACCACTCCTGCCTCTGAAGCCCCCCAGCAAGGGGGAGAATTGGACATGGGAATGTTCTCCTGGGGGAGGGGGAGAAAGACCTCATAGCGTCAGGACCTGGTTTGCTATAATAACAAACAGAATACCCAGGTGACCTCTGCGTCATAGTTCTTAATGGTGGAGTTGAATTTGTGTCCAGAACCCCAGCTGCAGAGGATTCTGGGAAATGTAGTTTTTTGCCTTTCACATTACCAGCTAGGATGGTGGCGTGAAGGTGGAATGAGCTGGTGCCCCACAGAGGCCCGGGTTAGCGGGCTCGCATTTTCTCCTGTGCTGAGCTGTCAGAAGTGTGAGGCGGGAGAATGAAGATGCCATCTGATTAGACTTCCTGATTTCCCAGACTTCTCTGGTGCATGGTGGGGAAGGAGACGCCTACTTAGAGGTTAGCAGCCACTCTTGGCACTCCGTCTCGGCTTTTGGCCACAGCGGGGAAGAATGGCCAGCAAACTCCTGATCCCCTGTCTATTCATACCTCAATTTCCAAAGCTGAAGGTTTAAATAGAGCCTCCTGTGTGGATCAGAGGGCGGGCATGCAGCGGTTCTCAGGGCCTGCCTTCCCAGTTCATGTAAGAACTGGAAAACTGAGAAAGATTGGGGGGAATTCAAACTGCCACTCGTAATCGAGGGAGACCTGACACACAGCCCGAATTCATGAATGAGTTCTTGTTCCTTCCCAGGCTACCCAACTTCCCCCAGAAAGCCTGGGCGTCCCCCGTTGGTGAGTCAGCCCCATACCCTCGGAAATCCCACGTTCTTTTCTGGGCAGAGATACGACACGGCCCCACTGAAGGTTCCGAGTGCCTGTGGGTACATTTAGTCGTTCAGCAAATGCTTATCGAGGACTTACTGCGTCAGGCCCTGGGCCGGGCCTGGTTTTGAAGAATACAGAGGTGGTGTTCTTTTTGTTTGTTTTGGAAAGAGGGAGTCTGGAAGGCTTCTGGGAGGAGGTGGCACTGGTTTTGAGCCTTGATGGGTGAATAGGATCTCGGCAGGCAGTGGGGAGAGCTTGTCGCTCTTGTGAGCAGATGGGAGCAGGCAGGGTGCGTTTGCAGCCTGGAGCGTCCTGGTGCCAGGTTGGGGCTGCGTTGGGGTGGGATTCGAGGCATCCCCGAGGCCCCGGGCTGGTGAGGCCTGTGCCCCCCACCCCCGCCACCCCTCCTCAGAGCCATTGGGATGCTCAGTGATCCAGCTAGGTGACTGCAACCCAGTGACTCAGCCAGACCACCAGAGTCACCTTCCACGAGAACCACCACCTCCGAGGCCACAGCTATTTGGGGTCCTGCTTCTGTTTGAAATCAAAGCGGCCTTGGCCCTCGAGGTGTGGGACTTGTCCCTTTGAAGGTGGCCCAAGCTGAGGCAGTCTCCAGCCACTGCCTGTGGCCGGGTCACAGCGTCTCTGTCCTGGTTGGCCTTCTTTGCTGCCTGTCAAGGAGACAGCCGGAGTGCCCAGTGCTCCCAGGGAGTGGGGTGTGTCTGGCCGCCTGCCCCTGGCCTGGTGCCTGCTCTCCGGCTGGCTTTAAAAGGCAGGACAGAGGGTGGCAAGGCTGAGAGGCGGGGCCGTGGGGCTGGCTCTTGGGCTGTCATCAGAGAAAACAGCCTGGAGAGGCCCAGTTCCGGGGCTGCCTTGTCCCTTGGCCGTGGGGGCTGGCTGGCCCCTCCAGAACCGTGAGAGCTGTTGCACTGCGAAGGGCTCTCCCCAGGGCTCTTGCCAACAGAGACTGTCTCAGAATGGCCGAGAACAAGAGGAACCTTCCCTCCAGAGCGAGGGGCCCCGCCCCCGCCCCCTTCCCCCAAAGCTGTGGAATCAGAGCCAAGTGGGAGGAGGGGCAAGGCTCAGCTGGGGGAGAGGGCGGTCCCAAGCGGCTGTATAAGGCCCTGGGCACTGGTCACAGTCCGTGTGAATGGTGCCCCCTGGTGGCTCATAGGGTTGGCAACCCAGAGACCTTGCTGGACATCAGCTTCCAATCCTGGCTGCTCCACACGGGTCCTTTGTGCCACAGGGCCCCCAGGGACCAGGGCTCCCTGAGCACCAGGCTGGGGGCAATTGTGGCCAGGCACAGGACGTTGTAGGACTCACCTCCACCCAGGCCCCGGCACAGAAGGAATGACTGTCGGTGCACACAGATGACAACCCTGAGAATTAGGGACACATGCGTCACGTGTGAAGTGGCTCAGGGTGTGCCTCTGAGGTGGCGACGCTGGGTTGGAGCCTGGGTCTGTTCGACTTTTTGCTGTGCACCCCCCCAGGTGGTCTCAGGCCTGTGCAGGGAGGACCGTCTGGAAACCCCAGTGCCCCATGCTGTGTGCCCTGCCCCATGAGTGGCTGAGGGCCTTCAGTCCCACTGCTGCCCAGGACAGGACTTGCTTGTGCCCCTGACCACGATGCTGTGGGCAGAGGGACGGGTTCTCCGCCGCCACACCTCCAGCTGCTGCTGTGCCGCCAGTGCCCCCCCACACCTGTGTCCCCAAGGGGCCCCTCCACCATTCCAGGTTCACCCTGCTCGCGACCTGACCTTTCTCTCTGCCTCGCAGGCCCTTCATGCTGCTGCCGCCGCTGATGGAATGGATGCGCGTGGCCATCACCTACGCCGAGCACCGCCGCAGCCTCACCGTGGACAGCGGTGACATCCGGCAGGCCGCCCGGCTACTGCTGCCCGGCCTGGACTGCGAGCCCCGGCAGCTCAAGTATGGAACTGGGGAGGGAGGAGGACCCCGCAGCCCCTCTCTGCTCCCTCCTGGTAGCTGGTTGGGGGATGCTCAGAGTCCAGGGGCCGCGTGGCGTGCACGCCGCTCCAAGGACACCTGCTGCATCTGTCCAGCAGTGCTGGGAGCCATCGCAGTGGGGTCCTGGGCAGGAGCGCTCACATGGTCTGACTCTTGGAGCTACATGGAGGGGTCAGGGGTAGAAGTGCACCCTCTCCTTCCTCTCTTCCTGCCATGGCCACCAGCTTCTTGAGCACTTCCTGGGTGCAGACCCCATGCCGAGTCTCTCTTTCTGTGCACGATCTTAGTCTTGGCCACAGCCTGGGCGAGGACGTGGCTACGGTGCCCATTTTGCAGGTAAGGAAGCAGAGAGCCAGGGAGGAGCAGCGGCCTCCCCACAGACACGCAGGCGGCAGCTCGGCCAAGTCCCGGTTGGAGCACAGGACTGTGTGGCTCCCACGCCTAAGCCCCAGGTTTCCTTCCCAAAGTGCCGGTCCTGGGTTGGATGAGTCCCCTGCAGATGCTATTCTTGAGAGGGTCCCCTCTGGCCGTCCTTGGCCTCGAAGACCCTTGCACCTTTTTGTTTTTTAACCCTTTGGCCAAATCCCAGTTATGGCTTCCTCTGTCTCCATGGCAACCACCTGACCCTGTTCTGAAGATGAACTCCCTACACTCTGGCCCAACCAAGGCTCCAGGCCGAAGCTGCCTATCGGACATGGGTTGTCTACCCTGTGTCGCCACAGGTTGAGCCGTGACTTGCCTTGGTTAGGTTGAGTGGTTGCCCGTGGGATCCCAGGCCATGCCCTGCTGTCTCCGGTCCTCCCCAGGAAGCCTCGAGAAAAGAGGCAGAGCCAAAAAGCTAGAACGTGGCCACAGTGACCGTCTCACGGGCTGAGGTGCAGCCTGCTCTGTGCGTAAGGGACAGAGCCAAGTGCTAGAGCACAAGCCCAGGCGGGAGCCTCCCCCTCGGGGAAATCCCCCAGCAGATGCTTCCGCTGTGACTGATTCCTGGCAGCGGGCGGCTCCCGAGAGCCGAGCACCCTCCTTCCAGGTTTCTAGAAACATGGGAGTATGCGATACAGCGTGGTGCAGGCCATCCACGGCTGAGCCGATCATACTGCCCAGTCCTGGCCCAGTGTCACCTGTCCCGATAGGCAGGGTCCCCGCAGGAGGGGCCCACCCACACAGCCCCCCTCAGCCCCGCCTTGGTCTCTCCTGCAGGCCTGAATGCTGCTTCAGCTCATTCCGGAGGCTGGATGCCCGGGCGGCGACGGAGAAATTCAGCCAGGATCTGGGCTTCCGCATGCTCGGCTGTGGGCGGACGGATCTGATCACCCAGGCCATTGAGGCCCTGGGCCCCGACGGCGTGAACACTATGGACGACCAGGTGATTCCCAGGGCTAGGCGACCAGAGCCGGGGTGGAGGCACAGCCCCACCGTGCTAACCCCGAGACTGGCTGTGCTGGTGCAGGCCCCAGGCAAAGAGTCCCAGGGAGCAGGCTGATAGGTGGCCCTGGATCAGAAGCACCAACACGTGCAGGAGAGCGGGGCAGGTGCCCGCTCTGTGCCCGGCCCGCAGAAGCCCTTGCCTTCCTGGAGTGAACATTCCAGAGGGCAGACTGGTAATATAAAACGTGAACACATCAGGCCAGCATTGTGGCGTAGCGGGCTAAGCACCCGTCTGCTCCACTCCTGATCCAGCTCCCTGCTAATGCACCTGGGAAAGCAGTGGACGATGGCCCAAGTGCCTGGGCCCCTGCACCCACGTGGGGGACCCGGAAGAAGCTCCTGGCTTCAGCCTGGCCCATACCCAGCTGTTCTGGTCGTTTGGGGAGTGAACCACCAGATAAAGCGCTATTCTCTCTCTCTCTCTCTCTCTCTCTCTCTCTCTCTGTAAATGCCTTTCAAATAAATATTAAAAAAGAAACAAACACAAAATAGACTATATGCTAGGGAAAATGCTAAGGAGTAAAGTGGAGCACGAACGGGGTGGAATTTGCCATTTTACATGGAATTTAGCTGGAGTTTTGGTGTTTGACTTGTTTTTTGTTTTTGCCGCGAATAGCTGACATCTCGCTTGGTGTGGGTTCTCAGTGCTTCCTGGATTAATTCATTTAATCCTGAGGACGGCCGCCCTGTGATGCCGTCACTGCTGTTCCCCCGTTTTACAGATGGGGAAGCTGAGGTTGCTTTCCCGAAAGTCGTCCGACTAGGCAGGGGCAGAGCTGGGCTTGGAAGATGTAGCCTCTTGGCCGCATGGGATTCCCGTTTGCTCATTCGACAGCCTTTCGCTTGCAAACCTGGCGGGCCCACACAGAGGCCTGGGGGAAGCGCGGTGACAGCTGGCGGGTTAAGCCACCTTCTCAGACAACCTGACAGGGCCGTGTGTGGCGTGACAAAGCGCCAGGTGGATGCCAGGCCAGGGAGGCCTTCCTGCTGGACAGCTTTGACTTGAGCCTGAGCGGAGGGCAGGACGGGCATGGAGCAGAGAGGAGTGGGGAAGGCATCCTGGGAAAGGAGATAGAGATGGGGGAAGGGAGGGGCTTGCTGATAGATGGGGGCGGTGGGGAGGTGGCCGGGCAGGGCGTGAGGCCTCTGTCAGCACAGGTTCCGGGGCTTTGCAGAAGCTCTCCTCCCGGGAGGGTCGCCTTCCTCCAGTAGCTCAGCGTGGATGCCCACGGACTTCAACCTCAGACGGACCTGGGGTGGAGTCCACTCATGACAGCTGGGGCATCCGCCCTCCTCATCTCTAGGAGAGGGAGGTGGCCTCCTGAGCTACCCCGCCCCAGCCCAGGGAGGGACCAGGGCTCAGCTCTCAGGCCCCCAACTGCTCAAGCCTGGTGCACCCTCCTGGGGGAGCCTCCATGCGTGGGCTTCACAGTTCATGTCCTCCTGAGTTCCTGTCCAAGTACTACCTCTTGTGTGAGCTGGGCAGTCATTTCCCCTTGTCTTCTCTGCACCTGGAAATAAATAGGGGGGAACCTCCTTAAAGGAACAGACAGGTAGATAAAGGGGTAACGCACACAAACCCCTATAGCGCCATAGTTTCCATGCCTGGGCCTGGAATGGGTTAATACATGGCAGAGAGGACACTGCTGTGGTGAGCGCGTTGTTATTTTATTCAGTGAGCTTTTTTTTTTTTTTTAAGTTTTATTCATTTATTTGAAAGAATTGCAGAGCAAGAGAGAGAGAGAGACAGAGAAAGGTCTTGTACCCATTGGCTCACTCCCCAGATGGCTGCAACAGCCAGGGCTGGGCCAGGCCAAAGCCAGGAGCTTTATCCAGGTCTCCCATGTGGGTGCAGGGGCCCAAGCACTTGGACCATCTTCCGCTGCTTTCCCAGGCCAGGGAGCTGGATCAGAGGTGGAGCAGCTGGGACTCTCTGACCAAGGCCCAAATGGGATGCCAGCATCACAGGTGGTAGCGTTACCTGCTCTGCCACAGCACCGGCCCCTCCAGCGACCTCTTCATCAAAATAGCCATCCTGTGTACCCAGCACTTCAAACACATTAAATTAAGGCAACCCTGTGAGATCAGTGACGTTTGCTGTTTCAAGACAAAGACACGGAGGCACAGGGAGGGACAGGAACTTGCATGAAGCTGACAGCTCCCCATGGTGGCCTTTGCAACCATCTTTCCCTGGCTAGTGTCCTGCAGTGCCAGCCACCCACCCTTCTCACATGTCTGTCCAGCAGGCCCATGAGAGGCTGGCAGCGTGGGTGAGGGCCGAGCCTGAGGGCTGGCCGAGCCTGAGCGATGACCGAGCTGTGGGCTGGCCGAGCCCGAGGGCTGGCCGAGCCTGTGGGATGTGAGCAGCTGTGCTCTCTTTGCGGACAGTTTACCCCTGCCTTTGCTCACACAGGGGATGACGCCTCTGATGTACGCCTGTGCAGCCGGGGATGAAGCCATGGTACAGATGCTGATTGATGCTGGGGCAAACTTGGACATCCAGGTGAGCAAGCGCCAGGGCACTGCACCAGGCCCCAAGCCAGCAGATCATCCCCCGAGTCTGGGCAGCTGGGCTGGGTGCTGCGTTTGGGACAGCTGGTGGTTGTCTCTCCAAGCACTGGAAGTGCAGGGTGCATGGAGGTCACTGTTAGCAAAGAGCACGCCTCTGAACACTTGGGCTTTCTGTCCAACAGAGCCAAGGGGGAGATGAGTGGAGAGGTGAGCGGGAGAGGATGGCCATGATTCTGTGTCATAGAACCTTTGCTGTTTCACCAGCCGGATCCCCTGCCATCTCTTCCATTCCCAAATACTTCTAGCTCTGCCTCTCCCTGAGACATAAAATGCTCCCCGTCTGCCATTGCTAGCCCAGGGTAGACATCAACAGTTGAGCCTTGTTCACATGGAGCTCTAGGCAGACATTATTGATCAACTATAGAAAGTATTCACCATCCCAGAAGGGTACTTCCTTGGCTCAGATGCCTGTGTCACATGCCCAAGAAACACTGATCATTTATGGCATCTTCTAGGTTCCGAGTAACTCTCCCAGGCACCCCTCCATCCACCCCGACAGCCGGCACTGGACCTCGCTGACGTTTGCTGTGCTGCACGGACACATCTCCGTGGTGCAGGTGAGCTCCCACCAGGTGCAGCGTGTGTCCTCAGCTTCCCAGGTGGGCTGCACCCCAGGCACAGCCCCAGCCTCACCTGAGTTAGCAGCTGCCTGGGGCAGTAAGGCTGGGCTCACCTGGTCAGCAGGGTCGAGACCCACCTGAGTGGCCTCCAATGAAAGGGTTAGGGTAAGGATCTGTGTGGGATTTAGGAAGCAAAGCTGAGGTCCAAGTGGACAAGGGACCCACTGCGCCCTCCTGGCATCTCTGCCTCTCTTGGGCCGCCTCAGAGACGTGCCCAGTCCACTCCAGTTCTTCACCTCTGGGCATCTTTCTGGCCCTGTGCTTTGTGTGCTCTCTCATGTATCCCCCACCCTGGGACCAGCTTTATATCATGGTGGGCTTCTGTCCTAGGTCCACTCCCTCCCTGTGAGTGGGCTCAGACTTCCCATTTCCCCAGAGACAACACAGATCGGCACAGCTCCCCTGTCGAGCCAAGCCACATGTCACCTGCGTTGGCCTAGGGAGCTGCCATGAAGGTGTGGTGGTGGTTCTAGAAGGGGAAGCCAGGGTGGAGCGGCTGCCCATGCCAGCAGGGTACCTGTCACACGCTACCCAATTCCCAGGCCATTGGGGTCTGCAGGCCACAGCCTCCCAGCTAGGAGGTCCTAGTGCTGACAAGGACAGGGATCATGGCCAGGATTCATCACTGCCACCCCCATGCCAGCCCTCAAGAAGGACTCACTGAGTGGGCCTTGTCCACCGGCCACCACACCCGCCTGCTCCCCTGTAGCACTGAGGCAGAGCTCTGACCTCAGCCCAGACGAGGCCTGCAGGGCTGAGCCGTGGGCTTGTCTGGACAGATGCCCAGTTTCATCCCGCCAGGCAGGCCCCACCTCCACGGCCTCCACACTGGCACAGGCAGATGGGCCACCGGTTCCCAGCTGCCAGCCAACCAGCCCTCAGCCCTGCTCCCACACCACAGCAGAGCTGGGAGGTCAGCCTGAACTGGGACGATCTCCACGTGAGGGGTAGGCACGCCCTGCTTAGACTGCCAAGCTACCTGCTGTCCACGGCTTAGAAAGGCCAGGAGGTGAGTCCCATCAGAGCAGCCAGACAGGAAGGGGGAGCCGGAGCCGGAAGTCACCGATGAGTGTAACGCAGCCACCACCTGTGCCCCAGGGCAGAAACAGGCCCAGCTCAGCCAGCACTGCTTGGTATCTGTTCACCTTGCCCATCTGTCCCCGGCCAAGCCTGCCCTTGCTGGAAGGAGAGGCCACGTGCTGTCCTGGGCTTTTAGGGGGAAGTACCTGCCCAGGACCACTTACTCTTCCCTGGCCCATGCTGACACCTGAGGCCTCTCCCTGTCAGCTGGGGGTGACACTCTCTGTTGTGTTCATCCACCCGAGTTCTCAGAGCTTAGGTTCAGTCCCGGGCCACAGGAGTGGAACTGTCCAGAAACGTGGAGCCCGGGGCGGGTAACCTGCAGTTGGGGGGTTCCCATCAGGAGTGAGCCTGGAGAGAACTTCAGGCCCTGTCCACAGACCCCACCCCTGGCCCCCGGCCCCCTGGTCCCCTGGCCCCTTGGCCCCCGCTGTGCTGACGATGCACCCACCCCACTCTGTGCCCGGCAGCTGCTGCTGGATGCTGGTGCCCACGTGGAGGGCTCGGCCGTGAGCAGTGGGGAGGACAGCTGTGCCGAGACGCCCCTGCAGCTCGCCTCGGCCGCTGGTAGGTACACAGCTGCCCTGCCCGCCAGAGGGCTCCGACAGCCGACAGCCATGGGCTCTGTCCACCACCCACACCCCAGGCTGGCTGGGCACCTACTGGGGGAGGGAGGCCTCCCCTCACCGCACCTATTAGCCTTGGCATTGAGCCTGGCACCCAGACAGGACCAGCAGGGCAGGGAGGCCCAGGTGGGGTGCCAGGGGCAGAGTGCGGCCGGCATTCCTCTGCCATGTCACCCCGCCCAGCACAGACAAGCCTGGGGGTTCCTAGACCAGGGTTCAGGGTATGGAGATGCCCCCACCGTCATGTTCAGCTTCCCTGGTTGCCCTCCCCTTGTCTCCCAGGGAACTACGAGCTGGTGAGCCTGCTGCTGAGCCGTGGCGCGGACCCCCTGCTCAGCATGCTGGAGGCTAACGGCATGGCCTCTTCCCTCCACGAGGAGATGAACTGCTTCAGCCACTCAGCCGCCCACGGCCACAGGTACCTGCCGGGACACCTGCCCATGGTTCCATGGGGGGGGGGGGGGGCACCAAACAGCCTCTCAGGAGCCTGAGATGGGCAGAAGAGCTGGGCCTGGAGACCCTTCCAAAGACAGGGCCTGTGTACCAGTCAGCCAGGGAGCTGTGGGTCCTCCCGCAGCCCAGGGACCGCCAGAGGCTGGGACCGCACACACTGAGGGCAGTGGCTTGCTGGAACAGAGCAGGGCCTCCCAGCGCCCATTGGGACTGTCTGGTACCACTAGGGCTGTGGGCAGGGGAGATAGGAGAGGTTACTACAGGGCACCAGAGGAGCAGGCCGAGGGACCACTACTTCCGGTTCCCAAAGCCCATCCTGTGCTCTCCCTGGAGCCCCTTCCTCGGATACATTCTCTTCCCTGCTGCACCTGCACCTCTCCCCACCATCTCTGCCCTGGCCCTGCGTCCGCCCCACAGGGCCTCTGCTCCACGTGGCTCCACACTGCCTGGAAACCTCCCAATTGTTCATCTGCCTCTCCCTTTCCCTGGGACACAAGGGCCCCGCAAGTCCCCTGGGCTGGCAAATCAGCAGAAGAGGAGGAGCCTCAGGGGTCATCCTTGGAGGGAGGGGGTGATGCTGAGCCCTCACTCTGCCTTTGCGCAGTAGGAAGGCAGGAGCTGCTTGGCCCCAAAGCCACCAGGGTGGCTCCCCTGTACCCTGCCCTGGGTAGCCCAGCCGTCTAGGGACGGGGGTTGCTGGCGCCCTGCCTGGGAGGGGAAGACATTGCGTCTCAGATGCCCCACAGCAGCCCGTCTGGGCTGTGCAGCGCTGGCTGTAGCACCACCCACCCTCGGGCCTCGGGCCTCGGGCCTCAGCCTCCCTCGTCCCTCGCTCCACAGGAACGTCCTGCGGAAGCTCCTGACGCAGCCCCAGCAGGCCAAGGCGGACGTGCTGTCCCTGGAGGAGATCCTGGCCGAGGGCGTGGAGGAGAGCGACACCTCGAGCCAGGGCAGCGGCAGCGAGGGGCCTGTGCGGCTGAGCCGGACGCGCACGAAGGCCCTGCAGGAGGCCATGTACTACAGCGCCGAGCACGGCTACGTGGACATCACCATGGAGCTGCGGGCGCTGGGTGAGGCTGCGCGGGCGTGCACGCAGGCACACAGGGCGCATGCGCAGACACGCACAGGCCCGGGAGGGCCAGGGAGCGGATGAACACAGGGTGGTGGCTGGCGTACTCCTGATGGAGGAGATGCCCTGGGCCTCAGGCAGCCCTCAGCAGGGAGCATCGCAAGGTCACAGCCCAGCCCTCTGCCCTCAGGCCTTTCCTCCTTCCCATGAGCCCCTGCAGCACCCTGCAGCGTTGTCTCCTGAATCAGCACATCTGGATGGCGGGCTGTGGGCCTTCTGTGTCCTCCAGGGAGGCGAGTCACACAGACGTGGGTCAGGTCCTGCGTCAGGCACACTGTGTAACCTCCCCTCCTCTCCAGGTTCAGTCCTGATCTTGAGAGTGGGATGAGGTCACCTAACACACAAGGCCCGGCAATGTCATTCTCATCGCAAGGCTGCAGCACACATGTGCCCGGGCCGGGCCAGGAGAGCAGCAGTTGGCCTCAGTGTTTTGTTTTAAGATTTATTTTACTTGAAAGTCAGTTACACAGAGGAGAGGCAGAGAGCGAGCGAGCGAGGTCTTCCATCCAATGGTTCACTCCCCAGATGGCCACAACGGCCGGAGCTGAGCCAATCCCAAGCCAGGAGCTTCCTCCAGGCCTCCCATGTGGGTGCAGGGGCCCAAGGACTTGGGCCATCGTCCACTGCTATCCCAGGCCATAGCAGAGAGCTGGATCGGAAGTAGAGCAGCCGGGTCTTGAACCAGCGCCTACATAGGATGCTGGAGCTGCAAGCAGTGGCTTTATCCACTACACCACAGTGCCGGCCCAGCCTCGGTGTTCTGAGCTGTAAAATGGGTATCACTCGCATCTACAGTCAACACCGTCCCTGGGGAATGCCTTGGGTTCTTTCTTAATCCACAGTGAGGGCAGGGATGAGACAGTAGGAGTTTTTGTCATGAAGGTCCCACAGCAGTGCAATGACTTCCTGGCCCTGCTGACACGCTCCGGGCAGCTGCTAAGTGACTTTGCCCCCGGAAGGGCCATCTGGGTGCTGGGAAGAGCCCCCTGGGGTAGGACTAGGCCATTACGAGGGGCCCTCACCAAGCCCATGGGCAATGTGTATTATGAAAAAAACCGGCCGGCGCCGTGGCTCAACAGGCTAATTCTCCGCCTTGCGGCGCCGGCACACCGGGTTCTAGTCCCGGTTGGGGCACCGATCCTGTCCCGGTTGCCCCTCTTCCAGGCCAGCTCTCTGCTGTGGCCAGGGAGTGCAGTGGAGGATGGCCCAAGTGCTTGGGTCCTGCACCCCATGGGAGACCAGGAGAAGCACCTGGCTCCTGCCATCGGAACAGCGCGGTGCGCCGGCCGCAGCGCGCTACCGCGGCGGCCATTAGAGGGTGAACCAACGGCAAAAGGAAGACCTTTCTCTCTGTCTCTCTCTCTCACTGTCCACTCTGCCTGTCAAAAAAAAAAAAAAGAAAAAAACCACATATGAGTTTCAAAAATGGCTTACAGCCAAATCATCTTTTTAATTCCATTTTTTCCATGGACCTTTTGAAGTCCTCTTGGTGTGGGGACTGTCGTGCGTCTCTACGGCCCCCTGACCACCCCTCCAGAACTGCTGGCACCTCCCCAGCAGATACCCCAGAGCCTCCGCAGGCGCTGGCGCACTTGACAACCACAGGCTGGCCCGGGTTCCCCGTTCTGCTCCTCACCCGAGGAGCACCTGCAGCCCCTCTGAGCTGCCCCAGGCCTGCGAAGAGTGGCCTGCAGCTTCCGTCCCGTGGGCTTGCACCACCAGGGCAGGGGTGGCGGTGGGGGTGCCCTGTGGCCAGCCAGTGACCGCTGCTCTCCCCAGGCGTCCCCTGGAAGCTGCACATCTGGATCGAGTCCCTGCGGACCTCGTTCGCGCAGTCGCGGTACTCGGTGGTGCAGAGCCTGCTGCGGGATTTCAGCTCCATCAAGGAGGAGGAGTACAACGAGGAGCTGGTGACCGAGGGCCTGCGGCTCATGTTCGACATCCTCAAGACCAGCAAGGTGAGCCAGGCCGAGCGGCTCCAGCCCGCGCTCGGAGAGCCCATGGCCCCCAGCCTAGACCGGGGGATGCACAGAAAGACACGGGCACACCTCCAGCACCCAGACTCCCACTGCCCTGCGGCACAGGGCAGAAGCCATGGATGTGTCGAGGCTGGAGCCTGGCCGGAAGGACCATTTGGGGGAATCACTGATATAGGTGCAGGCCTCTCTCGCCAAGCCAGATCCACAGGAACCGCAGACAGGGAATGCTATAGAGGCACCTGCAGGTGAGCTACCACCCCTCACACCCCCCTCCCCGTTCACCTTGCAGAACGACTCGGTCATCCAGCAGCTGGCCGCCATCTTCACCCACTGCTACGGCAGCAGCCCCATCCCCAGCATCCCTGAGATCCGAAAGACTCTGCCGGCCAGGCTAGGTGAGAGGCTGCCCCGTGCTCCGCCTCCCTGCCACCCCCTCTCCGTCTCTTTATCGCTGGGCCCTCCTTCCTCAACTCCAAGGGCCACAGCCTGGCATCAGGCTCTGTGTTCCTCATCTGTGTGTGTGTATGTGTGTGTGTGTGTGTCTGCCTCCATCTCCATCCACCTAGGAATGGAGGTGTGCACTCCATTCCTAGGTGCACACCTCTGGGTGCACCTAGGAATCCCATGGAGGTTTCCCGAGTCCTCGGCCATTCTCCACCATTCCCCGTTTTTCACAGACCCTCACTTTTTGAACAACAAGGAGATGTCAGACGTGACGTTCCTGGTGGAAGGAAAGCTGTTCTACGCACACAAAGTTCTGCTGGTGACAGCTTCCAACAGGTAGGCATCCTGGGGCACCAGGTGACAGACATGATGGAGGACAGACGGCGACAGAGACCCCAGGGCCAGACTTCTCCGAGGGGAGCTCCGAGGTGGTGTTCGCTCTGGCCAAGTTACCCCTTTGGATTATCAGAAAATGTAAATGTGCCCTGGCCACAGGCATCGGGTCCCTGCACGCAGGAGGGCAGTGGGGACAGAACGGGGCTCAGCCCAGAAGGATGGGGAACGTCACCAGTGGAGAATTATTTTGGGACATGGCAGTAAAATGCCGCATCCATTGATGGATGGCGCTGCCTCTGCACGGTGTCGGCGTGAAAGTCAAGTTCAAGCCCTGCCTTACTTGGTCCCATTTGCTGCAGGTTCAAGACGCTGATGACCAATAAGTCGGAACATGATGGGGACAGCAGCAAAACCATCGAGATCAGTGACATGAAGTACCACATCTTTCAGGTCTGTGGGTCGCAGCCGGGGGTTGGTCCTGTCGTCCGCTCTCCCCTCAGGGCCCTCGGGGTTTGGCCGAGTCAAGGGCTAGCTCAGTGTGTCCGGGTCTTTCCCTGGGCAGAGGCGGCTGTGCCACTGTGAGGAGTTGTCACTTCAGGGCCTCTCCTGGGTCCTGAGCTCCAACTGCTGGACTCAGAATCCTGGCAACCTGCAGACAGACACCTAAGGACAGACACACTGCACATGGGGTCTGTGAGCACCTCCGAGAGCTTGCTGTGCCCCATCGCGCTCCCCCCTCTGAATCTGGGTGTTCACACCACGGTGTGGGTATGCCTGGTGCAGGCCAAGCCCCTTCTCCCAAGCATCCAACCCCAGCCCGCTGGCCAGGTCGAAAAGGTCACGAGGAGCCCGTCCGCTTGTAAAGGCTCACACCTGGGGCTTCTGCAGGTGTACTAGGCTTCCCTGTTGCTCAGCGGGGTCAGAGGCTCGGAGAAGCTGGGTAGGGGCCTGGATTCAAACTGAGGACAGGACAGTCATGTCTGCCTTTAGAAAGCTCAGTGTGGAGGGTGAGGGAGGGACTGGAGGGACGTGGCTACAACCAGGGAACCAGTCAGGAGCTGGTGAGGGGCCCCATGAGTGGGGGTGGGGACCAGGGCTGACCCCTGCCTGCGTCCAGGTGAGGGGAAGGCATTTGGGCGTTGATAGGCTCAGCAGCTGCTGGTGACCTCTCCCGGGGAAGCAGGCCTCACATCCCGGCTCACGTGCCCTCCCCCACCAGGGACACTTCCCCACTAGTTCTCAGCGAGTTGTGGCCCAGAACCCTGGCCTCCCACTGTGGGTTTCCTGGGCTCTCTGGGGACAGAGCTCTGCCATCTCAGGGCCCCCCAGCTTCTGCTTTCTGAGCCCCCTGCTTTAGGAGGGGTTGACCCAAAGCCATCCGTGCAGCCTGACAGTTTCCCAGCAGCCCTTGTGACACCGAGAGGGAGGTGGGGCGGGCATTGCTGGCTGTGGCTCCCAGAGAAGACAGATGTCCAAGTCAGTGCCACACACTGCCCTCTGCAAGCCTCGGGTGCTGGTGGCAAACTTCCCGGCTGTCACCTACCCAACACCGACCTGTCAAATCCATTCCAATATACAACTCGGTCTAGCCAGAGGATCATTCCAAGGTGCGGTCCACGTAAAGACTGCCGAGACCCCTCACGTTCGTTTGCTTCGTGCTACGCTTTTAAAACCCAATGTGTGCCTGACACGATGCATCTTAATGCAGACCAGCTGCCCCGAAGCCACGTGGCCAGTGGCTATCCTATCAAATGGCACAGATCCAGAGACTCACCAGGGTCACTGTCAACCAAACCCAGGCCCACGGAGTACGGCCTAGAAGGCCCCAACCCTGCCACCGTTCCCACATGGCTTTGGACCCCAGGCCTGTCTCCTCGTGGCTCATCCAGCCCCAGCCTGGCCGTGCAGGGAGGCAGGCACCCAGGCCATGCCACAGGCGGCCAGGTTGTGCAAACTCAATTCACCTCTGCCTGCCAGGCCCCTCAGCAAGGCTCCAGCTGCTGGTCTGAACACTCGGCACTCATGTGACCACCCGGTGGCTGGGCCAAACCAGCTCCCCAAATTCAGCCGGGGGGAGGAGAGGAGCAGGCACTGCTGCTGCTGCTGCTGCTGCTGGGACCCCTGCCCTAAGGCCAAAATCAGAGGAAGACCCGCCTTCCCCTCCCGCCCCAGCCCTGGGCGGAAGCATCCAGGGGACATATCTTTGCCCAGCTTGCCCTCTGCTGCTCCTGTCCCCAGCTCCCACCCAGGGCCTGGTGCGAGGAGAGCAGGCAGGCAGAGGAACAAGACATGGCCTGCCTGAGGAGGCACGTGTCCCTGGAAGGAGACAGACCCTTAGGGGCGGCTGTAAGATCGCCAGGCTGGCTGCAGGCCCAGGGCAGGCCTTGGCCGGCGGCTTGGGCACCTGGACAAAGCCAGCGGCTCCTCTGGTCCTGCTCGCCTGCGCCACTGGGCTTCTTCCCAGACCCTGTGGTGCCGCCTCGCTCAGCCCGCAGGCCGGTCCCGACACAGCTTGTTTACCTCCCCTCGCCAGCTCCATGCGGGCCTGCTGCCTCTGCCAACCACACACAATTGTTTTTCCCACAGCAGACCGCAGCACGGTCAGAGCCCCTCCTACTACTACCTTCTTGGATGTCATGACAGCCTGGGCAGGAGCATGGGTGGGGGCTTCGCCGGCCAGGGAGCAAACCTGGAGGGCACCAGGACCTGGCTGTCATCGCCACATCAGAGCCCTAGGGCAGATGAGGCTGCCCGGAGGTGGGCTTCTGAGGGTGACCAGTTGGCCAGTTGCTCCTCCGGCTCCACATATAGAATTCAGATAAGAGGAGCTTGGAGCAGCAGGGTGCCTGGGATGATGGAGGAGCCCTGCACCGAAAGAGGGGAGGGCTACGTGCCTTGAGCTAGCCCAGCTTCCCTCCCCGGGCCTCAGTTTCCCCCGCTGCGAACAGCATCCTACCTCCTAAGCTCCTGGGGTTTTCATGGGGCTAGAAGGGAAGCCACTCCACGGAAGGGGGCTTGTCTCCCAGGCAGGGCAGGGAGCGGCTTCTACAGGTAGTGCCTGGGAAAATGCAGCCTGAGCCGGGGAGAGGGCGGGGGACACAGAAGGGGCGGCGCGGGCCTGTGGCACTCACCCGGGGTCTCTCCCCACCTTAGATGATGATGCAGTATCTGTACTACGGGGGAACAGAATCCATGGAGATCCCCACCGCCGACATCCTGGAGGTGAGGGCTGGGAGCCCAGCTGCCTGGTCTCCCCGCACCCCGTGCCTCTCCCCGCGATGCAGTTAGGAGGGCGGAGCAGGTGGCCTCTGAGGCCAGCATGCCCCCCGCTGCACGGTCCGCTCTCTCCACCGACAGCCGGGGAAGTTCTGAGAGACTGGGGAATCGCACACTGCTGAGCCTGGGCCACAGCCGCAGGCTGGCTAGAAGGGGGTGTCCCAGTGGTTGGCCCTCCGCCTCACCTGGCCACTCGCTACTGGCCACGGCCACCTCGCTCAGACGCTCATGGAGGCAAAGCACGTCACTTGCAGCCCCACGACCTCCCCAGATCAGAAGTCACACCCAGCACCTATCACCCATCCTGTGACCGCGGGTGGCCCAGACAGAGCAACCAGCCACGGCCATCCTCTGGTCCCTCCCACAAGGCCAGCGAGGAGGGGGCTGGGAGAAGCAGGGCATACACTGGGCAAGCTCCCGGCCCCGACCGCGAGCACCAAGGCCCGCCTTGCTCCCTGCAGCTGCTGTCCGCCGCCAGCCTGTTCCAGCTAGACGCCCTGCAGCGGCACTGCGAGATCCTGTGCTCCCAGACACTCAGCGTGGAGAGCGCCGTGCACACCTACAAATACGCCAAGGTGAGGGCCGCCTCCCCCCACACGCCCCACACCCCACCCCGAGCTGGGGCGGGGGAGAGAGGATTTGCAACTCCTTCTCTAGCCAGGGGTCTCAGGGCCCCAGCGCCCATGGCTGCTTAGGAGTTGAGCAGCACCAGCCCTTATCTCCTCCACAGCCTTACGTGCGGGCTGCGGTCACCTTGTTTGTCTCAGACTGTGCGTCCCTGCAGAGCCCATGACCTCAGAACCCAGCGCCAGTGCCTGGCCTGGGGTGGGCACTCGCTGTTGGATGAACTAACACAGCTACCGTGCTGGTGCCACGTGCTGAGTGGGGCCCAGTGTCCAGTGGTGGCCAGTCCTGGTCCCTGCCCTTGGGAGGGGAGCTTCCCAGCCAGGGGGCATAGCTAGGCCCCCCAGGGGCCCACCATCAGACCTGAGTGACACTGCTGGTGGCACTGCTGGGATGACCCCAGATGGGTCCCCATCCAAGGCAGGCGTCCTGATAACAGCCAGGCAGCCTGCAGCTGCCCAGCCGGTGAGCGCCTCCCCCAGGACCAGGGGGAGGCTGCAGCCAGGTCTCACCCCTCCCTGCCCCCGCCCCGCAGATCCACAACGCCCCGGAGCTGGCCCTGTTCTGTGAGGGCTTCTTCCTGAAGCACATGAAGGCCTTGCTGGAGCAGGACTCCTTCCGGCAGCTCATCTACGGCCGCAGCAGCAAGGTGCAGGGCCTGGACCCGCTGCAGGATCTGCAGAGCACGCTGGCCGAGCGCGTGCACTCAGTCTACATCACCTCGCGGGTGTGAGCGGGCGAAGGCGGGCGTGCCCCGAGCAGACCGTGTATGTCTGGTGTGACCAAGAGCCGGCCCCCACACACCCACCCTGTGTGCCCTCTCTCCTCTGGCGGCCAGCAGCAGGTCCTGGGCCAAGTGTGCTCCAAGCTCTCGCCCATCCCAGCTGGAGCGAGGTCTTGCAGTGTGAGCATCCCAGTATCCTCTGCCCGGGCCCCAGGCCACGTCGTTCAAAAGCCGGTACTCGTTTTTCTCTGCGTCCAGCCTGCAAGGCTGCAAGACTGTGCCTCCGACAGGCTGGGCGGGGCTCCAGGGCCAGCTCCTCTGACTGCTCCACTTGTGTGGGTCGGCAGAAGCCTCTCCCTTCGGGCTGGGGCAAGGGGGACGATGTGAGAGCAAGGGGGACGATGTGAGAGCCTGGGGGCCTCAGTTTGTGTTGTTGCTGCTGTTTTTTTTTTTTTTTTCAGGGGTTGGGGGGCAAGGTAAGAGTTTGATTCTGAAACCTCAGGCCTGGGTGTGGGCTGCCTCTGCAGGCTCAGGAAGCAGAGCCCGGATGCAGCCCCCCGGTCAGGTCTCTTAGGTGAGAGGTCCCTTTAAAGGACCAGACAGTGGGACACGCACTCTCCACAGGGAACCATGGCTCCTGTTGGGGATAAACAACAGGTAAAAAGGAGGGAGCGGGAGGAGACCCTCTTCTGCCAGGCCCCTCCCCGCTTGCCTTGGCTCTGCCCAGGGAGCCCTGGCGCCAGGCCCCACCTGTCCTATTTATGGCACAGGCACTGTGAGGGCACCCAGGACAGCCTGCTCTGGGTGTGGCCTTCAGCTGTCTGGCTGCACCTTAGAAACTATTTATTCCCCAGAAGCCCCTGGGGCGTTTCAGGAGGTGGCACTGTGCTCACCTGGGAAAGCCCCTGGGGCTTACGATCCTGGAAAATATTTTTGATGAGCTGTTTGAGCTGGATGTACAGAGGAATAGGGGTTATTTTATTGCTGTAATATTGTATGATACTGTAACTGTACATTAATGTCACTTACTGTAAATGTACTATGGTTTTATTAACAATAAACATTCATTAACAATGACCTTGGCCTCAATGCACCTGGGAGAGGATTGCTCAGAGTTCAGAGGCGGGGAGGGCTCAGGAAGACCAAGAGAACCCAGGGCTGGCTCGGGGTTACTCATGGCACCCCACCTCTCCCCTGGAACCTGAGCCTGAACGCCAGGTGACACGAGGGGACAGCGGCAGGCCTTTCCCCTCCGCAGCAGTGACGGGGGAGCTGCTGTTGGGGCTGGCTTCCCAAGTATTTGCAAAGTCCCAAAGTGGGGCCAGAGCCACCTCCACCCAGGCCCAGCCCATGAACTCGAGCTGGCAATGCCACCTTATGGGGACCCCAGAAGAGGTCATCAAGGGAGGACAGTGAGCCAGTGACTCAGGTCCAAGGGCTTCTGGGCCCTGCTTGTAGTTTGAGGCGCAAAGGCCAGGCAGGAATACAGGTTTGGCTCCTGCCTGAATAAGGAGGAAGAATTCCTAAGGCCCCCTGGGAGCCTGCCGCTCAGGGACAGCCAGGAAGCCCACGCAAAGCCCTCATCAAGTCAGTGCTGGGAAGGGCCCACTTCTGGGCTCTGCGGGTGCAGGGCTGGGCCCGGTAGCTTGAGGTCCAGCCTGGGTAGCATGTGGACCCACAGCGCCTCCCGGAGGCCACAGAAAGGAGGCCCAACAAGGCAGGGAAGGTCTGTCCCTCCAGGTCAGTGTCTAACCTCCCCCTGCGTTTCCCCACCCCCAGGAGGAAAGTACCCAACACAGGCTCTGGCTGCAACCTGAAAAGCAAGATCCAGCTAAGATCCAGCCAGGGCTCTCCGTGGGGGAGGGGCAGGGGCCCCTCTGGGCCTGTGTGGAGCACAAAAATCACACGTTCTTCCAAGGAACCAGGAATCTAAGGGGAATGGGGTGTTACTCACCCAGGCAACTGCACCCCCCCAATGCAGGGTCACTAATCCAGGAGGCGGGGGGCCCTTTCTCGGTGGCTGCCAGCTTCAGGCTCTCAGGAGCCAGACTGCAGGGTCAGGGAGGAGAGGCGACTTCCTGCAGGAGCTCCTGGGTCTGCAGGGCTGGAAGCATCAGTTAGGGACGAGGTTCCCTCCCCTCCGCCCGCCCCACACAGGATGACTGGCAGCTGGCGCCCGGAGATGTGGGTGATCCTTCCCGGCGCCCCGCCTCTTCCCTATGCCAGATGCCAAGGGTCACGGCTACTAGGCGGCGGCGGCAGCAGCACCCGCCAAAGCCCAGGAGGAAGCCGCGGGCCTCTCCCTTTGAGGCAGCCTTTCAAGTGCCCCGTGCAGACTCCCTCTGGTGTTTAACCAATTGTCTGCTGAAATCGGGCCCTCGGGCCTCCCGGCCCCCCCTCCCCCCACCTCCAGGCCTGCAGGCTGCCTGTGCAGCAGTAATAGCCTCAGATAATGAGCCTGCCTTGTTCCAAGGTGACGGTCACTTCCGCCCCTCCCCCACCCCAGCGGCCCGCTTTGTGTCCTGCCTCCTGGTCACTCGGCCGTCCTCGGGGACTGCGGGGGCCAGATGAGCAGCGGAAGCACAGGAGCCCCCTCCCGGCTTGGGGCTGGGGGAGGCCATTTAGGAGGCGTCTTTGTGCCCGCCCCTGCAGCCCCTTCCTGTCCTGGCCCATCTGAATTCATCCCACAAGTGACAGCTCCTGACACAGCCGAGCCCCACAGATGTCCCCCTGTCTGGGGGCCAGATGGTGAGGGCTGGGGGAGCCGTGCCTTTTCAGCCTTGAAGGAGAACCCAAGATCAGGACATAAAGCACAGAGCCCTCTCCCCGTTGAGGACCCAGGCTTTGCAATAACAGGGCCAGAACTGCACACCCGAGTGGACATTCACTGGGCTTTTTGTGTGCAGAGGACAAGGCCACCTCAGGGGCATCACTGCACGGACCGGGCAGATCTGACTGCAAAGCGCACGCTCTCAGCTGTGCACGTGGGACTCTTGCTGGCTCAGGATAGTTTGAGATCACAGCCGGTCCTGCGGTCGTCAGCTGGCATGGAGCCAAGCAGCTTGAATTGGACGCGAGGAGAGTGCCCAGAACCCAGGGCGATCGAGTGGCCCTTACTGCATGCCGGGCACTCCTCCCAGCTCTTCCCGTTCGACTCCACCCTCTCCTCTTCATGGCCCCAGGAGGTGGTGCCACCATCCCTACTCACATACGGACCCGGAGGACAGGCAGAGCGACGACCACGCTGCTCTCGGTCCATTTCCCTTTGCTGCGCCCGGGTCGTTTATAAAGAAACGTGTTTCTCACAGTCCTGGAAGCCGGGAGGCCCACGCCGAGCCCCAGCTGGGGAGGGCCTTTGGGCTGGTGGGGCCTCTGGAGAGCTCCGAGGTGGCACAGGCACCGCGTGGCAAGGGCTCCTCGACTGGACAGCTTTGGGAGCTGGGCCAGTCTCCAGCCACCCCGCTACCCTGTGAACAGATTAGGTTCTAGGGCTCTGCCTCGTGGGCAGGCTAATCAGCTCTCTCTGTCCTACCTGGGCCCATCTAACCTCATAATGGGGATTCAAGTTCAACACGGCAGTGGAGACATGCAAACCATAGCAGTGCTCAAGGTCACGGGGAGGGTCAGGGCAGAGCCGGAGGCGGCTGCACAGGCTCTGGAGCGAGGCTCTGAACGCAGGCGTCCTCACCTGCAGGACCTGCAGGACCATGTGCTCAGGTAACTTAGGACACCATCGGCGGGGTGGGCCTTTAGCCTGGAGGCGGAGTGCCTGGCTTCCATCCGGCTCTGGCTCCAGACTCCAGCTGCCTGTGAACACAGACCCTGGGAAGCAGCAGTGATGGTCCCAGGGAGTTGCTGCCACCCACGGGGCAGACCTGGATTGGGCCCATCTCAGCGGTGAGCCAGCAGATGGGAGCACCCTGTGCCTCTCAAAGACATCATCTAGCTCTGACCACTCAAGATTAGGGCTCTTCCTCCCCCAACCCCAGTCATGCTCTAAGAAAATCCTCTTTGCAACGCAAGCTCAGGTGCTCATCTGAGAGAACAGCTCACGTCCTCCTCAGCAAACCCCCCAGAGCTAACAGGGTCTGGCAGGCAGAAGTCACAGACCCAGGGAATGAGAGGCCCCCACGCCCAGGTCCTGCCAGTCCGGGAGGAGGCGCGGCAGCTGTGGGGGTGGCACAGAACCTGCCCCTCCCTCGGAGAGGCGCGCGGGTGTAGAGTGTTTAACACGCGGCCCAGAGCTTCCTCCTTTGCCCGTTCATCACACGCTACAAACCTAATTAGCTTTGAGGGCTGACAAAAGTTCCCGTTTGGACCTATAGCCTGGGAATCCTACAAAGCCAAGTAGGTAGGAAGCCATCACAGAACCTGCGTCCCCAGCGACTGGAAGGGCCTGAACGACCTGGCGGGAAGGAGGTACAGCCAGCTGGGCCCCAGTCCTCACCCTGCCCCTCAAGGCGACCACAGCACCACCGAGTGCCTGCCACCTGTGCCAGTCTCCGGAGCTGGGGCCGCCCCAGCCACACTGCCCACCCTTGGCGGGGACGCCCACACCTTCCGGACAAACGGCAGTGAGCCAGGGGCACATCCAGGAAGTCGTACACACCCGCAGGCAGGTCTTTCAGTATGCTATTTATTAAAAATAGTTCTTTGCCTCTCCTCACCCCTGCCAGCAAAGAAGCCTTTCCCGACGTTTCCACGAATGGATGACACGGGTCTTGGGGATGCAGGGTCCTATGCTCCCGAAATTACGGGCTCGGGCTTCTGCGGGCACACTGCAGGCAGCAGCCAGTAGGAGCCGAGGGAGGAGAGCACGGGGCATCAGCTACCCTGGTGCTCCAACAGTGCCGCCGCAGGCCACGGGCTGTTTGGACAAGTCCGTGATCGAAGCCAGGGCTCCCTCGGCCGCCTCCCGTGAGGTCACCAGACAGTCATGTCCTCAAGGGCCTGAGAAGGGACAGGAGCCAGCATGCTGTCCCCAGGAGCCTGAAAAGCTGGCCCAAAACAAATGATGAACTTACGGGAAAGGAGAGCCCCGGACCAGGAGGAGGAGCGAGGCCCCGGCAGCACCCAGGGTTTGCCCAGCCGCCAAGTTCTGAGCAGACCAGCCTGGGAGTGACTGCCGGCAGCCAGGCTGGCCCCATGGCCTGACACAGTCGGGCCTGGAGACTGAATTCATGGCTGGCCTCCAGGTCTGCGTTTTTGTTTAGTTTTATTCTTTTTTTAAAAAAAACAAAACAAAAACAACAGTCCAGGCCGCCCGGGCCACCCATAGAAGGCTCAGGAGTTCCCGAGGTTGACCACTGCTGCCCAGGTCTCCCTTTACTACTTCTTCCGCTTTGTGTCTTTTTTGTTCCTCGTGTCTCTGCTTTTCTTCAACTTCTTGTTCTGTTTTGCTTCTTGTTTGCCTTCTATCTTCCTTTTCTTGTCGCTGGAGGGGAGAAAGTCAGAAGCATGAATGACAGACGCGCAGCCGGCTCTGCTTGTCTGCCGAAGTCCCCGCCACCCAGCCCTGGCTGTACAGAGGTAAGTGTTCTCTGCAAACCCACCAGGTGGCAGGCGTGGCGCTGCAGGCCGGGGCTCCACCCACGCATGGCCTGCTGGGAACGAGCTGGCATCTGAACACCTGAACCTTCCGTGCGGCGTGTGCCCCTCCCAGGACCTCAAGGAAGAACTCAGGCTTCCCTCCCACCCCAGGGGCTGCCTGGAAAGCAGACACAGCATCCCAGGACCTGTGAGGACAATGCCCGATACACAGCATCCCAGGACCCGTGAGGACAATGCCTAATACACAGCATCCCAGAGCCCGTGAGGACAATGCCCAATACACAGCATCCTAGAGCCCGTGAGGACAATGCCCGATACACAGCATCCCAGAGCCCGTGAGGACAACACCCAATACACAGCATCCCAGAGCCCGTGAGGACAACGCCCAATACACAGCATCCTAGAGCCCGTGAGGACAACGCCCAGTACACAGCATCCCAGGACCCGTGAGGACAATGCCCGATACACAGCATCCCAGAGCCCGTGAGGACAATGCCCAGTACACAGCAAGAGACTCCAAGGAAAAGCCCTCGCTGCTTTCTGATGTGCCACCATCACTGTATTTTCCCTGAACCACTGGAAGAGATCCAAAGCAACAGTAATTGACTCAGGCCACGCCCTACAGCTGGCCATCGATTCCTCACTGACAGACTGGCATGGGAATCACTCAGCAAACAGCACCTTCCATCATGGAACTGTGTGGCATCCCATGTGGACGCGAGCTCAAGTCCCAGCTGCTCCACTTCCAATCCAGCCCCCTGCTGATGCACCTGGGAAAGCACTGGAAGATACTTGGCACGAGGTCCTTGGGCACCTGCACCCACGCAGGAGACCCGCATGAGGCTCCTGGCTTCTGCCTGGCCCAGCCCTGGCCATTGCAGCCCTTTGGGGAGTGAACTAGTAGATGAAAAAATCTACTTCTTTCTCACTCTCTGTAACTCTTTCAAATAAATAAATAAATCTTATGATAGACATCAGAGTTTTTACCTCCAAACATGCAGACTGTCCCATTGTATCGCAAGCCCTCAAGTCCATTAACGACCACACACATTCTGCAGGCTCCTGGCCGGCACTAACATCAGACGGAGGGCAGCAGGGGCCCTGCCCTGCAGAATCTCCATGACTAGGGCGCTCTCCCAGGTTCTGTTATGGTCACAGCTACCGTGGTCCGGGCCAGAGGCCTGAAGCCATCAAAGGCTCTGTGCTGCGTCTGCCACACTGTCCAAACCAGACACAGGACACAACAGAGCGGGCTCACGTGCCACAGCACAGCACATCTGGGAAGTGAGGCCAGAAGCACTCCATGATGCCAGAGTGACTTACGGAGACAGCAGAAGAATCTCGCGTTTCTGGGATCTAAGGTTCCTGGGGTTACAAGGTTTCCTCTTCCCAAATATCTCCAAACTCTCAAGGGGGGGCCCATCCGCAACCACGGTGATGCCTAGAACTCACCGTCCCCACCAAGCCCCAAGCCAGTTGCGCAAGCCTTTATCTCCGGAGGCCTTGCTCTATTCCCAAGGCAAACGCTGATGAAGGCTGCAGCCCGGCAACCGTGTCTACCCACAATGCACTACTCTGCCGATAGGAAGCTGGGAGTGAAGGTTTTCAGAGAGTGGTGTAGGGACTCCCGGGGTCCCCAGGACCCTTGAGTGGTCCGCAAGCCCAGAGCTGTCTGGTGACACTAACACGCTATTTGCCTTTTTCACTTTCATCCTCTCAGGATGTTTGGTTTTCCGGGGAGTACGAGATGGGATTAAACAATGGCATACGTGCGGAAGCAGATGGGAGAATCCAGCTGCTTTCTGTTACACCAGACAGATCTGCCAAAGCGTAAGCGTGAAGCGATGCCACTCTAGCTCTTTTCTCCCCGACACTGTTAGGAAGAGAACTTTCACAGCACCAAAATACTCCAGGAGTCCACTGCTAACGCTGAATGAATAAACACTATGAAGAGTTCCCGTGTGAGTGATACAGACTGACATGATCCACATAACCCCAAGTCCTCCAAGGTCACTTTAAGACAAAGACTCACAATTTTGAGAACGACTGGCTTGAAGGAAGGACAGGGCAGCGGTGAAAACCCCGGCTCGCAGGGGCAGACCTGGGCCCGACCCCAGCCCTGACCCTCAGCCGCTCTGCGCTCCCCGGGAAGGCGCATGGCCCCACCTTCGAGGCGAGCCAGTGAGGTGCCCGTCCTGGCAGCCCCTGCGCTGTCTGTCTCCCCGCCAGGCCCGGGGCCCCAGGGTGGGAGAGAGGGGCAGGCAAACGCAGTGAAGAGCCCCAGCCTCAGAGATGCCCCACCTGACCTCCCGAGGACGACCAAGGTGGCGGCAGCCAGGGCGTTCTTGAGCAAACAACAAACCAAGGCTTCTGGGCCAGCCTCCCTCGGGCAGCAGGGTCCCGGAGAAGGTCCCTCACCTCTTGAGGCTCACGATCGAGGCATTCTGGCCGGCTTTGTTCAAAACCTCGTTCCACTCCTCGTCGTCGCCGCGGATGACGTACCTGGAAAGGAAGGCACGGTCGGAGCTGGCTCGAGAGCAGAGGGGACCCCTGCCGCGAAAGCCAGGCCGAGCCGCGTCAGCCCTTGGACAGGAGGGCAGTGCTGAGACACACGTGGCTTGGCTCCACTGGACAGAAGCATCGCGGGAGCGGGGATGCCAGGCCTGTTCTGGGGGCAGCCCACCCGGCTTCTCGCCTGCGCTCAGTCACTGCCCGCCCCAGAAACCTCCGGGCCACTCTCCCTCCAGCCTCCTCACTCCCACCTCCAGGCTTCTGGCCCTGTGCCTCTCCCCCTCCCTGCCCTGCCTTGCCTCTCTGCGTCTAGCAGTCCCAGCGAGTCAAGGTTTTTATGTCCCAGAGCTGAGGGCAGAAGCTGGAGCTCAATGCCCTGACGGGACTCCTGGCCATGTCCACCTCACATGTCCAAAGCCACCATCACTTCTGGCTTGGCGACAGGACAACGGGCACTGAGCACCACAGGACAGCTCCAGAGCTACCCACAAGCAGCAACCCATGGGGCGGGGAAAACACCGCCACAGTGCAAGTTCAGAAGGTTCTAGAACAACTTTTTCTTTTAGACAGAATTCTCCAAACTTCACGTGTAGAACATGACCATTAAGATGGATGCACATGCGCCAGCTTCCCTCTGCCCAAAGGGTGCTCTGAGGTGGCAGCTCCCCAGGGAGCCCTGGGGACCCCAGACCCACATCTGCAAAGGCCAAGCGGAAGAGGTGGTCTGGGGAACCAAATCCTCCACGACCCCACAAAAAGGCTGCCGGGGCACTGCATGCCGATACCAAGCACCCTGCTTCCGAGAGCCCAAAAGCTACGCGAGGCGCCGGCTCCGCCTTACTGGGAGAGGTCCATGTGCTTCAGCTTCCCCACTTCCTTCTGGTGCTTCTCCTGGAACTCCTTCGCCGCTTCATCCTGCAGTCGAGGAGCAGAGAGGAGGTGAGAGGCGAGGAGAGAACAGAGCAGGAGCCAAGACCCTTTCTCTGCAGTGTACCCCACGGCCCACCCAGGCACCCTGCTGTACTCCAGGACACCAGGGTACTTCACAAGTTACGCTTATTTTGGTGCAAAACAGGTTTTTTTTTTTTGACAGGCAGAGTGGATAGTGAGAGAGAAAGACAGAGAGAAAGGTCTTCCTTTTTGCCGTTGGTTCACCCTCCAATGGCCGCTGCGGCCAGCGCATCTCGCTGATCCGAAGCCAGGAGCCAGGTGCTTCTCCTGGTCTCCCATGGGGTGCAGGGCCCAAGCACTTGGGCCATCCTCCACTGCCTTCCCGGGCCATAGCAGAGAGCTGGCCTGGAAGAGGGGCAACCGGGATAGAATCCGGCGCCCCAACCGGGACTAGAACCTGGTGTGCCGGCACTACAAGGCGGAGGATTAGCCTGTTAAGCCACGGCGCCGGCCTGCAAACAGTTTTGAAAACCATGTGTGGCTTCTCTTCTCAAGCAGCTATGAACTTTTCTCCACGAGCTTTCTGAAGACCCTGCATTTATGCACTTGCGGACTCGTGTGGCAAAGCAGGTTAAGCCGCTGCCTGCAGCTCTGGATCCCGTTTGAGTCCCAGTTGCTCCACTTCCGATCAAGCTCCCTGCTAATGCACCCGAGAAGCAGCAGAGGATGGCCCAAGTCCTTGGGCCCCTGCACCCACGTGGGAGACCCAGAAGAAGCTCTCGGCTCCTGGCTTCAGTCTGGCTCATCTCCGGCCCTTGCGGCCACTTGGGGAGTGGGCAGATGGGAGACCTCTGTCTCTCCCTCTCTCACTCTAACTGCCTTTCAAATAAGTAAAATTTCCTTTAAAAAATTAAGCACTTAAAAAAAGTTAAGAGAAAGGACACATACTGGGTTCTTGCACTCACACTCAGTAAAAGGCATGCACGGGCAGGGAGGTGCAGAGAACTGACCCTTGGGGGGACCAGGGCACTCACTGGCACCAACAGACCAGCACCGTGCTGGGTGAACACAGAGGACGCTCGGCCCCCATAAGCAGCGGTGCTGAGGAAACCCCGGGGCCCAGGGGCCTTCGGCAGAGACCTACCAGGTCGTCGCTAAGAGTCTTCATCGTGGGCTCCATGACCACATCCTTCACGGCCACCATCTGCTCCTCAATGGCCTTTTCCTGCACGTCATTGAACAGCTACGAAAGACAACGGCGAGAGGCAGATGAAGGAGCAGCAGGGCCCGGTCACCAGGGTGGCCAGGGCCCGAAGGAGCTGGGCGTTTCCAGGACAAGGCAGTGCTCTCCTGAGCTGAACACAGACTGGGCACACATCGGATCCCTGTCTGTGGCGCCACTCACCCACTGCACAGAACTTTGCAGGTACTGTGGATGTGTTAGTGTGTACACCTGCATGTGTGTGCATGCGTGTATGCGTGTACGCGTGCATAGGCACCGCGTGAAGATCTGTGGCAAATACAGCGAACTGCTGACACCCGTCCGGGCGCAGGTGCGTCATGTCGCCGAAGACGCCGAGCTCACCTTCACGACCTTGCGGATGATGCGGTTGAACAGTCCCATGAGCTGGCCCGAGGGCAGCTCGATCTCCTTCTCCAGCTGCTCCACCGACTTATGCTGCAGGCCAATCCCCAGGAGAAGAGCCTGCAGGGTGGGAAAGCTGCTGCGGCGGCCCCGGGGTAGGCCCCTGCCCGCTAAGATGGCCCTGAGCACCAGAGCTACCTGGTACAAAAGACAGTCTGGCAGCGCCTACCCTGCCATCTGCACCTCCATCCGGTTGCTGAAGACACCGAGCAATGCTCCTTCCTCCTGGAGTCCCCAAACCAACCTGTACTCCCTGACAGACACCTGCGTCACAACTACACTAACAGCTCAGGCACCGTGGGGGGCGGGGGGAGACGGGTTCAAACTGCAGCCCCCCACTCGCCCACAGCACGGCTGGGCGCGCTTCTCGGCGTCGAAACCCAGGTTTGTCCAACGAGGAGATGGCTACCATGTCATAGCACCCAACCGAACACCCAGCAAACGAACACCTCCACTGTCCTTGCTTCCCCTCCCCCTGCCCCCACCCCCAAACAGCAGGCAACCTACTGACTGGGCAGCAGACAGGGCCAGGTCCCCCAGCTGGTTCAGGAAATACAGGCGGGAGATGGCCGGGATCATGTCCATGATGAGGTGATAGTCGACCATGTTCCGCGAGTACATCTCCAGCCGCTTCAGGTCGTAGGGGAGGAAGAATGTATCCAGCTCCTCCCGGCTAAGGGCTGCACACAAGACACAGCCACGTGGGTCAGAGACGTCTGCCCGAGGCCCCCGACAACAGAGGCCATCTGCAGGCGCCTGGCCACCAACCCAAGCCAATCCTGAGCTGGCAGCACACCCAGCGGAGGCAGCTCCAGGACTGGAGGGCACCTGGCTGTGACCCCAGCTCAGAGTTCCTACGCCAACCCGCTAGACCGAGGAGAAAGGCTCCTCGTGTCTGCGGGCGAGAGGGACACATTTGTTGCTCATTCTGTCACTTCTTAGGATCCAGCTTCCCAGGAAGTGCGGATGCTCTGCCAGCCCCAGCGTGAGGAACACAGACTGTTCCATCGAAATATAATTGGCAAGAAAGTATCTACACACACACACACACACCCCTACAAACATACACACATATAGGGAGTGAGGGTACTTCAACAAGCTCCTGGAATATTCATACCGAAAGAAAAAAATTGGCATGGGTTCAAAAGTTTTGCACCAAAATAATCGACTCCCAATTCCATGTTTCCACAAGCCTGCTGAAGCTCGCTCATGCATATATGCATATCTGCATGGATAAAGATAACAGGCAACAAAAACACAGCCACTACTGATGATCCCTCACACACTTCGTTAATTTTCCCGTTCGCCAGCCTCCTAGGACTTATTTACACACACAAGCACTCACACACCGGGCCAGAGAAGGCAGAGCCCATGGGACTGCCCTCTCGCCCAGTGCACGGGCAGCCTGAGCTGCCAGGTCACAGGACTCAAGCCAGGTTCCACGGTGACCAGCTGCATGAACTCGATGTTGCTGTCAAGCCACAACCCCAAAGTTCTGTCACGGGGTACAGGATGGCAGGGGTGCTCAGTGGGTGACCGACAAGGCGCAGGCCTCACGCCCTGGGCCAGGGCTCTCCCCAGGATGCCACACCTGCCTCCCTCCTTTCACACAACCAAGCCACCAGCAGCCCTCCCCGCCACTGCCCAGCTCACCTGGCTGGGCCGGCTTCCCCGCGTGCCGGTTCTGAATGATGTTCAGGGCCAGGGGAGGGGAGAAGGTGCTGAACTGGTAGGAGAGCAAGGCCAGGAACCGCCTTCGGAAATCTGCGGGGCACACAACGGGCAGAGTGAGCGTCTGGAGGCCCCCGTCAGCCAGCCGTCCCCCTCTGCTCTGCGTTCACCTTTCCAAAAGGCTGCAAGCCAGGCTCCCCGCTCGGCCTCCTCCGCATCGGTCAGCGTCTTCAGCATGATGCATGAGTGTTCTCCGGTCAGGTCATTCTGCGGAACACACACTCCCAATTGGCATCAAGAACCCACTTTTTTAAGTAATATTTATCTTCATCTACTTGAGAGACAGAGTGACATGATGGTGAGGAGGAGAAAGACAGATCTTCCCTCTGCTGGGTCACTCCCCAAATGGCCACAACAGCCAGGGCTGGGCCAGGCCAAAGCCAGGAGCCAGGGACTTCATCTTGGTCTCCCACATGGGGGGTGGGAGCCCAAGCACTTGGGCTATCGTCTGCTGCCTCTCACGATGCATTAGCAAGAAGTTGGACTGGAAGTAGGGGTGCCAGGACTCAAACCGGCAATCCAACACAGGACGTGGGCATCGCGAGCAGCGACTTCATCCATGCCGCACAATACCTGCCCGCAAGACTCTCTTTTTGGAATGACCAGCACTGGTCAAGGGCAAGCGTGCAGAGAAGGAAGGCGTAGTGCTCCTCGCGCTCCCCTTCTCGCCCCGCACACAGGCCCCCTCCTGCAGCAGAGCCCTCGCCAGCATGGCGTCCCGCCGCCTCAGCTCACACAGAGCATCTTCAGAGATGGCCGACCTGCACCTTCCTGAACGGCGCATGCGCATGGAGCAGACTGCTCAGACCTTTAGGTCTCATTTCTGCTGACCCACAGAAGCAAGCCACTTGCTCCTTTCAAGTCATGGGAATTTAAACTCGGGGCCAGCATTGTGACACAGCAGGTTAAGCTGCTGCCTGTGTTGCCAGCGTCTCATGAGGGCCAGTGCCAGCCCCAGCTGCTCTACTTCTGATCCAGCTCCACTGCTAACGTGCCTAGCACCTGGGCACCTGCAACCACGTGAGACATCCCGCTTTGGCCTGGCCCAGCCCTGGGCATTGTGGCCATGTGGGGAGTGAACCAGGGGATGCAAGAATGGAAGATTTGGGGGCCGAGGCTGGGCAGTAGTAGGTTAAGCCTCCACCTGTGGCCCCAACATCCCATATGGGCGCCAGTTTGAGTCCTGGCTGCTCCACTTCCGATCCAGCTCTCTGCTGATGGCCTGGGAAAGCAGTGGAAGATGGCCCAAGTCCTTGGGCCCCCTGCACCCACATGGGGGACCTGGAGGAAGTTCCTGGCTCCTGGCTTTAGATTGGCCCAGCTCCAGCCATTGTGGCCATTTGAGGAGTGAACCAGCAGATGCAAGACCTCTCTATCTTCCTCTGTAACTCTGCCTCTCAAATAAATGGATAAATCTTTAAAAAAAATAGAATTAAAGAAAAAAAGAATGCAAGTTTTTGATCTCTCTGCCTTCCAAATAAGTTTAAAAAGCTTAAACTCCATATGACCCAATCAACATGTTTGGTGCCAGACAGCAGACACCCTACAGCCAAAACCCAGAGCTCCCACGCTGGTAGCCAGCTTGCAAACACAGACTGCTCGAAATGCTAAAACAGTAATTATGAGCACACTGGCATCTTCATTCTCGACTACTGAACAACAAAGCACCACAGTATGAAAGTATGTGGGGGACTTACTGGCGGGCATTCCACATCAGAAATGAGACGCACACAGGACAGTCCGCAGGGATGTGCCATCGTCCACATGGGCGCTCACATCTCCACACCCTCCCGGCAGCAGGCAGCTAGACTTAAACTCCAGCCCCGAGCCAATGCACTGACAAGGACCCAACCTTTCCACAGGCCGTGCCACACATGCACGGAAGCAGCCACACACTCATGATCTCAACCAGGCCCACTTTGAATCCTCTAATGGGCCCCTGACCCTGCCCTCGGCCACTGGACACTCCTCCCCTTGCTGGAAAAGCAGAAGAGGTCAGAGGGAGCCGTCTTCATCCTCCCAGCACCAAAGCAGAGGCTGACCGACACCCTCCTGGCCCACACTCTTCACCCTCCCTCTGGCTGCGAAGGAAGGGGTGGGCCCTCACCTCCTGAGCCCTGCATCCCACCCCCACCCTCCAGGCCTGCACCCCTGCACTCGGCCTCCCTCACCTACAGTATCTCGAACAGTCTCCATAGGATCACACATGGCAGCAAGCAAACACTAGAATCGCCCACCCACGTCATTCATTTCTCTGCTCCCTTTTGCTATGTGAAGCGATCCCTGTTCCCGTTCAATTCCCTCCCTTCCTGTTCTCCCCAAGCAGAGCGGGTCCTCACTGCGCCGATGCGTTCATTCAGATCACCAGCGCCGGCCAATCCAGTGGGCAACTCTCGGTCCTGACCAGACTCACTCCCTGAACGGTGACTGTCTCCTCTCCCTGAGACACTTCTGAACCCCCTCGTGGACATCGCTCCCTTCTCCCCCTCACATCAACGCTGCTCTTTCTCAGTCCCTCAGCTGTCAGTCCTCAGTCCTGTTGTGATGGTCGAGTCCAAGGACTCAACCTCTTCTGCTTTCAACAGCTTCAAATGCATCTCCACTCACTGCGTCCAAAGTTACCGAGCGTGTGCCGTGTATCAGGTGCCACTCAGGTGCAGGGGGACACAGGGAACAGAACACCCAGTCCCACTGGAGCAGACTCTGCTGAGTACGCTGGCGACTCCAGCCCCTGCCTCTTCCTTTAACCCCAAACTCCTGCGCACCGGGCCTGGCTCCAACTTAAAGGGCTCCCTGGGCAGTCCTGTGACCTCAGTGGCTGGTTCTCAGCACAGCACAGAAGCACAGAACACTGAGGTTTTCCTGTGTTCCCTCTACCACCAGAATACCAGCTTCACAGCTTGTCCTACTTGTTCACCGCCTGGTTTCCTCAATTTAAATGAACCAGCAGTCATGAACTCTCACCTCCCTCAGAACTCTCGGCAGCGCCCCCATTCTCCCCTTTGCTTTTTAAACAAATTCAAGGAGCCCAGATGACACATTCCAGAATCAAATGACCACGTCCATGTACACCTCTGCCACTTTCTTACCAAACACCAAGCCAGCCCCGCCTCATATAACACTGAATAAAGTGTGACTGCAGGCCTTTCAGGGACAATGGCCATCTTGGTGGCCATCATAGTAACCTTCAGAGCCTCAGAGCACAGTGGCTGCAAGGCACCAGGGCTCCAGGCAAGGCCAGGCCCATCGCTAGCGGTAACCACAGAGCTAAACACTCCACCTGATGCCTCACTCACCGGGGTCTGTCTCAGGTAAACAGGAACGAACCCAGCCCGTTTCCAGAACCTGCAAAGAGACAATGAGAATGTATCACCTTGGGGCCAGTGCAGCGACATAGCAGGTAAAGCCACGACCCGGGATGTCAGCATCCCTTATTGGGAGCCGGTTGGAGTCTTGGCTGCTCTGCTTCCTATACAGCTCCCTGCTAACGTGCCTGGAAAAGCAGCGGAGGATGGCCCAGGTTCTTGGGGCCCTACACCCAGGTGGGAGATCCGGAAGAGGCTCCTGGCCATTTGGGAAACAAACCAGTGGATAGAAGATCTCTAACTGTGCCTTTCAGGTAAATAAATCTTCAAAGAAAGAGAGAGGGGAAGGGAATCTAGCACCACGTGCCCTCTGGGGAGTAGCTGAGCGGTGAAGCCAGGCAAGGAGAGCCCCCAGACAACCAAGGCCGACGCTGGCTCGCAGTGGATATGCAGCTCACTCCTTTCTCAGCGCCGAGGAGCAGTGCCAGGGAGCCAAGGCAGGCACACTTACTTGAGGAGCCGGGGGGTCAGGCCATAGGAAACACCCAGGTAGTCCAGGCGCTCAGCAGGCCTCTCGTTCAGCTTGAGGAGTAGAGGCGGCAGGTCTTTCCGAGGAGTGACAACCTCTTCCAACAAGCTGACAGCCTGGGGAGATGGAGGGGAGAACACTGTCCACTCAGCAGAGGGACGCCGGTCAGTGGCACTGTGCAGCACCCCGGCCACAGCAGGCTTGGGACTCAACACAAAGACAGGGACATTGCTGAGTCTGCTCCTGGAGCTTTCAAAACGTGGGGTCCCCAGTGAGCCTATGATCATTCCCCAGGAAACCAAACGCCCAAACTCTGAGCCCAATATGCAGAGAAATGGCCAGAGGGACCAGCAATGCCGAAGGGACAGGGGTAGTGTTCGGAAGGTCCAGCATGGGCTCCCGGCTCTGTCACCCACTGCTCCGGGACTTTGGCAAGTGACAAACTCTGGGCCTGAAACCAAATGAAAGCCCTTCCCCCGTCATCCTGTGAAAATCCGTGAACCTGTGTGAAAGCTGTCCGTGCTGGGAGCCTTAATCACTATCAACGAAAGATAGACCGTCCCACCATCTGGGGGTGGTCCTGAAGAGGGGGCTGCACAGCAAGGGTTCTCAGACTTCAACTGCAGTAGGGCCCCCTGGGGAGCTCATTAAGCCAGATCCCTAGGGTTTCTCATTCTGTAGGTTTGGGGTGGGGCTGAGAACTGGCAAATGGCCAGGCGATGCTGCTCTGAGGACCTCAACAGAAGCACTGGCCTGGAGAGAGCTGCAGCTGCCACAGAACCAGAGCGGAGTCCGGACCTCTGCACAGTCCTCCCTGCTGCTCCCGAACGCCCGGAACCAGCACCGCCATCCCACCCGAAGATGCTCACCTCGCTGTTCACGGTGTGAATCTCCTGGGACGTCTCCAGGACCTTTTCCTCCAGACAAGGGAACCTGCCTTCGTAGTACAGCTGCAGCAGCTGCAGCGCACGGCTGCCGTAGCCCATCTGTAAGCACCCACAAACGGGCACGGGTGCGAGACGTTCTCAGTCTGCCTGAGCCACATGCACTCCCCGCCCCGAGCAGGAGAGCCTTCCTCCAGCTCACACTGCACTTGGCAGCCAGGGCCACAGAAACCCCTCCACGAGGCTGGTGGAGGCTCTGGAGACCGGAAGTGGTGTGGCCATGCTCCCGACCTGGCCTAGCCCATGGAGAACAGCCCGTGTGCCACCGTGGGGATGGCGGCTGGCTGTGCTTTCCAGTCCCCACACCAAATCCCAGAGGGGGACCGTTTCCTTCCGGGTGACAGAAGGTGATCACAGGAAGATGGAGCGCCCACCATCAGCCTGGCCACCCTCCCTCCCTGAACCTGACCAACAGAACAGCCTGCAACTCTACTTGCTTCTGGACCAGCACACCTGCCCTAGAGAGCCACACAACCGCAGCTGGCAGCATGCAGATTCGAGGCGGGAGGACACGTTACCCCTTGATAATCCGGGTGAACAGCGATGCGAACGACCCGACCACCGGAAAGGCCACCAAAGTCCGGATCCTGAAACTGTGCGAGACACAAGCCAGTAGCTCAGCCACGCCCAGGTCTCCCCTACCACCAGCTTCAACCACACATGGGCCGGGGAAAGCCCATCACCTGCTCAGACACTGTCCACGGAATCAGGTCCCCCGAGGCCTTCTTGCCTCGAGACAGGCTGTTCAAGATGGACTGGCGAGAGATCTCCCCCTCAAGGCACACCTGTGGGGAAGCAGGCCCACCACGCTCCACATCTGGAGTCCACTCATAAAACACCAGCACTTGCAGTGTTTCCAACTAGGTCGGCTATTTCCACCCTCAGCTGTAACCCTGACACCAACTGAATCACTTCTAACAGACGCTTCACGGCTGTTTTCGTAACAAGGCTGAACACTAACCCCTGCCTGGCCCATAGAAGATAAACCTCAGAAGACAGTCCCATGCAAGTGGTGCACATGCATGTGTAGACATGGGGTGCTCACATGGCTTTGCACACAATAGTGCAAATTCAAGAAACTCACCCGTCTAATACAAGAATGGTTACCCACGGGTTTGGGTACACGCACGTAAGAAATACTACACAGCTTTGAAAAATTACATAGCTCATGACTATTTTACGCACTGCCTTTAAAAAGCGGATTACTTGGGACGGCTTGGGATGGTTACATCCCATATAGAAGTGTCTCAGTTGAAGTCCCAGATCCTTTTTTTTTTTTTTTTTTAATATTTATTTAGTTGAAAGGGAGAGGTAGAGGCCAAGAAAGAGAAGTCTTCCATCTGCTGGTTCACTCCCCAGATGGAGCTGCGCTGATCCAAAGCCAGGAGCCAGGAGCCTCATCCAGGTCTCCTATGTGGGTGCAAGGGCCCAAGGACTTGGGCCATCTTCCACTGCTTTCCCAGGCCATAGCATAGAGCTGGATTGGAAGAGCAGCAGCTGGGACTCAAACCAGCACCTATACAAGATGCCGGCACTGCAGGTGGCAGCTTTACCTGCCACACCACAGCGCCGGCCTGGCTGGCTGCCAGTGCATGCCCCAAGAGGCAACAGGTGATGGCTCAAGTAGTTGGACTCCTGCCACCCATGTAACTGACCTGCGTTCTTGCTTTGGCCTGGTCCAGTCATAGCTGAAGCATGTATTTGGGGAATAAAAACAGATGGCGCTGGTGCCGTGGCTCAACAGGCTAATCCTCCGCCTAGCGGTGCCGGCACACCGGGTTCTAGTCCCGGTTGGGGCGCCGGATTCTGTCCCGGTTGCCCCTCTTCCAGGCCAGCTCTCTGCTATGGCCCGGGAAGGCAGTGGAGGATGGCCCAAGTGCTTGGGCCCTGCACCCCACGGGAGACCAGGATAAGCACCTGGCTCCTGCCTTCGGAACAGCACGGTGCGCCGGCCGCAGCACGCCGGCCGCGGCGGCCATTGGAGGGTGAACCAACAGCAAAAGGGAGACCTTTCTCTCTGTCTCTCTCACTGTCCACTCTGCCTGTCAAAAAAATTAATTAATTTAAAAATAAAGCAGATGGCAATCTGTGTCTGTCTCATTGTCTCTGCTTTTCAAATAAAATTTAAAAAAATTTTAAAGACGATTAAATACTGTGACTATAATTTTATGAAAAAGAAAATGACACACATACATACAGGCCAGATGTTAAAAACACTTTTCCCTCTAATCTGCAGGCTTTAATTTTACAAGTGCCAGGTGTTGCTTGTGTAATAAAGCAGGGGAAACAAACAAGTTCTGCTCAGAGAAGGAGCTATGATACTGGTGGCCAGCTCTGGCTTTTCCCCACCGTGAATAGTGGACTCTGGTTTCCAGTGGTAGTAGCTTCCTCTACTGCACCCTGACTGCCCCACCTCCACAGACCCGGCCACGCGGCTCCCGCCTAGGACTTGAAAGCATCCCCTCTCACATTGACGCCCAGGTGCTTCCCCAGTCAGGGTCCCGCGGCCGCCTCTGCTCCCGTACCTGGATGACAGCAAGCACTTCGGGAAGGGCATTCTGGGTGGGGGGCACAGGAGGCAGGAGGCAGAAGAGATGGTGAGCAGGTGCATCCGAAAGCATCTGGAGGTCATTGGGAGAGTTCTGTAGGGTACAACACAGGTCAGCGAGGCTGGGTTTGCAATCACAGGGTGACGGGGCCCTGCCTTCCCCACAGCTGAGGCAGGGCTGGGATCTAGTGAAGCCTGAGGTGCCCCACGAGGGCTCAGGCAGCACTGGGGTTCAGACACTTGCTGCTGCCCAGGTGCACGGCTACACAGAACCACCCTTGTGTGGTGGAGGTGAACATTCCCAGGTAAGAGGCTGCTACTTCCGGAGAAGCCGTCACCCCTTCCAACCCCGGCTCCTGGAACTTTCCGCTAAAGGCCGTTCACAAAAACGCCGCCTACATCCTCAGAAAGCATCCTTTCCAACTGGCCCTGTAGTCTGTAAGGGTCTTGGGCCATCTAAGGCCTCAGTCTCACTCTCCTTAGAGATGGCTCACAGCTGGCCTCCGAGCGACAGCACCACCAGCCTATGACAGTGACGGCACCAAGGCCCGGGAATCTCGCAGGCAGATCGACAGCGGGTCTTAAGAGGCGAGGCTGTCTGCCTTCGCAGGCTGCCCCGGCTGCAGCTACCTGCCAGACGCCACATTCCACCAGCACAGCTGTGAGCCCTCCAGGTCCGCCCACCGCAGCAACCACAACCCCTCTAGCTGCATCACCGGATCCTGCCGGCATCAGGGCACGTAAGTCCATGGCGGCAGCACGGTCACCGGAGCCACTGGTCATAAAGCATGGGAGAAGCAGAGAAAAAGAGGGCAGCCAAGTGCTGTAACTCCGCAGAGGGCTAGCTGCACTTACCTTGTAGTGGGAAGCCACGTAGAGAGCCATGAGCCGCTGAAGGAAAACCTCGGAGGCCTTGTGGTAGCAGAAGAGGGTATCTCTGTTGACGTAGTAGCTGCGTCTGGAGTTAAGCAACTACACCATATGCAACAAACCAGTGCGCCCCACGTGGGCCACCCCAGGAGGACAAGGGCTTTGCTCGGCCTGGGAGGAGGAACCCAGGGTACTGAGCAGAAACATGGCGTTAGGGGGACAACTGCTCGACTTTCCCCTGTGCCTCACGCGACGTCCTGTGGAACCAAGGGTGGAAGCCCTTTTCGTTTGAACCTCAGCACCCTCGGCCGTTCCCAGCGCAACCCAGAGGAGGATACAGCTCACAGGCCTCGGGCAAGGGGCAGCCCGAGATGATGCGTGTGATGTTGAGGCAGTCGAGGCACAGCAGGTCGTTGAGCCACTTCTCCACCGCGTCCCCGGGGGCGTACCGGATGGACTCCTGCAGGGACACCTCATGCAAGGTGCGCGCTGCTCCCCATCAACCACACACACACAACAAGAAACGGTCAGTAAACACGGACTGCTTAGGAAAGCAAGAAGGCTGTGCCACGCCATCCTCGTCACACAGTGCCCGGACACGTGCGGCTCAGAAGTTACACTGGGTTCAACTGTTCTGGGGGACCTTCAACTTGGCCAGAGCCAAAGAGCTCCGTGTCAGAGCCACCTGTTCTGAGACGGGGACAGTTCAAGGTCTGACCACCCCAAGGCCCACGGCTGGCCCCATCTCTTCTCTGAACAGCCATCCAGTGGCAAGCGAATCAGTTCTTGGGGGCTCAACTTCTCTGCCTTGTGCTGGGAAGGTTTGGTGCTGCCATGGCGTCACAGGGGAGCAAGCATTCAGCAAGAATCCGAGGGGCCTCGCTGTGGGCTGCAGGGCCCGGGGCAGGGTTCCCAGGGTACCTGATGCCAGCCTGGCCGTCGTCGTGGTCTTGTTCTCAGCCGTGGTGCTGACCTGGCTCTGGGCACTCTGCTGCCGGAGCTGCTGAATTAGCTTGAGGGACAGGGACCGGCCAGTGCCTTCATAGCTGTGAGGAAGTTGAAGGCAATCAGCCACGAGGCCCCCAGTCCACTCTCGGGACAGGGACAGAGCCACTTCCCGGAGCCTGCCGAGACACCTTCCACTGCTCCCCAGGGACAGCCAGGCTCGCTGCTCCACCTTCAGTGTAGCGCGCACACACACACACACACTCACTCACACACGTCCATCTCATAGCCCTGGGGCCTGGACTCAATCTTGGGTCACCTACTCAGTACCTGCAGCTCTTGTAGCCCCAATCCTCAAAAACAGATTCTTCTACCACCTTTCGGACTATCACATGAAATCAAACTCTCAGGACTGAAAAGATGATTACGTAAAGCCCTCAGCAGACACTGCATAAATATTTCCTCTTTAGGGCCGGCACTGTGGCACAACAGATTAAAGCCCCAACCCGTGGCACCAGCACCCTATATAGATGCTAGTTCGAGTCCCAGCTGTTCCACTGTTGATCCAGCTCCCTGCTAATGCACTCAGGAAAGCAGCAGAGGATGACCCATGTCCTTGGACGCCTGCACCCACATAGGAGACCCAGAAGAAGCTCCTGGCTCCTAGTTTCTGATCAGCTCAGCTCTAGCCATTGCAGACATTTGAGGAGTGAACCAGTGGATGGAAGACCTTTCTGTCTACTTCTCTCTGTAACTCTTTCAAATACATAAATCTTTACAAAAAATAAGTGCTTCTTCTTAAACACTACTTTTAAAGGATGACCACAAAGTTGGAATTTTGAAGTATTTTCCTCCCCCCATAACAAAGCTCTTCCCAAAAAATTCTATTTACTTCTTTAAAAACAAAATACAAGAGGCCAGTGCCGTGGCTTAACAGGCTAATCCTTGCGGCACCAGCACACCGGGTTCTAGTCCCAGTCGGGGTGCCGGATTCTATCCCAGTTGACCCTCTTCCAGGCCAGCTCTCTGCTATGGCCCAGGAGTGCAGTGGAGGATGGCCCAAGTCCTTGGGTCCTGCACCCGCATGGGAGACCAGGAGAAGCACCTGGCTCCTGGCTTTGGATCAGCGCGATGCGCCGGCCGCAGTGCGCCAGCCACAGTGGCCATTGGAGGGTGAACCAATGGCAAAAAGGAAGACCTTTCTCTCTGTCTCTCTCTCTCACTATCCACTCTGCCTGTCAAAAAAAAAAAAAAAAAATACAAGAGTAAGCACAAGTAACAAAGCTTAAATTAAAACCTTTTGGTTTAAAGAACATGAAGAAAACAAAATAAAAGTTTTGTAAATCATGTATCTGATAAGGGAGTATATCTCGAACATATAAAGAACTCAATACAGTTCAACAAAGATAAATAATCCAGTTAGAAAAGTGAGCAGAGAACCTAAATAATCCTCTAAAGAAGACATAAAATGACTAATAAATCTGTGAAAAGATACCCAAGTTCATTACTCATTAGATAAATGCAAATGAAGCCCATGAAATACCACTTCCCACTTACTAGAAAGGTCATGATCAAAAAGGCACACGAGTGTTTGAGAGGATGTGGAAAAACAATCTTCAAACACTGATATGGGAATGTAAAATGGCATAGCTGTTCCAGTTTCCTGCTAATGCATACCCTGGGAGGCAGCAGGTGAATGGTTCAAGTAGTAGGGTCTCCACCACCCACAGGAGATTTCGAGTTCCTGGCTCCTAGCTTCAGCTGCAGCCTGGGCCAGCACTGGTCACCGCAGGTGTTTGGGGAGTGAACCAATGGATGGGAGATCTGGCTTACCTCCCCATCCTTCTGTCTTTCAAATAAGACAGTTTTTAAAACACTGAGCCAGGCAGGCAGGCAGGCAGGCATGTGGTACAATGATTAAAACACCATGTGGGGAGGCCAACCTCCCACATCAAAGTGCCTGGTTTGAGTTCTGGCTCCACTTCCAATCCAGCTTCTTGCTAACGTGCTAATGTGCACCCTGGGAGGCACCAGATGACGGTTCAAGTACCTGAATCCCTAGCAACTCGATGAGACACCCAGATTTGAGCTCCTGGCTTTAGTCTGATCCTTGCTGCTGCAGGCATCTGGGCACTCAGTCAGTAGACAGAAGATATCTATCTCTGCCTTTCCAATAAAATGAAAATACATAAAATTTTTTTTTTTTTAATTTAAGATTTACCTATTCATTTGAAAGGCAAGATGACCAAGAAAGGGCGAGGAAGATAGAGATCTTCCATCTGGTGGCCTACTCCTCAAATGGCAACAACAGCCAGGACTGGGCCAGACCAAGGCCAGAAGCCAGGAACTCCAGCTGAGTCTCCCACGTGGGTGGCAGGAGCCCAAGTACTTTGGACCATCTTCTGCTTTCCCAGGCACATCAGCAAGTAGCTAGACAGGAAGCCGGGCAGCCAGGACTTGAACTGGCACTCCAATATGGGATGCCAGCGGGGCTGGCCATGAGATGTAGCAGGTAAAGCTACCACCTGTAACATCAGCATCCCATTTCGGCACCAGTTCGAGTCCTGGCTGCTCTACTGCTGATCCAGCTCCCTGCTGTTGGCCTGGGAAAGGCAGTGGAAGATGGCTCAAGTACTTGGAAGACTCACAAGAAGCTCCTGGTTGGAGCCGGTGCTATGGCTAGTGGGTAAAGCTGCCGCCTGCAGTGCCAGCATCCCATATGGGCGCTGGTTCAAGTCCTGGCTGCTCCTCTTCCAATCCAGCTCTCTGCTGTGGCCTGAAAAAGCAGTACAGGATGGCCCAAGTCCTTGGGCCCCTGCACCCACGTGGGAGACCCAGAAGCTCCTTGCTCCTGGCTTCGGATCAGCACAGTTCCAGCCACTGCGGCCATTTGGGGAGTGAACCAACGGATAGAAAACCTTTCTATCTCTCCCTTTCACTGTCTGTAACTCTACCTCTCTCTTTTTTTTTTTTTTTGACAGGCAGAGTGGACAGTGAGAGAGAGACAGGGAGAAAGGTCTTCCTTTTTGCCGTTGGTTCACCCTCCAATGGCTGCCGCGGTAGCGCGCTGCGGCCGGCGCACCGCGCTGTTCCGATGGCAGGAGCCAGGTGCTTCTCCTGGTCTCCCATGTGGGTGCAGGGCCCAAGCACTTGTGCCATCCTCCACTGCACTCCCTGGCCACAGCAGAGAGCTGGCCTGGAAGAGGGGCAACCGGGACAGGATCGGTGCCCCGACCGGGACTAGAACCCGGTGTGCCGGCGCCGCAAGGCGGAGGATTAGCCTGTTGAGCCACGGCGCCGGCCTGTAACTCTACCTCTCAAATAAATTTAAGAATATATATAATTATCTAAGATGCAATTTCCATACAGAAATCTTTCTAATGAGAAGCTGTATATAACCAATTTCCAAACAGTTCATGGAAAATGGTTATGAGAAAACTACACATGAATTTTCAAATTTTTTTGTGCCAAAAATAATTTTATTTCCCACAAACTTTTTCAGATATTCATGTTTATTGACCTGGAAAATTTTCACAGTATATAACAAAACAACCATTTAAATGATATGTTCTTTTTCCAGATGAAAATGTAAAATAAATGCAGGGAAAATGTACACCAAAATTTTAGCAGAAGCTTTCTCTACATGTTTGGATTAAGATGGTTTTTCTTTTGTGGACTTAAATCTTTTATTTTTATTTGAAAGGCAGAGTGACAGAGACCTTGATCTGCTATCAGCTGGTTCACTCTCCAAACGCCCATAAAGGTAGGAGCTGCCCCAGGCCAAAGCCTGGAGCCGGGAACGCAATCCAGGTCTCCCACATGGATGACAGGAACACAAGCACAGGAGCCATCACCGCTGCCTCCTGCAGTCTGCATTAGCAGGAAGCCGGGGACAAGAACTGCAGTCCAGCGCCAGAGCCGTGCGTGGTGGGTTAAGCCTCCTCCAGCGAAGCTGGCATCCCATATGGATACAGGTTCAAGTCCCAGCTGCTCCACTTCTGATCCAGCTCTCTGCTGTGGCCTGGGAAAGCAGTAGAAGATGGCCCAAGTCCTTGGGCCCCTGCAACTGCATGGGAGACCTGGAAGAAGCTCCTGGCTTTGGACTTGCCCAGCCCCAGTCGTTGTGGCCATTTGGGGAGTGAACCAGCAGATGAAGATCTCTTTCTCTCCTTCTCTAACTGTAACTCTGCTTTTCAAATAATAATAAGTAAATAAATCTCTTAAAAACTGGAGTCCGATATCAAACACAGAAACTTGATGTTGGACATGGATATGTTAACTGCCAAGCTAAATGCCTGCCTCAAGGTGATTTTTCTTTGGCTTACCTGTTTTTCAAATTTTTCCATAGCAAATATGAACTAAGTACTACAAACTTTTAAAAACATGACCACAGGACCAGTGCTGTGGCATAGTAGGTTAATCCTCCACCTGCGGTGCTGGCATCCCATCCAGGCACCGGTTCAAGTCCCTGCTGCTCTTCTTCCGATCCAGCTCTCTGCTATGGCCTGGGAAAGCAGCAGAGAATGGCTCAAGTGCTTGGGCCCCTGCACCCACTTGGGAAACCCAAAGGAAACTCCTGGCTCCTGGCTTTGGATCGTCCCAGCTCCAGCTGTTGTGGTCATTTGAGGCGTGAACCCGTGGTTGCAGATGGAAGACTTTTCTGTCTCTCCCTCTCACAGTCTGTAACTCTATCCCTCAAATAACTTAAAAAAAGGGACCATGCCTGTAGTCAGGAAACACTAGGCTCTGAAATTCCTCAGTGTCAGGCTGCCCATTTAACATCAGACCAGAGGCAGGCTACAGCACATCAAGAGGCCAGCTCCAGTCTGCACAGGACCAGGGAAGGACGAAGCACCCCAAGGAGTCAGACTTAAGTTTCACAGGCCCAGGCCACGTTACTATGTACCACCTAATCTGTAAAAACTTAACAACGGGAGTAGGACTGCCACCCATAGTGCCTTACCCGTTGATGGTAGACGCCATGAAGACAAGGTAGGGGCCAAGCAGGCTCTTGACTAGGGGGAGGGGGATGGCGGCAGCTTCGTCAATCACCACAAGCTCAGCCTGGCCCAGTTTCACAGCATCTGCAGGATGTATATACTGTGGAGAGGGAAAATGTAGGTTATCAGCCTGGCCAGCTAACGCCCCATCTATGCTTTACCAGCGACTCATCACCGGGGCTGCTCCTTCTTTCCATGTTCTCATAGCAAAGCAAGAACGGAACGGGCCTTGGGGCCAGCGTTGTGGCATAGTGAGTTAAGCAGCTGCCTGCAATGCTAGCTTCCCATATAGGCACGAGTTCATGTCCTGGCTGCTCCGCTTCTGATCCAGCTCCCTGCAAATGTGTCTGGGAACACAGAGGAAGAAGGCCCAAGTGCTTGAGTCCCTGCATCCACATAGGAGACCCAGAAGGAGTTCCAGGCTCCTGGCTTTGATTCGGCTCAGCCCCGGACATCGTGACCATTTGGGGAGTGAAACAGGGGATGAAAGATATCTCTTTCTCTGCCTTTCAAATAAGTCTTTTAAAAAAATTTTAAAAGTGGTTTAAAAGGGGCTGGCACCGTGGCTCACTTGGTTAATCCTCCGCCTGGGGCACTGGTATCCCATATAGGAGCCGGTTCTATCCAGGAGACCGGGAAGAAGCACATGGCTCCTGGCTTCCGATTGGCGCAGCTCTGGCCATTGCGGCTATTTGAAGATTGCACCAACGGATGGAAGAACTTTCTGTCTCTCCCTCTCACTGTCTGAAACTCTACCTCTGAAATAAATAAAAAATCTTTAAAAACAAAAAAAAAAGTGTTTTAAAAAAGGCCATGAGGAGGTATTTCATGGGAAGGACTAGACAATTAGCATAAACAAAGATGACTCCACCTCCCCAGTCATCAGTGGACCACTGAAGACTAGGAGACACCGTTTCACTTAGACAGGCAAAACCAACACAGCTGTACAACAGTGCTGGAGAGACTTGGCCAAACAGAAACTATGAAAAATGCCCGTATGAAGGGAAACCACTATGAATACTTTAAAGGAGAATTTAGCAAAATCCCAGAAGTCTGAAAACCTATATATATACCAAAACCCAACCATTCTGCTTCTGGAAATAAAAAAATAAACTGTAGTGTACTAATACAGTGTTTAAGAAGGAATCAACCAGATCCACAAGCTTCAACCTGGACACATTTAATAAAAACTTCTTAGTGTTATTTGAGAAACAAAATGAGCGACTCCTATCTGCTGGTTCACTCAACAAATGCCCACAACAGCCAGGACGGAAGCCACGAGCTGGGAACTCAATCCAGGTCTTCCACGGAGGTGCCAGGGACCCAGCAACTGGAGTCGTCACCTATTGCCTCCTAGGGTCACATGGCAGGAATGTGGAATCAAGAGCCAGGGCCAGGTGTCAAACCCAGGTACTTCGATGAGATGTGCCCATCTTAACTGTGAAGCCCAATGCCCACTCCTGAACACGTCTCAAAAACAAACGCTGAGCATAACCAGGTGAGCGGAAGGAGGACAAGAACAGTGTGTTACCCTTTACAGACGCGTACTATGTAACAGAAAACACAAACACAGCAACTACAAGGAAACACGGCCTCAACCCAGAATCAAGTTACCAACAGGGAGGGACACACGGCATGAGCAGAGGTATAGGAGGGACTTCCACTCTATCTGCAAAGCTTACCTAAGACAAAAATAGAAACGACTTTCACATAGGCGGCAAGCAGCAAAACGCCAGTGTTTGTCAAATGTGAGCGCTGGGCACCCGAGTGTCACGCAGCTACCCTGCACTTCCCGGGGCAGCTGAAGTACTTCGCCATGAGCCACCTTTTCCAACCACATCGCCAGAGGACACAGGCCACAGAGGTAGCGACCCGGCCCACCCCGAGCAGCACCACACACACCCAACCAGGCCCCAGTGCATTCTTCGGGGAAAGGTAATCCAGCACGTCATCAGAGCAGCAGAGAGCAGCCCCTAGGAGGCGCCAGGCCACCTCTCATCGTTGCCTTCTCCATCTCCAGCAAGAGGCAGGGGCTCAGTCAAGTCACCCCCCCCACCCCTCCCACCCCGTGTGCCTCTCCTGCAGGCTACAGACAGCAGCACTCTGGCAACCAGAGAGCGGATCTGATTACAAATTCAAGGACGAGAAGGGCCACGCTAGGGCACTTCAAGGAACTGGTTTCCTCCTCCGGCTTCTGTACCTTCTTGAGTTTTAACAGGCCTCTCTCTGCATTCTGCCTCGCAGCTGCCTCCATCCCCGCCCCAACCAACGTCATCAATCTTTCCTCCTCTCAGCTGAGAGAATCAGGCCCGAGTGGGAAGAAATGTACACGAGGAGATTCTAGGAGACACAGTAAGAATCAAACAAGATCCTTAAGGCAAAAAGCATAAACACTTAACCTCGTTACAACCTGGACTCTTAGATAAAGCATACCTCTCTGACAAGCATACCCATACACTCGGAAGGGCGTAAACTGCAGAGTTCAGCTGGCTCACTTCCCACCCCCACCCTACTCCACATACAATCAATGAACCCACTCCAGTAAGAGCCCATTAATCTCAGTCCCCCTGTAAGCTGTCACAGGACGCTGCTCTTAGAGATGTCACAGGATTGAGCTCCGGACGAGCACAGGCCACTCAGGCTTGCAGAGTGCTGGAGATTTATAGAGCTTTTGGGAAAACAGTTTTAAAAGGAAAATAGGCCACTGGCTACACCACAAAGATGCAGAGCACGTGTGGCAAAATTCTTTTTTCATTTAAATGGTGAGGTTACTCTAGCTACTGATGGACATTTCAGAACCTGCAGTAACTCAGCCACGTTAGGACTGATGATGTCAAAACAATTCTTCTTGCCCTCTTTCTCATTCCACGTTCAATGGACAAGACTACAACTTTCCAGTCTGGCTACACTGGCTTCATTGTCCTTTGGAAGAGACTAATTCTGAACAGGTTTATCATAAACAGCAACACGATGACGGGACACGCAATTACAGAGCCCACGATGCCTGCGAAAGGAAACATCTCCGCCGGCCACCGGCCTCACCTGAATGGTCTGCCTATGCTCCCGGAACACGTTCACTCTGATCACGGCTTTGTTAAACTCAGGATTGAGAGACTGAATGATTTCATAATCCAGATGCTCCTGGCGGGCGCAAAGAAAAACCAACGACAAACTTTAGCAACCAAGTATTAAGAAAGCAAGCATTCCAAAGTCTAAAGACTTCCCCTGGACTTCTTCTCAGCACTGAACCAAAGTCAGCCCTTACCCCAGCTTCCTACCTGATACTGCAGAGCGTCGAATCCTTTAAATACAAATTCGAACAAGGTGTGGAGGTTATCGGGGCTCGGGGAGGTAACAAAAATGTTGGAGTACCTACAGAACGAAAAGGAGGACGGCTGAGAAATGGAGGACTCTTTAAAGCAATGTCGTTTAGAGGAGAAAATTTTGGTTTGCTCTTGTCATACAGGTGATAACTGGAGGTGACAGCAGGGAAACAGGTCAGCATGCTTTTGGGGCAGAAACATGAAGCGACTCCCCAGGCCTGAGTCAGGTTTTCCTTCCCAGGTAGGTAGCAAGTTCAGGCATTTAGCTGCCATATGTCTGAAAGCAAACTGCTGAGAGGCACTGTGGGGAGACACCACCACCCCCTCCGCATGCAGAAACCCACATGGCACTCCCCAGCCCAGGGCCCTGCTACCAGGGGGATGGCCTCCTGCTCACACGAGCTGTGCCGAAGCCGGAGAGCTCCTACACACTCAGGCCAAGGCCACAGCCAGCCTCCAGGACCCTTGATGCAGGAGAGGGTGCTGGCGGCTCAGACGGAGCAGCAGGAAAAACAAAGAGCTAGGAATCAAGAGCTGAGCTCAGGCCCCAGCTCTCCCAGCACCAACTGGCTGGGGGATCTTGGAGAAGTCTCTGGAACTCCTGAGCCCATGTTTGTCCACCTAGGAGATGCCCAAAGTGCTCTAGGAAGCAACAGGAAGATGACGCACTTGGGAGCAGGTGGTAAGTTGTAGGTCTGCTACTACACTGTTAGCAGAACAGACCATAACAGCAGCTGCACCAACCATCCCACCTCCTGGGTAAGCATCAGACTGGGGAGCAGCCCCTCAGAGGCCAGTAGGACCTTCCAGGAAGCAGGCCAGTAGAACCACGCTCGTACTTTTCTCAGCCAGCAAAGCGGGTCACATCACTCTCACTCCCCGAGAGTTTAAGTTTCTTCCCCCACATCTTTGCTTGTGTGTCTGTTCGACTCCAAGCTGCGATTCCAAAGGTGTGCGAGTGCACGCAGGTGTGCCTGCACCTCGAGGGTGGGTGGAGGGAAACAGTGCTGCTGCTTCCAGCCAGAAGCCAACAGAAAGCACAGCCAGCCCAGTCAGAGACAGGTCCCCCCAGCCCCCTGATCCTGCAAGCTGCCTAGAGTTCCCTCACCCAAAAGCCACAGCCCCAGCAATAGCCAGGCCCAGGGCTGCAGACTTCCCCCGTCCTCGGGCAGCTGTGAGCGCGACGGTGCTCCTCAGGGTCTTCTCCGAGATCCCCTCAATGAATTTCAAGACGGCTTTTGCCTGTGGAAAAAATGTATGGGTGAGCCCTGACAAAGCCCCATGCCAGCCATTTATCACCATCGCCGTGCAGCCAGGCTGCTGGCAGGGCTAAATCAAAGTGGCAGCTCTTCGAGTCCAGAAAGCACCACTCAGCACCTGGACGTCCCACTCCCCCGGCCATCCCGACTCGGCCCCAAGGGCTTCAGAACTAACTACGTGTGGCCAGCCCTCGGATTTCCAGCTTCGGCACACACCTCATCCCCACACCTCAGGCCTATGCCCACTGGCTCGCTGCACAGCTCCCCTGGGACTACAGACATCTTAAACCTGAAGCTGGACGCTGAAGGTTCCCACAAACCTCCCCGCACGCAGTCTTCCTCAGCTCAGTTACCTGTCCAAGTGTTTAGGCCAGAAGCTGATCGATCACCAGCAAGACAGACACAAACCCCACCATTCATCATCACGCCCTCGAGCCCTCGGCTCAAGGCCTCCACCCTCACTGGCCTCCAGGACTCCAGCAGCCTCCCCCGGCCCTCACGCTGCCACCTTCATTCCACTGCCATCTCAACCCAGCACAGCAGTCCAAGGACCCGGAGCCCCCAGCAGCTGCACTGAGAAGTAACTAAGCAGAAACCCCCGTCGTCTCACGGTGCACACGCCACGGCTCATCCAGGGGCCCGCACAGCCTCAGTGGCCTCCTCCAGCTCTCCCTCTCCCTCAGGCCTCCTCGTGAGTCCTGGAGCGCCCGAGCCACGCTGCTGCCTAAGGTCCGCGCACTTGCTGATCCCTCTGCCTGATGCACTCATTCGCAGAAAGCAACCTGGCTCATTTCCTTAGCTCCTTCTAGTCCTTGCTCAAATACCACCTTCAAACCAGGCCATCCCCAACTGCTGGATCTAGAAAGACAGCACCCCCACTCCCCCGCGTCCCCTACACCCTGTCCCTCTTTGCTTTTACGGACCTTCCATCACACACAGCACCTTCAACTTCACCCGTGATTGGCTAAGCTTCCTTTATTTGCTCTGTCGCCCAACGAGAAGGCACGTTCCGTGCAGCAGGTGCACCGTCTTAGTTACCGCCAAGCCCCTAGAGGGCCTAGAGGAATGCCTGGCACCTGGAAGGGAAAGCCTGATGCCATGGCCCCGAATGAGAGGAGCCAAAACAGGACTCAGGCCAACTGTGGCTCCCTGGCTGGCACCTGTCCTGGGAGGGTCAGATGGGGCAACACGGCTCGTCCTCATGAAACTTCTTCAATGCGAAGGAGATGCTGAAGAGACACAGGCCCAGGCAGATGCAAGGGTGGGCCCGAGGGAAGCCAGGGTCTCTATAGGAGGAAACACCCAAAGCAGAGCCAGGTCCCCCTCGTGTCAACCTGGTCTGCCTGAATCCTGAACTCTGCCCCTTTTTAGAGCAAGGAAGTAGTAAACTGTTCACACAGCGGGAAGAAGCCACTGATGTAACTGAAGGGCATCGGACCTGGACTAACAATGCATTCTGCAATCATTTCCAAAATGGAAAGCCAACACACACAAACAAAAATCCAGTAGAAAAGTGGGCAGAGGACATGAGCAGGGCGGGTCACCGAAAAACAGACACAAAAACTAAACTCAAAACAGCTGACGGATAATCGATGCAGAAGATACCTGCCTCTTTCCTAATTAGAGCAGCCCAATCTAAAACACGCACATCACATGGGTGAAGACTCACAGGTTCACAGCGCCCAGAGCGAAAGCACTTGCATCCGCTGCTGGGGCTGCACCCACACCCAGCCTCAGCCCTGGTAATTCCTCTTCTGGACACCTACCCAGGATAAAAGATGGCTTCCAAAGACTCGTGGGAAAATGGAACCAAAGCAAAACGAGCATTTTCCACACACTTTTTTGAAGCCCCCTCGTACAGTGCCCACGGATGTAACTAAGAAAGTCCTAAGAGCTTTATTTACGATCGCAAAAAAGCTGGACTCACCGAACGCCTAGCAGAGGAGCCCTTCCGGGCTGCGCGCTGTGACTTCTTTGCAGTCAGGAAAACTTAGCACTCAGATACAGAATTAACTGCTAATAACAGCTGGCTCTGCCGAGCGGACTCCCAAGTGGCAACGCCACCTTTTATTGCTTTAATGTGTGCTCTGCGTACTAACTCATTTTCTTCCCTTTTTGTTTGGCCATGGGCCTTTCGTACATTGTTCGCCCATCCTGCCTCTCACTCCTTCTCTCTGGTAATAAAGAGCATACCAGGAAATGGTCCAGAGCAGTCCACAGCCCGCAGTCTGGGCTGCCCAGAGCTATGCAGCTGGTGCTGATGTTTCCAGAATGAACAGGGAAGCCAGCCTGTCAGGATTCAGCCTGGGTGGGTGGGGTCACCGCAGCTCTTGCCCACCAGGAAGGCAGAGCCCAGTGCTTAGGGGCCTGTGCTGCTCATCTGGCTCAGGCTAGCCCAGAACCCTGAACACACCTGACAGCTCAAAGGCCCCGGGCTGTGTCCCATCAGCAGCCAGCACGGCCCAGGCACGGCCGGAGAAGCCAACCTTGCCAGCAATGCCGGTGCAGAAACGCTTCCTGGCAGCTCCCACTCAGCCTGCCAGCTGCACCCAGTAGACCACAGGGCCCTCATCAGGCCTCACATGCAGACATGCAACCGAGCTCTCTTTGCACTTCTACACAAGCAAAAAACCCTTTGTATCATCAAACCTAACTGAAGTGACAGAGTACACTCATGTCCCCCCTGCCTTGGGAACAGCACTGAGGGGACTCCTCTTCAGATGTAATCCATCTTCCCCTGCCGGATGCCCAGCCCCTGAACTGTTTGTGGGGATTGGGCATAGTGGGGGGAAGGAGGAGGAGGAAATCCCTGAACCTCCTCTGTGAACCCAGCCAGGACAGAAGAGCATGCGTGAGTATAAGCAAGAGCCAAGGCCCAGCCCTGGGGAGCTCCTGGGGGCTGACTGGCTTCTGCAGCTCTCTGTAGGTCCTACCTTACCTGTGAGCTGCGCATGCCGGGCTGGGGGCCCAGCACCACTCACCTGGTCCAGGGTCTTGCAGCAGTCCACCAGCACGCCCACAGGCTGCGTGTCCTGCAAGCTCTCCTTCAACTCCTGCAGCTCCACATCAGAAGGACCAAGACGCTCATCCTACCAGGGAGAAGAGGAAGGGGAGGTTAGCACCGCCACGGGAGGATCAACACAGGAGACCCGGACTCTGCACCCTGCCAGACTCACCGGAGCCTGCGGAGGGAGGGCCTCGATGCTGGCCACGTGCGAGGAGATGGGCAGGATGTTGAGCTGGTCATCGATGACGAGACACTTCTTACAAGAGGCCAGAGAGAGAATAAACCTGAGAAACAAAACCAGGGCAGTGAGGGCTCGGAGAGAGTGGGCAGAGCCCACACAGGGGCACAGAAGAGCGGCTGCTCTTCAGGAAGCTCACCGAGCCCCCTGCGTCTCGCAGCGCCAGGCCCCAGCTGCAGAGCAGTGAGATGATCGACAGCCACCTGTATAGGGCACCCACCATGCCATACTCAGCCTTCGAGCCCATGGGGAGCCCTCCACATGCCTGCCATCCAATCCCCTAGCTCTGTCCTTGTCCTCCTCGGCTGACCAACACACACAGGGATGGGGACACACACACACAGGAATTCGCCTTCTTTCATCAGGGAGAGAGAACACAGGAGGACAGGGAAAAGAAATTCTCCCTGAAGAAATACAGCACAAGGGGCCGGCGCTGTGGTGCAGTGGGTTAACAAGCTGGCCTGTAGCACCGGCATCCCATATGGGTGCCAGTTTGAGACCCGGCTGCTCCACTTCCGATCCAGCTCTGCTCTTCAGGAAGCTCACCGAGCCCCCTGCATTTCGCAGCACCAGTTTGAGACCCGGCTGCACCCTGCACCCGCATGGGAGACGGGGAGAAGCTCCTGGCTCCTGACAACAGTAAGGGACCACAGGATGTGCTACAGACCTACCTCTCGTTGAATCTTCCCACCACATCCTGATGGGCCTCGGTCCTGTACCTGGAGTGCACGTCCTAAGGAGGCAAGACAACATTCACTCGTGAAGTCTCCCCGCAGTGCTGAGGCCCAGGACTCTAACACCACGGTCTGCCAAAGGAGACGTCACCGATCCCATGGCGATCCCTTGGCGCTGGCTCTGGCCAAGTGCGATCTGCTGGAACTGAGCTCAGATGCTAAACGTGCTGTTTCTTACGACAATGAACTTCCCCTCACTTCCCCTCAGACTTCCCCATGCTTGATCCAGCATCCCAGGGTGCACACGTGCCAGACATGTTGGCCACACCTGGTGCATATAGCTCCCCTTCGTTCTCACAGGGCCCACAGCCTGAAGGCCAGGAACTCAGACAGACACGTAAGTAAACAGATACAAGCTTTGGCAAAGACTACAAGTAAAATACAGGGTGCGGTGACAGCACCCTGTAGGGGACCTACACATCCGGAGAGAGAGGAAGGCGCTCCTCGGTGACAGGCCGAGGCCTGCAGGACAAGCAGGTAGCCGTGTAAGAGGTGGAGGAAAGCAACTGATGGGACCTGGAGTCACTTACTCACAGCACCTCAGGGGCGCTGCCTAGATGCCACACACTCTTCTGGAAGCTGGGAACACACCCGCAGGGACCCGAGGTACAGAAGCCAATCACTGGATAACTTGGGAAGGCTGTCCAGGGCAGGCCGGGGTTGGGCGCAGCCACCCATTCTAAGCAGCACAAGGAAAGGCCACCCCGAACAGGGACTTGACATGCGGGGAAGCATGCTGTGGTGGGGGAAGCACGTGCTGACACCCCAGGGTGACAGTGAGCTGAGCTTGCCCGAGGAAGCCAGGACAGTAGTGACAAGTGACGTCAGGGGTGGGAATGACAGGAAGCGGAGCCCAAGAGCTGGGGAAAGTCCATTTCACTAGATAAACACAGCTCATGAGCCCCCGGGGACAGTGCCAGCACTGCTCCAGAGCCGCTCCAATTCAGGTACAACATACTCCCACTCCTAAGTGGCTTCTGTGGAGGGAGCCAAACCTCCTCTCCCAGGATCAAAACTCTGGCCAAAACAGGAGTGAGATGGGCAAGTGAGACTGTTCCTTTGTCCACTAGAATGGGGGCCAGCAAGAAAGCTGTGCATGCCTCCTGCTTTGCAATACACACGCGTAGGCGTGGGCACGGCTCTGGGCAGAACGCCACTCCAGAAAACTGAGCTACATAAAAGCTGCATCATAACTGCGTACGAACGCCTGAAAGCAATGTGAAATGCGGAGGTTCCGAGGCACACCCGGCGCTGAGAGCCATCCGCACTGACTTTTTCTTGAGTTTGCTAGGAGCTCCTAGCTCAGAGGCGTGCAGCTTGCTCACTGGTGCTGCCCATGAGAAATTCTTTAAAGAAAGTGGGCTACAGCGAAGGCAGACTGAAGCAAACCCACACAGTGTAACCTCGGCCGCTTACCATGGTCATCGTATACAACTGCTTGAGGGAGTTCATGGTCCGCAGGAGGATGACCACCAGCCCGCCGCCTTCCACAGTTTCCACAGTCCTGGCCAGCAAGTTTGGAGTTAAGGCTTCAAAATCCTGGAAGGAGGAGACTTTAGAAGGGGCTGATCGTGCCAAGGACAGTCCAAGGAGACTTGACTAAGGCCAGGTGGTCACGCAAAGAGGGCTTCCGATCACAAAGACAAGACCGTATGGCCTCCAGCCCTAACGAACCAGGACACGAGGACATGCACACACACACACACACACAGGCCCTCACCTGGAGACAGAGGGCAACCTAGCCTCGAGTACAGGTATACCTGGTTTATACTCTTCTGGCAAAATGTTTCCATAACCACCAATAAAATCCTATTTGGAAATGAGTCCTCCAGCCTTCACTGATTGATTCATGAACTTGAGAAATAGCTTCCTGTATGACATAGACTGCAGCAGTTTGACAAAACTCAACTGTACCACATAGGGGCGCTACCGTTTAAGAGAGGCACCATTCTGGCACCTAGTAGTGGCCAAGAGCAGAACACCCCCAATTAATCAGTGATCAGGCCAAGGAACTCCCCACAGTTAGGGTGAGAGGGGAGCAAAATAACTGCTCTTCCTGGCCTCTGAGGTGAGACACAAGCCAGCAGTGCCCAACTCGCTGGAATGCAGACAACAATCACACTGTCTAGTTTGATTTTTCTCATTCCGTAATTTATATTTTGCAAGATATGCTTTATCATTTTCGAAATCAGGGTCCCAGTGGTATGTGACTATAAAAACACACACAGAAAGGTGGGAATTTGTGCTCAGATTTGGGGGGGGGGGGGGGGGGAGCACAGCTGTCAAAGAATCAAAGAACAAAACAAAGACCACCAGAACCAGAGCAAAGAAAACCGTGCGAGTCTATTAAGATACCCGATCACAGAATACACACTGGGGAGAACATCCCCAGCAGTTCTCTGAGCGGACAGTGAAGGGCTTCTCAGGGCTAGAGAGGGGGAGTGGACTCCTGGCGGCTACGCTACTTGTGCATTCTGGAGAGGACCCAGGAGTGCACAGGGTGGCTCCCAGCTGGCTCAAACAAGTCTCTCTGCACACTGGCCAGGGAAGGCTTCAGTGAGTGACAAGAGGATATGGGATCCTAGGGTCACTCACGGTACCTGGTGCTGGGGTGTGCATTTGGCACAGCGCTTATGTCACCACTTGGGATGCCTGCAACCCGTACTGGAGTGCTCGACTGAGTCCTGGTCACTCTGCTTCCTGCTAGTGCACACCCTGGGAGTCAGCAGGGGGTGGCCCAAGCACCTGGGTCCCTGACACCATGTGGGAAACCCAGACTGAGTTCCGTGCTCCTTGCTTTAGCCCAGCCCCGCCCTGGCTGTTGTAGGTATTCAGGACTAATGCAGAGGGTGGGATTTCACTCCATCCATCTGGCAGCACTAAGCACCCGTCCATCCTCTCACAGCAGGCACAGGCTCGGGGGGGGGGGGGGGGGGGTGAGGGGTGGACACGCACCTGGAGGACACACATGCCGAACGTATTGCCCAGGATCTTGTGGGTCTCATTGTAGTAGCAGTAGCGAATGTTTGTGGCTGCTACGAAGAGCTCAAAGGGGTCATCTTGCTTTATGTTCAGTGTTCCGTTCTTTATTTTCTTCTGCAGCTGTCGCATTCTCTTCTTCCGATGACTAGAGTTGGTTAACCAGAGAAGCTACTTCAGTTGGGAACAGAGCCTAGCAGTTTGGCACCATTAAGTTACCTGCATCCCGTATCAGAGTGCCTGGGCTCGAGTCCTGGCTCCCAATTCCAGGTTCCTGCTAATGCAGACCCTGGCAGACAGTACGTGATCAATCAAGTAGTTGGGAGACCTGGATTCAGTTCTCGACTCCTGGCTCTGGCCCACTCTAGCCCTGGCTGTTGGAGACATGTGAGGAATGAACCAGTGGATGGGATCTCTGCCTCTCAAATTAAAAAAAAAAAAGAAAAGAAAAAAGAAAAAAAAGAGTTGGGAGCAGGGGAAAGGCTCAATGATCACCCTCTTAGACCTTCAGAGCCAGTAGGGAACTTAGAAAGTGTGGGGCTCACGTGGGAAACCCGGCTCCTAGGTCCCGGCTTTGGATTGGCCCAGCTCCAGCTGTTGCAGCCAATTGGGGAGCGAACCAGCGGATGGATACCTCTCTCTCTCCTCTCTCTGTGTAACTCTTTCAAACAAACAAATAAAGCTTAAAAAAGAAAAGAAAGTGTGGGGCTGATTAACTTGCCATAAAGGTGAAGGGAAGCGGAAAGCATGGGGCAGAGTGGGTAAGGAGGCTCTGCAATCAGGCAGTCCGGACGTGGCCCAGTCTGCTACTTTCCTCTGCAACCCCCAGCAGGTGGGGAAGGGAGTGGGGAGGGGACCAGGGTGCGCTTGGCCCAGGCGTTACGGTGCCCCTACCCCAAACTGAAGTGCCTGGCTTTGTTCCCCAGATCCGGCTTCTGCCTACAGCTTCCTGCCTGAAACCTACATGGGAGACCTAGATTCAGCTCCCAGTTCCTGGCCCCAGCAGTTGAGGGCATTTGGAGAGTGAACCAGCAGATGGGAGAGTTCTGTCTATCTGTCTTTCAAACACATACATTTTTTTAAAAAAAACAGGCAGACAATAGATTAAGTGAAACCAAGTGGCTTAAGTTTAAAAGGCAAATCTGCCAAGAAAACTGAACTGCCTAATTCTGCACCCTTCTCATATTTGACAAATGAACAATATTGAGAAAATGCCCCCAAAATTTAAAATTCTAGGACAGGCAACAGGCCTCATTCTCAATTCTATACTAAAAATGCTTGGGGGAGGGGTGTGCAGGCTGTGCTGTGGTATAGCAGGGAAAGCTGCTGCCTGCAGTACTGGTGAGCCCCGGCTGCCCCTCTTCCAGTCCAGCACTCTGCTGTGGCCCGGGAGTGCAGTGGAGGATGGCCCAAGTCCTTGGGCCCCAGCACCTGCATGGGAGACCTGGAGGAAGCACCTGGCTCTGGCCCAGCCCCAGCTCCAGCCGTTGCGGCCTCTTGGGGAGTGACCCAGCAGATGGAAGACCTCTCTTTCTCTCTCTGCTTCTGCCTCTGCGTCTCTATAACTCTTCCATTCAAATAAATAAGTAAATCTTAAAAAAAAAAAAAAAAAAAAGCACAGAGCCGGAGTTGTGGCACGGCAGGTTAAGCTGCCACCTCCAATGTTGGCATCCTATATGGGTGCCAGTTCAAGACCTGGCTGCTCTACTTTTGATCTAGCTCCCTGCTAATGCACCTGGGAAAGCAGCAGAGGATGGCCCGTATTTGGGCCCCTGAAGCCATGTGGGAGACCCGGAAGAAGCTGTGGATGAGCAGAAATCTTGACTACCACGGCTTCCAGAGGCCACAGTCCACCATCAAGGACCACAGTGAAGCGCCAAGAAGGGCCCTGCCCAGAAGCTGGGAGAAAAGGTGCTGCACTGGGGCAGCAGGTCGCTGCGCATGTCTCACGTCTCAGCACACAAACTGGGCACTGAGACAGATGGCAAAGGCTGGGAGGTGCGAGACACTTCGGTTTTAAGATACATGGCAGTAAAATGAGGGACAATGCCAGCCTCGGGATAAAGCTGGCTATAAACGCTCACCACATTTTGAGAACAAGGAAAGCTAAGCATGTGTACACAAGAAAGGAAAAAGTTTCAAGAGTATACAGTGTCAGCCAGAAGGACAATTCAAGTCCTGAAAGGACTGGCGCTGTGGTGTAGTGGGCTAAGCCTCTGCCTGCAGTGCCTGTATCTCTTTGGGCACCAGTTCAAGTCCCAGCTGCTCCACTTCTGATGCAGCTCTGTGCTATGGCCTGGGAAAGCAGTGGAAGATGGCCCAAATCACTGGGCCCCTGCACCCGCGTGGGAGACCTAAAAGAAGCTCCTGGCTCCTGGCTTCGGATCAGCCCAGCTCTGGCCATTGTGGCCATTTGGGGCATGAACCAACGGATGGAAGACCTCTCTCTCTTTCCCTCCCTATCTCTCTCTCTCTCTGTAACTCTACCTCTCAAATAAACAAAGTCTTAAAAAACAAGTCCTGAAAGGGAGGTGAGAGAAGAGATCCAAAGCAAACAGGTCTTCCGTGGCCATGGAAGAAGGTGCGTTCTGTCTCTGAAGGAAGGGCAGGAAAAGGGAGTGTGAAACAGCCGCTGAAGGAACTTTCATGGAGTGGCCTGATCAGCTTGGAAAAGGACGACGAGACAGCACGTGCAGGAAACACGGCACGGCACTGAGAGCTGGGAAGGGCATTACAGTGGCATGAAATACTGTGAGCAGTGAAGAAAGGATGGCAACTCTACTTTCCCCTCCATTTAGCAGTGTCCTCAGGGACAGCAGCCCCTCCAGTAAAGATCCCTGCAAAACGACACCAAGGAACTATCTGCTGGCACTGAACCGATCAGCAGGGGCTGCAGGTGGACTGGGACACACAAAGGGGTCAAGTTTACCTGCTAAACCCCAGCTCCTTCTTGTAACACCACAGCACTGAAGGCCGCGCCCTTACAGTCGCTTTGGACAACATATGATGGAGTATCACCACCTGCAAAGAACAGGCACAGAATCCCAGGTCAAACAGCCCTTAGAAACTGCCAGGCTAAGACCTTATCAGACAGATGTGAAAACTAACTGAGGGCCAATGAAGTGCCCAAAGTCACAAGGCAAACAGTAGCCAGGTTGGCATTAGAAGCTGCTCAGACGCACACACTTCATTTTGTGGTCAACCTACCACCCCACACTTCAAAAGGCTTGTCTGCTAATGAATATAAATACAGGGGCTGGCACTGTGGCATAGCGGGGAAAGCCACAGTCCGTAGCGCTGGCATCTCATATGGGTACCGGTTCGAGTCCGGGCTGCTCACTTCCCATGTAGCTCCCTGCTATGGCCTGGGAAAGCAAAAGATGGCCCAAGTCCTTGGGCCCCTGCACCTGTGTAGGAGACCCAGAAGAAGCTCCTAGCTCCTGGCTCCTGGCCTTGGCCTGGCCCAACTCCAGCCGTTGCAGCCATCTGGGGAGTGAACCAGCAGATGAAAGGTCTCACTTTCTAACTCTGCCTTTCAAGTAAATAAATAAATAAATCTTAAAAATAAATAAATAAATAAATACAATTTGCCACTTCCGGGCAATGAAGGGGGTCCCCAACTAAAGAAGTCTTGACGCCCTTATGTGCTGAAACCCCAGATGGCCTATCATGTGCTGCCTCTTTGAGACAGGACATAAAGTAATTCAAGAAGCGATCACCAGGTCTTACCTGATCTTTCCCTCGGTCCCCGACTACAACAAAGAGAGACCTCTGCCGCTCAGCTACCCCATTCTCAATGAGAATTCGGATTCGGTTATCCACCTTCTTCCGATGCATGGTGAGAGATTTTCACTAGAAGAGAAGAAAAGGAAATACAACTGGACAAAACACCCGACTGCAGTGAGGAACCTGAGCTGGCTGCTGCCTATGGGAACTGGGGCTCGGCGAGGCACACTGATAAGCATCATCCCACTGAAGCCTCAAACAGCTCCCCAAGGAAGATGGCAGCCTCTGTTTTGAAATTAGGAAACTGAGTTTTGGGAGGAGAAGAAAAAAGTTCCCTCAGTAGGGGAAGTCAGAAGGGAAGCTGTAATTCATGCCTTCACCTTGCAGTTTTTAAAAACTGGAAACTTGGGGCCGGCGCTGTGGCGTAGCGGGTAAAACCGCCGCCTGCAGTGCCAGCATCCCAATATGGGCGCCGGTTCGTATCCTGGCTGCTCTACTTCCGATCCAGCTCTCTGCTATGGCCTAGGAAAGCAGTACAGGATGCCCAAGTCCTTGGGCCCCTGCACCCGCATGGGAGACCTGGAGGAAGCTCCTGGCTTCGGATCGGCACAGCTCCAGCCGTTGCGGCCATCTGGGGAGTGAACCAGTGGATGGAAGACTTCTCTCTCTGCCTCTTCTCTCTATGTTAACTCTATCAAATAAATTAATAAATCTTTAAAAAAAAAAAAACTGGAAATCCGAGGTCAGCTTGTGGCACAGCAGTTAAGCTGCCGCTTACCGCACTGGCAGCCCATATCAGAGTACCAGACTCAAGTCCCACCTACTCTGTTTCTGATCCAGCTTCCCGCTAATGCACCTGGGAACCCAGGCAGTGGAAAATGAGTCAAGGGTAGCAGACACAGATGGAGTTCTTGGCTCCTGGCTTTGGCCCAGCCAAGCCCTGGTCTTGAGGGCATCTGGGGCAATAAATTAGCAAATGGAAGATCTCTCGCTCTTTCTCTCTTTCATGAACACGTAGGTGAAAGGTATCTCTGTCATACTTGCAAATAAGTAAATAATTTAACTGAAAACATAACAGTTCAAAAATAAAAATAAGAGAATGACTAAAATATATATGGTATACCCATATACCCAAAGCATTTTCAAAAACGATCTTGGGACAGATACTCATAAGAGTTTATCACGGTAAAGTAAAGTATGCTACCAGTTTTACACATATACACAACAGAAGGGGAAAAACTGGTTGCAAATATCCACATGAAAAGTAGCTACTCCTGAATGATGAAGTTTTATCTTTTTTTTTTTAAGAGTTGTTTTGATTTTGTTTGTGTCACTAACAAAGCCGAGGAAAGGAAATCTGAATATTTCTATTTTGAAATCTTTTCTCAAGTGAGGAAAAAAACCACACTGAAGTCATCCAGACCTTAAGTTACATGATTGCCTGCAGTAAAATGCTGCATCATTACTATAAGACAAATGTACCAAAGGAACATCAGAACTGTCCGTCACACTATAAGGTAAAAGTACAAGTGACACGCCACTTAGAAACACCAGTGCCTGCTACATTCTAAAAACAAAGCTCATTAACTGAACCTTAACCGTACACTAATAACTGCCCCTTCCTACCTCCCAACCCTAGCAGGAGCCCCTATTTATATGTGAAGTATCCCAAGCCAGAAAAGTGAGGTGAGGTTCACACTCAAGCTCTGCCTGGCTCCCAGGCCTGAGTCTGTTCCCATTTACAACCTCACCAGCTGCAGCCACAGAAACCCAATCAATAATACCGGAGGCGGGAGCAGCCTCTAGCCCTAACTACTGTGGGGCTCTCAGAAGCAGCACCAGATCCGACCCTTGTATTTAAAGGAACGACTAGGGGCCAACGCTGTGGTGCAGCGGGTTAACGCCCTGGCCTGCAGTGCCAGCATCCTATATGGGCGAGGGTTCGAGACCCAGCTGCTCCACTTCCTATCCAGCTCTCTGCTATGGCCTGGGAAAGCAGTACAAGATGGCCCAAGTCCTTGGGCCCCTGCACCCGCGTGGGAGGAAGCTCCTGGCTCCTGGCTTTGGATCGGCGCAACTCTGGCTGTTGCAGCCAATTGGGGAGTGAACCAGCAGATGGAAGACCCCCCCCCCCTCTCTCTCTCTGCCTCTCCTTCTCTCTCTGTATAACTCTGACTTTCAAATAAATAAATAAATCTTAAAAAATAAAAATAAAAAAAGAAAGACTAGATGTAAAAATTAGGTGTAAAAATATTAGCTACTATAAGGGGTCTGATAGAGGTCTAAGAGTACCGTACGCCGAAGTTGCCAAGGGAGGACTAATGGACGAGGAGGGCCTTGATGCTCATTTTTTACTCATTTATTCGCCTAGCTGCACACAGCATCTGTGCGCCAAGCACCACCCAGGTGCGCTGACAAACAAAACCAAGTCCTGCATGTGGCTGCTGAATAAAAAGTAGAGACGAACGTGCACAGTGAGGTACGCAGGAGCGAGGGAGGACCTGGGATCACCGCGCCTCAGCTCAAAGCCCAGAGCAGAACCGGCCAAGTGTGAGCCAGCTCCGAGAATCTCAAGGGTTGCCATGCACCCATTCACCACGACCCCCTGCCAGGGGTCCCCAGAGCACGCCCGAGTACGGAAAGGACTCTGGCTCCCCAGGAACGCCCGCCGAGGGCCAGTCGGTCTGGCCGGGTGTCTGCCTCGGTGCTGCACGTTGGTCCCGGGGCCGGCCCCCTCCCAGCACGGCGAGGACACGGACGCGGAGCTTGACACCCACCCCCAGCCCTCCAGCGATGGGTACCTGAGCCCCGAACCCGGCCGATCCCTGCCGGCGGCAGAAGCACGTGGGGGGAGCAAGGAACTCCACGAGAGGCGGGCGCTTCAGGCTGCCTCGGCTGACGCCTGGCTGGCAGCTCTCGCCCCGTGTAGGCTCTGGCAGGCAGCGCGTGCGCGAGGGCAGGACACGCGACGGCAAGCGAAGGGGCCTTCGTTAATGCCGTCGCCTAGCAGTGACGTCACAGGCCCGGGAGGCGGAGAGCCTGCGTAAACTTGGGCTGTGCCCTAGTCGGCCCTAGCGATAGCTGTGGTGACGGGTGCGACTTTGCTCCAGCCACTAAGGGCTAAGCAACTATGTATTTATATAGATATATACAGCCGTCAGCACCCAGGCCACCGGCCGTCGTGCTGGGGGTAGGTCCGGTGCAGAGCATGGCTGGTACGCCAGGGGTCTGTGTTAGCCTGGTTTTTGCGAGATGGCTCTGGAATGCATTCGAGCTTTATTAATCTCCCTACGTTCCTTATGTAAACATTGTAACGGGACACGATGAGGCCGCTTAGCCAGTACGCCTACTTTATTCACCGCTAGACCCGCCATCCCCGCAGGACTGAACCTGTGGAGCTGTCTGGAATTGTTTCCTGCCCACCACGGCAGCCGTCGTACTTTGAGGAATCCCCTTTAGACCGTTATCTGGTCGTCGAAGTTGTTGAAGGTCTTCAGTAAACCAGCCCTGGGACGCTCTCTTCAGCTGTGTCCTCTCCATCTCCCGGGAGAATTCGCTCAAGCACCTGACTAGCAAGGGTTATCTATACTTTTGCGTTGTTTTAGGGATAAGTTCATCCAAATGTTTTACATTTCTTGGATACTAACAATGTCCAAGACAAACTCATTTTCCCTTCCCATAAGACCCCTTCCTCAAATACAGCTCCAGATTCTATCACCACCCATCTAGTCCAACACCGGTCATCACGTTCTCTTCCAACTCTATGTTCACAAGGAGTCACCGAAATGTTGCTGCTCCCAGTGAAGCTTATGTAATTCTGGGTAGGTTTTAAATACTATTAAGGAAAAGGCCAGTGCACAAAGAGCAATTAAACGTATCTACGAGTGGGTCGGGAAAGCAGGTGAGGTGGTGGCACTGGAGTAAGACCTGTGATCAGGATGAAACTTGAGGATATTTGAGTTAAAAGCCTTCTCACGCCAAAGATATGCAAAGGCTCCAAGATGGTAAGACACTTGGCAAATCAGTGTGGCTACAGCAGTGGGAAAGCAGGCCAGATAATGCTGGACAAGCGGACCAAACTTCTAACTTTAGTTTTGATAGGAAACCACTGGAGTTTGAGGGATAGAAGAGTAACAAAACCCGATTTGCTGTCTTTTAAAAGGTTCATCTGTCTGGTGTGCAAAATCTGTACCATGGGTGCAAGCATGGAGAACCATCACAAGGTACTGTAGTTGCCTGTTTTAGCATGTGGTAGTGGGGTGGTCCCAAGTTCTAGATGGCAAGACAGAGTTCCAGGGTAGAACCACATGTATATGCTGAAGGATTACAGGGTATGAAAGGAAATCAGAGGTGGTACCCCAAGGGCTGTGCCCAGCAACCCAGCAAAGACTTGAATGAAAAGCAGCTGGTGCAGCGTCATCAAGAGGTTGATCTGGAATCCAGATGTTGGCCCTTGAGGGGTCTGGGGTCTAGAAATATTTAGGGGAGACTGAAAATTCTGAACATACTCAAAATCATGGGATTGGGCAAATCATCTATGGAAGACTACAGCTAGAAATCAAGTCTAACAACCAAAACCTGGAGAAACTGGCAAAGGATAACTGAGTAGTGGCTAGTGAAAGGGAATGTACAGAACCCATTCACCACCACCACCCACCTGTATGTTATAATCATGACTCATGCGGGCTACTCTAATAAGCCTCCTGTATCTCTTGCTCCATACATTTTATTCTGCATTCAATGTTCTTTAAATGGCAATAGGTTACTTCCATCCCCACACTCCAAACAGTACACACACAGCTTAAAAACCAAGTTTCTAACTGTTCTTAAGAGACGAAACTTAACATGGAGTGGAACTACAAAGCTACCCAGTTAGCCCTTACCAGTTTCTCCGCTCTACTAAACCTTGCTGTTTCCACTTGAAGCAGATCAGGTCTTTGAATATGCTCTTCTCTTACCTGCCTAGTTTACTTCACATCCTTCAAACCTTAGTGCGATTATTCCTTCCAATAAAGCCTTTCCTGATCGTGTTCATATCCCATCAGTCATAGCCCTTACTACCACTGCACTGCTCCATCACAGCATTTGCTATGCTCAATGAAAGCAGGAACGACAATGATTTTTGTCACCACTGAATGCCTAGTAGCTTGGCATGATGCCTGCTAATTTGCTGAATGAAGCCTTCGTTCAGTGGCTTACGTGTCTCCCAAATGGAAAGATGGTACTTCAAGAAAGGTTAACAGAATAGTAAGCTAAAAACTCTCTTTTAACTAGACCAGAGACAAACTGCTGGTCTTGCACTGGACAAAGATCCAGCCTGTTGCACAAAATTAGGCTTCATTAGCACCTTGTTAAAGTAGGGTATGCTAATAGTACAGACTGAGAAAACATGCCCAAGCCTTCTTAGAAGATGAAACTAACCGAGTCAAGCCTTTTCCTAAGTGGCATGTCTTTACTTGAGCTTCCCTGGATGGTACATAGAACTGAAGCAGACTTCGCTGAAGGACAACAAAGAATCAGGTTTTCATACAATTTAATCTACTGGAATTTGAAACATTCACTAATCTTCTCCAATGTTTGTAGAATTCAGAATAGGAAAAACTAGAGTTGAGCCTTAACAATTCACTTTCACTTTCCTCCATAAAAGGAACAAGAGCTCAAGAGTAATACTGATTTTTTCAAATGTAACTTAGTCAATAAAACTCAAAATGCTTTAATAAGAACTTCAATAGGATGCAGATTCAGGAGCTAAAAGTTAAAATGAAGGGTTTGAATTCAGTGCTTACCTGCATCCCCTTTCTCCTTATCAGACATATTATTGAAAATATAATGAGCGAAACACAGACTTCCTAAATCAGAAAGCCAACCGCTCAACTACCTTCTGCATTTTATGCACTGGTTATCAAATGAGCACCTCAGTTAAAAGTCTGACAACACTCACACATTCTCATGTCTCCAACAAGACTAGGTGGAAAAGCCTCCCGCACAACAGATTACATGTGTGCGGAGACAAATGAACTGGAGAAACTACTTGATTTAAAAACAGGTGATGGACATTTGGTTTAATATCAACATACAACGATTGGAAAAACTCTCCCATATTCTTTAGAATATTAGAATCTGGAAATAAAACTGCCCTAAACCAAGGTAATCAACGGCATTTTACCTTTACTAAAAAAAGTTTGAAAAAGAAGTTTCATTATCCACATGAGATAATTATCATGTATGTACAAAAAGTATTTTATATGTGGTCTTGCTACACCAAGAGGCTACAGTGACAGGTGTGACAATCATGTCCTTCTAACTCTGCTAAAATGTGTATTTGATCAAACAAACGGCCCTCAGCAACTAGGTCAAGCATTAACATACAGAATAGTCAGTACCAAGATCTTAATGAGACTTTTTTTAAAAAGTTCTCTTCCCTGTAAAGAGATACTCCTTTTTAAAAATATGATCTGAATTAAGACATAAAAGGCTTACATTTAAACTGTGATGGTAGAATGAAAGAAAAATAGTACTTTGAAAAAGAACAAATGATTCTTTTAAAAAACATACACAGAATAATCAAACTACAAACATCTTTACAAATTCACAACATCTGCACTAATGCATAGAATCTGAAACCTAGAAGGCATTTCTCTCCCATCTCATCTCTGGTCTGATTCTTGTAGATCACTATATAAAGAACTTACTACAATTTTGATCTTAAATGTCATGAAATTATTTTCTACACAGATAAAAACTTAGTTTTATATAGGATCACAAGCACACATCATCTAGGGATTATTCACTAAGCCACAAATATTTTATCCATCCCTCTAAGATACAGCTTACATATGGTTGTGGTACATCCCAGGCAGATGTCTAAAGCACGCAAGGGGAGGTGCTAGCAAAAGAAATACTCATTTGCCAAAGTAAACATATAACCCTTCCCATATGATGTACCACAACCACACATGAGGAAAGTCAAGAACTTCTTTTATTTTAAAATAAACATTGAAGATCCCCCATTTCCCACCACCCTACAAAATTTTTGAATGTGGAATGTTCAACAGCCTATCTATTTTAGTAGGTTACAAAACCAGCAAAAACTCCAGTTGTCTAATGATGAATGTTTGAGAATAGCTTTGTTTTTAAGTAGCTGAGCACCTACTGGAAAAATCCCTTAGCTAAAGGCTGAAAACAAATTTAACTTCTGCACAGAAAATTAATTTCATAGCCTTTGCTTAATAGGTGGGATTGATTCTCCATGACGTCAAAGTGGAATGGGACAACAAGCAGCAATAAGTTCATAGGCACACTGAACTAGTGCTCCAACTGTTAGCACAAATGTCAACACAGTACGTGTGGCTATAGCACTACTAAACTGTCCATCTCCTCCATTATATTTGAGCTCTCCCTATACATCTAAGGGAAGATACATCCACTTTGAATATAAATGCTTCCATGAGAAAAGGAGAATTCAGTTAGGGTTAAATTAGATAAAAGGTAAGTGCAAATACTATAGAAATAGCTGCTGGAGATAACCATAAAAATTTGTGACACTAACAATGCATGGGGTGAATCATAAAAGCTGCTAGCTGTTGAACACCAGCGTTTCAGGATACAACTTTTATAAACATGTTTTATTTGTTTTGCTTATACCATCAGAACTGAAGCTACTGACTGTCATCTCCCTTAAACAGGGAAATCAATCTAAAACACATACTGGTGCTTTTCAAAAGATAGCAATTTTAAAAGGGTGATAGCAGCAGGCATTTGGTATCTTTTTCTTTTAAAAACGATCAAGCTGCAGGAAAAACATGTGACCAAGAGTGTTATGATTATCCATTAGAGATTTTCATCAGTACCTGTACCAATTTAGGTGACAATACAGCAATATTCATGGATTAGTGACAATGTACATGTCATAAGGAATGATAAGAGTACCAATCCTTATAAAAGTCATTGTCTCAAAGAAATTGTTAAGTGTTCAAAAAGGAAATCTAAATACTTCACATTAAGTACAGAAGCGGCCATCCAGACTATATCCCATATTTGTTGCATATCTTTAAGAGTGCCAATCAAAGCCTAATCTGTATTGACCTTATCTTATACAATATCAGCTATTAAAAAGCAATTTATATGTGTTTTTAACCACTCGCTTGGCCAGATGAATAGTGAGTACTGTGTCGAAGCTGGAAGCCAGCCTTACATGTGTGATTAAGGGCCCATGCATAATTTGCTAGGTAGCTAAACATTCAGTGCTCCAATTTAACATGAAAGCTGTGAAATGCAGCTGTTCTGCCAAACCACACTCCGCTCCTTCCCTCTTCCTTTCAAGGACAATATTTTAGCTTTGTCAATTACCACTGAATTAATTCTAGGGCTGATTTGTAGATTTTATCCAATGTCCAAAAAGTCAAACTTGTTTTTTGCAAGCCACTTCAAATAACTATGGAGATACTATCACCCCGTAAAGTATATTATGTTTTACTCCTAAGCAAGGGTGAGGAATCTGAGTATCATGTGCAAGGCTCAAGATGACGCTCAGGACAGAACATGCAGAGTAAAAATAGTTTCCTTCCATATCCAGGTAATATAAAGCTGACAATTGCAGTCCTGTCTTTATGGGATGAAAACAGTCCCTTTACAATGTTTCCTGAAAGGGAGAACAAATAGATAATAACTCTTCTGGTAACATATTATGGTACACTGGCCAGTGTGTTTTTGGCGATTAAACATAATCCTGTGAATCAGATTAATTCACTTGCTGAGTGTTCATTTGCGGCATCCCTCTGTTGGGTCTTGGGGGCCCTCCACGACCTAGAAGACAAAAATGGCATTTGATTTTTCTTTCAAATATTATTTGTTTTGCCTTCAAGCAGATTTTCATCTGAAGTCAAGAAGCATGTGGGCAGCTTGTCACCACATTATTAGGTTAAAGAAGTCAATTCTTCAGTGTTCAAGTTTCACCTGTCCTGGAAGTGGTCATGCGCAAACTTGCTCATGTTCCCTAGCTAAAAGAAGAGTAGAGCTAATGGAGTATTCCACCAGTACTCATTCATTCATTCATTCAACAAGTATTTATTGAGTGCCCACTATGTGCCAGGCACCATCATCAGGCGTTGGGAATAGATACAGCAGTGAAGACAGACAAGGTACCTGCTCTCATGGAGCTTACATTCTAGTGTACACTCTAGCTTACATTTCAGTAGTAAATAACATCATACTATCAAAATTAATAAAAGCACCAGAATGAAAACAGACCTTATTACCTAAACTGTTAAAAATAAACTACATAACATTCAAAATTGTATAATGACTTATAACAGATAAAATAACTTTTTACATGCTGTTAAAACAGATTGTAAGCTCTCAGTTAACTCAACTTTCATAGAATGCTACAAGGTGGGAAAGAAGAACACAACCCACATTCACATGCAAAAATCCTTTGATACTTCTAGTCAAGTCAGTAACTCCCAAGTGATCCATTACTTTAAAAAAAAAAAATGCACCTTTTTGCTGGCCAGTTCTACTAACATTCCAATCAATGTACTTTGTAATTCCTCCTTAATATACACTTTTAAACATGTTATGGGGAGGAAATCTATTCAATATTTAGCCTCCCTCAGAGAACCATTTAGAATTTCAGATTATATGAAATGCTAGCTCCAATTGTTAAAACAGGTTAACTTCCTGCCCAAATAGAAAGCAGTTTTCCAACAGTAAAAGACAAAACGTTTTTTGAGTCTATAATCTTTAAGTACAACTCAGTAAGTTAGTTGAACTTACAAATCATTAAGTTAGTAAGATTTTAGAGATTTTATTTAAAAACCAGAAATAACTTGGTATTTGTATCGCTAATAGTGGTCCAAAAGTCAATGAAATTTCAGTTAGTTCTATTACTTCTAAATGGTTCTCTAAATTTAACTATAGTTTATTACCTGGCCATTAAAGGGTTTCTGGTCCTAAAATATAAGATTCATGTTTCAAAAATGAAAGAGGAATAATAAATTTATATAAATGTTCAATCTCATTCCAAAAATGTCTTACAAAAATGTTTCAATAAGTACTTCCTAAAAACATTTACCAGGTTTTAGGACCTGAAAAATAATTTCCAGTTGGAAAAAACACTTTTTCTGAGGAAGAGAAAATGTTCTAGTTTTCAAGACAGTTTATATTTTAACAGGGAAAGTCATTCAAAAATTAAATTTTGGGTTCAATATTAAGTTTTAGAAACAGCGCATTTCATTTAATCCCTAGCAACAAGTCTGGAAAAGATAAATGGGTTCCTAACATATAATCCACATGCAGACTATGAACAGCTCTTCCAAGGCCAGAACAGATGCTCCACTTAAGAGCTAGGATCACCACCACAAAATATTACCTCGTGGGGCTCCCCGTGGTCCACTCTGCCCAGAGCCTCGCTTGAAATTCTGCTGATATCCATCCTAAAAGACAAGCTAGTTAGTATTGGCAAGAAATGGCAATTTTTAAAAATGCTAACCCCTCTCTACTTCTATTCTTACACTATTCTTTGAGACATTTCAGCATACCACAGCTAAAAAAGTTATTCTAAAACTGATGTTTTTCTATTGTTCTCAAGAATCTTCAATGAGTATATTTTACTGTCCTTGAAAATCAGTATTTCTAACAGACTTCACTAAATGAGTAGGCATCAACCTTTGTCGAATACTAAGAAATGCAAAAGTCATCACTTTCTGTAATGAAACATCATGGACCCCACAAAATTAACCCCAGATTAGTTACTGAGCAACTGCAGCAGGCCCTTCCATTGCTGTGTTTAGGTCAGGTTTATATTTCAAAGCCACTTCACCTACCCGCTGATAGCCAGAGTAGTCCCGGGGAGCACTGAACTGAGACTGTGTATAACCACTGTTTGGAGTGTTAGAGAATGAAGGACGGTAACCATCATATCCTCCTAAAATTTAAGACAAGAAAATAAATAATTCTCTTATCTTCATAATGAATGTTTACTGACTTATTAACAATGAAGGGAAGAAATGAAAAGTTCTGTACCAGGTTATTTTTTCAAATTTCTAATTTCCTATCCTAATGCAATTTATTTATACATTTCTACTAGGTATTGACTGCCTAAGAATTTTCACTCACCTATGCACAAGCACAAACATAAAAAACCCATCCCTGTGAGATCTGGTAATATATAGATAACAATTATCCCTTAAGACACTAAGAGATACTGATTTGACAAAAGCAAAAATCCCCCACTTCATTATTCAAATATATCAAAACACACTTAAAAATGTACCTTAGAGGCTAATATAGATACGTCTTTTCTCAAAACTATGACATTATCTATGTATTTTACAAATCATAGAACAACTTGAAATTTTCAAAGATTAACAGAACTTGCTGTTTTGTTTTGTTTTACCTCTGAATCCATTGGCAGGGCCCCGGTATCCGTTCATCAAGCCTCTAGCACCTCGGGAGCCTCCACGAGACACACCACGGCTGTTGTAGTAGGGCTGATTGCTGCGTGGAAATCCACTGTTCTGCTGAGGAGGCTGCTGGTGGTTACCAGTCACCTGATGAGGCTGGTCCTGGGAACCATGGTAAGTGCCAACCACTACAAAACAGAAAATATATACTGTAATTCACACACGTATACATACATATAAACACACACACATAGCTGATTACCATTTTTCTCCCAACTGCTTTCTGGTTTTGCCTTTATGCAGTCTCCACAAAGTCTAGTACAAAATTTAAATAAATTTGCACACTAACAATAGAAAAAAAAATACGTTAATGAAATCCCCCCCTTTCTCCTATACAAAGATTAAGCTAAGGAGAGTAAAATTCTTCCAACAATAATCTCAAACTTTTAGAAAGCAGCATACACAATTTCATCCTTCCAAATGGATTTAAAAGACTGTACTATTGACATCTTCTCAAAGATATCTAACTTTCAGCACAAGGGATCTACAATAATTCAGAGGCTTTCTTAAACACTTAGTACAACTGCCATTTTGTACCATTTAATTATTTTCATTATAAAGCTCCTTAGTGGTAAAAGTTTTATTATTTTAAATTTCCCTTGGTACTTAGTGAAACACACAAAACCATCCTCTCAGAGTAGCTAAGCAGCTATATAGTAGAATATGCTGTAAATTACACTGCTGAATCAGCAGAGGCCTTCAACTTAAAAGTCCTTTCTGCCTGATACTATTTCAAATTCCCTTTTTTATAAAACTAAATATTTACACTTAAAAATATTTGTTTACTTATTTGAAAGAAAGAAAGGCAGAGACATTTTCCATCTACTGCTGCAACCATCAGTGCTAGGCCAGGCCAGAGCTAGGAGACAGGAGCTTCACCCAGATCTCCCATATGAGAGGCAAGGACGTAAACATTTGGGTCACCTGCTGCTGCTTTCCCCAGGTTCAAGAGTCATATCCATTTCTTCTGTGTCTGCCCCAAGTGGAGGTTTTGGGCTGGCCAGTTAACTACTGACGACAGTTGCTGGGGGTAGGCCTTCCCTTTGTTCTACTACCTTTCTTACCTCTCAAAGGCACTTTACAACACAGTTTTGTTTTGTTGCTTTTTTTCCCTGTGAATTATTAACAGAAATGCATCTCACTGTTTAATTTTTTTAAAGTTTCTGGGGGGGGAACAGGTGCTGTGGTTTAGTAGACTAAGCCTCTACCTATGGCGCTGACATCCCATATGGGATGCTACTGCTCTTCTTCTGATCCAACTATCTGACTATGGCCTGGGAAAGCAGTAGAAGATGGCCCAAGCGTTTGGGCATGGGAGGCCTCGAAGAAGCTCCTGGCTCCTGGCTCCAGCCTGGCCCAACTCTGGCTGTTGCAGCCATTTGGGGAATGAACTAGCAGATGGAAGATATCTCTCTCTCTTAATTCTGCTTTTTAAATAAATCTTTTTGAAAAAATGACCATGGCCTACTTCGTGGAGAACAGGGTAGGCTAGAAAAGAAGACAAGTTTTGAAACCAGTACAGGGCCGGCGCTGCGGCTCGCTAGGCTAATCCTCGGCCTGCGGCACCGGTACTCTGGGTTCTAGTCCCAGTTGGGGTGCCAGTTCTGTCCTGGTTGCTCCTTTTCCAATCCAGTTCTCTGCTCTGGCCCAGGAAGGCAGTGGAGGATGGCCCAAGTGCTTGGGCCCCTACACCGGCATGGGAGACCAGGAAGAAGCACCTGGCTCCTGGCTTTGGATCAGTGCAGCGCTGGCTGTAGTGGCCATTAGGGGAGTGAACCAACGGAAGGAAGACCTTTCTCTCTGTCTCTCTCTCTCTCTCTCACTGTCTAACTCTGCGTGTCAAAAAAATAAAATAATGAAACCAGCACAGTATTCCAGATGGGAAATGATGGCTGTCTAAATTAGTGTTATAAAAAGGCAAGGAGTATGGGCTGATTCTACTTTCTTATTGGTAATATCTGTAAAATATTACTGTCAGCTTTTTTTTAATTAATTAATTTATTTATTATTTTTTTGACAGGCAGAGTGGATAGTGAGAGAGAGAGACAGAGAGAAAGGTCTTCCTTTTTGCCGTTGGTTCACCCTCCAATGGCCGCTGCGGCCGGCACATCTCACTGATCCAAAGCCAGGAGCCAGGTGCTTCTCCTGATCTCCCATGCGGGGGCAGGGCCCAAGGACTTGGGCCATCCTCCACTGCCTTCCCGGGCCATAGCAGAGAGCTGGCCTGGAAGAGGGGCAACCGGGATAGAATCCGGCACCCCAACCGGGACTAGAACCTGGTGTGCTGGCGTCGCAAGGCGGAGGATTAGCCTGTTAAGCCACGGCGCCGGCTACTATCAGCTTTTATACTTTATATTTTGAGATGGCAACTGGTTCAAGCCCTTCAATTAGAAAAGTCAAGTGGAATACAAAAGCAAGAGTTTCAAATTAACTGGCACAAATGGCAAAATTCACCCAAAACAAATGACACATGGTAACTGCTTTTTATTTCACCATACCATCTTTTAAAAGAATGGCAAAAGTCAAAGACATCAAGAGCATCACAAGGCTCCAAATACTTCAGTTCCACAACCAATTTATGACTACATGAAGAAGCCTACGACCACAAAACCCAGTTTCATCCTTTAGGGGCTGAACACAATACAACTAATAAATTTCTATCAGATTATGACTCATTCAACCTCCACATTCATTAGTGGTAAAGACCACTACAGGAACAGGTTAAGAATTTACTACTAAAAAGTCTATAATGTTGATCCAGCTCTACCAAAAAATGAGTAATTTAAAATTTTCGATTTTTAAGATGAGTCACATTAAACAAATGTGTTAACAGTTCCTCTGATTTCAGCAGAATGTTAGTTTGTTGTGAGTTTCCAATTAAATTCCTTGGAATGAAATAATCAGAGACCTAAAGACATTTCATGTCATATAAATTTAAGAAATTACAGTATCTCTGCCTACATTATTACTGTAACAAATATGGTAACTGGTCCAATTATGATCTTACTTGCCAAAAAGAATTTTGATTCAAACCAGTCCACCAATTGTAGCCACCATGAGATTTTCACCCAAGTTTTACTAAGTTTAAACTTGATGAAGTTTTACTAATCAGCACAACAATAACCAGACTAACTCCTACTGTTTCTTAACTTTATGTAACTGACTGCTTCATATGATACTAGCTAGGAAGTTTCATCAATTAGCAATGTAAGGTTAAGTTTATCATGATTCAAATCACAAGTTTAATTTCAGAAAGATTATGTAACAAAGTCAAGATATTATGAAAGCTCAGTGACCAAAGGAAAAAGGGTTTAAGGCTTCTGAACATCACAAAAATTCACATGAAGTAAGGAGTCAATTTAATTCACAATCAGCAATGAAAAATTCTTATGGTGTAATGCTAAAACAAAAATCCTTAGGCACTGCCACTGTCAACTCTAATCTGTCAGTAACTGTGGAAAGCAAGGAGCCAACAAAGTGATGCTCACTTTCTTACCTGTTTGAAGCTGCTCTTGCTGAAGCTCTGTTTGTTCCACTTGGTGAGGCTGACTGGAAAAGCTCTGGTTGTAACTGGCTTGGTACTGATTTTGCTGTTTTAAAGTTTCTGGTTCATTAACAGGAGGAACAGGAGCATTCATATTGAACACCTTTAAGTGAATGAAGTCAATGATTAATTCATTCTTTTATTCCCTGTTTCAACATGGCAGATCTCAACACTGATTTTGCCTCAAACATTAATAAAGAACATCACATAAGTTTCAAGCACACAAACATCATGCACTTTAATATGAGGAAAGATATTCATAGCATACAATTTATAAAGGCAGTACAACAATGTGCTATGAAATGAAGTGGAGATTTAAAAAAAAAAAAAACTAAAAACAACCAGGAGCCCTGGGATTCTTCTATGTTTGAGAAATCTTTTTAAAAGATGCAAACCCTGGCCGGCGCTGCGGCTCACTAGGCTAATCCTCCGCCTACGGCGCCGGTACTCCAGGTTCTAGTCCCGGTTGGGGCGCCAGTTCTGTCCCGGTTGCTCCTCTTCCAGTCCAGCTCTCTGCTCTGGCCCGGGAAGGCAGTGGAGGATGGCCTAAATGCTTGGGCCCTGCACCGGCATGGGAGACCAGGAAGAAGCACCTGGCTCCTGGCTTCAGATCGGCACAGCGCGTCGGCCTTAGCGGCCATTAGGGGAGTGAACCAACGGAAGGAAGACCTTTCTGTCCCTCTCTCTAACTCTGCCTGTTAAAAAAAAAAGATGCGAACCCCTGATGTGATACCACTTGAAGAAATTTATTCTGTGAAGTTCAATTTTTAGTTTAATGCTTAATTCATTTTCAATTTTTCTCATATTTTAATCACAACTTAGTATTTTAAGTATTTGATCTTGAACATTCCTCTGAACACTGAGTTCTTCACAGATGACAGTATTTTCACTATCACTATTTTATAGAAATTCTCCAATTTAAAGATGCTTGCTGAATAACCAGATGAAGTCCTTTGAAATACTTCAGCAAAATAAAAGATCAAGCATACAGGGCTATCAAAAACTATTATATCTAGATAATGATTACTAGTATATGGATGTTTCAATAATCTAGTCTTCCATAGCCTTGGCAACTCATGACGACAGCCTAGGGTGGTTACTGGCGCCATAAACTAGAGTGTCAATTTGTTGGGTCAACAACAAGAGCCACTGTGCACTTGCTCCTCATGTGGGATCTCTGTCCTTAATGTACTGTACATTCTGATTTAATGCTATAACTAGTACTCAAACAGTATGTTTCACTTTGTGTTTCTATGTGGGTGCAAACTGTTGAAATCTTTATACTAAATTGATCTTCTGTATATAAAGAGAATTGAAAATGAATCTTGATGTGAATGGAAGGGGAGAGGGAGTGGGAGAGGGGAGGGTTGTGGGTGGGAGGGAAGTTATGGGAGGGGGAAGCCATTGTAATCCATAAGCTGTACACTGGAAATTTATATTCATTAAATAAAAGTTAAAAAAAAAAAAACAGAAAAAAAAAATAATCTAGTCTGTACACTTAAAATTTGTTAATCAAAGCAAAGGGCGAAACTACAAAATAAGATACAGCTACATTAACTCCTAAGACTCAAATTTAGGAATATTCAGTTTATATTCAATTAAATGCAATCTACAATTACAACAGATGCGGATGCAAGCACAGTACAATGGAAACCTTTTGAAAATCTTGCATGAGATACAGTACATCCTAAGCACTTAATGTCAACTGAATTAATTTGCTTACCGTTTGCATGGATTGGAATGGAGCTGCATTTACATTGATTCCACTGCTATGTAAAGGTTTGCTTGTCCCAGCCTGGAACACTTGAGGCTGAGAAGCAGCAGGAAGGGAGGATGATGTCGTCGTCTGGTCTGTATTTAAAGAAATTGTTGCCTAAACACAAAGTGAACACATTCACTTTAGTGGTAAAGAAAATTTCCTTACTATTAATAAACTCAACTATTTCATGAAACCAAAATAGGTCAAAAAAGAATAGTCACTATATATATATATATATTATATATATACTACATATACACTATATATATACTACACATATATATTAAATGTAATATATCTCTGCCCCATTCATGAGTAGGAGCCTGGTATATATGTTTATTTATATGGCCCAGTAACAGAACTTGCCTGAATCTGATCAATTGGTTCCTTTTGTGTTCGTTGTTCTGTAGCATGAGAAGGCTGGTACAAGGGTTGAGATGCTGTGTACCCCTCGCTTGTGGATGAAACCAAAGGAACCTAGACAGAAGAAAAGTCAAAGCTGCTTTCTTCTTGCAAAATTGACTGTTAAATCAACACAGATTGAGCTGGGAAACAGTTAAGGAAGGGAGAAGTTAATGCTACCTTCTCTTTGAATAATTCAAATTGCTCTTTGAACTTGCAGACTATAAAGACTAACAATTACCAAAAATATGTATTTTTTAAACCTAAAGTTAAATTAACCCTAGTACAGTTATAATATCCCCTTATGATTATAAGATGGCAAATTACACTAAATTTTATTTTCTGGGGCTGGCACTGTGTCGCAGCGGGTTAAAGCCCCAGCCTGCAGTGCTAGCATCCCATATGGGCACCGGTTCAGTTCTCGGCTGCTCCTCTTCCGATCCAGCTCTGTGCTATGGCCTGGGAAAGCAGCAAAAGATGGCCCAAGTCCTTGGGCCCCTGGGAGACCTGGAAGAAGCTCCTGGCTCCTGGCTTCGGATCAGCTCAGCTCTGGTCATTGCGCTCATTTAGGGAGTGAACCAGAGGAATGGAAGTCCTCTCTCTCTCTGTTTCTACCTCTCTCTGTAACTCCTCTGTCTTCCAAAACAAGTAATTCTTAAAAAAATTTTTTTCTGAAATGTTTTCTGCATTTCTGAGTTTGCAGTATTTAAAAGCTTCCTTAATTATAATAAACTACTATAAACATAAGAATTAACAAGAAAAAAGTTTTAAATCAAAAAGAAAATATAGGCTGATAACTATCCAAGCCAATGAACTTGAAACACAATTCTTGAATACTGGCCAAATTCATATCTAACTTTCATTAGTGGAGAAAGAGACCTAAGCACTGATTAAAAACAAACCTGAGGGACCAGCGCTGAGGCACAGGTTGAGCCTCTGCCTGTGGCACCAGCTCAAGTCCTGGATGCTCCACTTCTGATATAGCTCCCTGCTAATATGCTTGGGAAAGCAGCGGGAGATGGCCTAAGTGCTTGGGCCCCTACATCCACGTGGGAGACCGGGAAGAAGCTCTTGGCTCCCTGCTTCAGATCAGTTCAGCTCCAGCTGAGCTCCAGTTGGGGAGTGAACCAGCGGATCGAAGACCTCTCTCTGTCTCTCCTCTCTTTCTCTCTGTAGCTCTTGACTTTCAAATAAATAAATAGAAACCAGAAAAAAATATTTTTAATCACTTTTACCTGTGTAGCTTCTGGTTGTACAGGAACCTGATTAGGTTGAGCAAGTCTAGATTCAGAATGAACTGCAAAATCAACCAAAAGATTATTATACAAAACCAAATTTCTTAAGAAATATATAAATATCAATTACTTGTTACAAAAGGCAAATTTCTATCACCAGATAATTTTAACAAAAAGGTTTTAGTGATTATAAAAATAAATTAGCTTTCAAGTTGGCATTTTGGTTTCCTGATAGTGATTATTAATTTACTCTTACAATTGCTTTCATTTTGTGTTTTCGAAGAGTAAAGATATATTAGTGTGGAAGTGCTAACAAGGCAGTAGAGCACAACAGACAAGAATCCATGTCATTGTTATGCACAAGACAAAGAATTAATTTTATATTCAATACTTTATATCAATAATAATCATTAATATTTTAACGTAACTTTCAGTGTAATTTCAAATGTTTCCATGGGAGGCAGGGGGAACTGTTAAGCCTATACTGTTAAGCCTATACTCAAGTCAGCGTGTATCTTATTGGTAATTTCTACCCCTCTCCTAACTCTCTTCTCAACCATATTTAAGTATATAACCAATATCTTTGGTAAGTCACGCAGAAATCACATATTAATGGACTCAGCATCTCCTGACTAAACAGTCTTACAGATCATGTCAGTGTTACCTGTGTTGGCTTTGGCACAATTCATTTACCTAACTATCTTACCAAATTAACTATGTTATTAAAATTGGTTTTATTCGACAACTTCTTTTATGGCATTTAAAATTATACAACATTAAATACATTACTTAATCTACATCTACTAACACTGACATATTCTGGGGGAAAAAAACCAAGAAGATTCAAAACTATTAACGGTCTTGCAGATAAAGTCCACTTAACCCAATACAAGGCACGAGGTCTGTTTAGCGCTGCTTCATCAAATGGTGAAAAACCAGCAGGAGACTGAAACTACAACTGTCTTGTAGCTTATCTGTTCCCTTTTCCTCGTACGAATTCCCTTACTCACTTCTTGTTGTTTCTCATCTATTTAAGATAATAAAATGTTCATAAATTCTCCTGAAAAGTTAAAAGCATCCAAAGAAAAGACACCTCTATTGATTTTATTCCTAGATTAATTGTGCACTTTAAAAGTCAAGCATGGGTGGGCGTTTAGCCTAGTGGTTAAGACGCCACTACCCATATAGGAGTACCTGGGTTTGATACCCAGCTCTGGCTCCTGACTCCAGCTTCCTGCTAATGCAGTCCTTGAGAGATGGCAGTGATGGCTCAAGTAACTGGATTCCTGCCAATCATGTGGGAGACCTGGATTGAGTTCCAGCTCCTGGCTTCAACTGCAGCCCAGCCCCATATGCGTACACATGGGGAGTGAACCAGTGGTTCCTCTCTCTGCGTGCTTTCCTCTCTCTGCCTCTCAAATAAAGAAATAAAAAAAAATTTTTGTAAGTCAAGCAAAATTTCACTTATATAAATACTACAAAAGCAGGCAAAGCTGGTCTCTAGCATTAAAAGGAAGTAGTTACCATGGAGTTAGGGGACATGGTAACTCTTGACTAAAAGGGAGCAAGACAGGTTTCTGGAGTACTGATGATGTGCTATTTTGATTTGGGTGCTAGTGTAGTCACTTTGTGAAAACTCATAGAACTTGCATTCATTTTTCTGTATGCTAATAAAAGTTTTTAAAACTATAAACAGAACTCAAAGGAAAAAGATCAAATTAAGATACAGATGCAAAAGATAAGCACATAATCAAAGAGTAAAATTAACTTTCACAAACTTTGTATGTAAGAAAGCACTTGGTCTCAGCCGGCGCCGTGGCTCACTTGGCTAATCCTCCGCCTGCGGTGCCAGTACCCCGGGTTCTAGTCCCGGTTGAGGTGCTGGACTCTGTCCCGCTTGCTCCTCTTCCAGCCCAGCTCTCTGCTGTGGCCCGGGAAGTCAGTGGAGGATGGCCCAAGTGCTTGGGCCTTGCACCCGCATGGGAGACCAGGAAGAAGCACCTGGCTCCTGGCTTTGGATTGGCATAGTGCACCGGCCTTAGCAGCCATCTGGGGGGTCTCTAACCCTGCCTGTCAAAAAAAAAAAAGAAAGCAAGCAAGCACTGGTCTCTACCCTTTCTCTCTTACATTAAATTGTACCATTACTAACCTGGAGGGCAAACCAGCTGGGGCATGTCCATGTTTTGGGTTGGATTCATAGGCTGTGCAGATACGATGGCAGGATCAAGGGTCTGGTTCTCAAAATCCAGCATTGAATCCTATGTTAAGATATAATGGAATTAGTTCCATTTATTAAATACTTAAATCTTCAATTAGGGTTTGAGTAAAAAACACTTACCTGTATGAAATTATAGGGCCCCTGCATTTGTGCCATAAGATCTTGTACTCGCTGTCTTCTCACAAGGGGATCTGCCTGAGCCACAGGAGTCAAAGAGTGCGGCTCTGGTACTGAAGGAGATGCAGCCTGGGGCTGCTGCTGGAGTGAATTTACCACCTAAGGTGGGAGAAGTGGGAGGGAAAGGGAGAGAAGAGAGAAAAGAGCTCCATTCATTACTGCTAAAACTGTTACCCAGACTACATATGCCACCTATACTGTAAACAGAACAGGCTTTAATAGCGTTACCCAGGCCACAATCATGACAAATTTAACATTTTGACCAGCAATGTCATCTTTTCAAGTATTCTCAATTCTCTGTATAGGTCACTATGTGGCTTTTCAGATTTTACTTTATAGACTGCTTTCAAACAAAGACTTCTTTCTAAAACAATGTGTTTTGCTTCAATCATTACATCTTCTAACTGGACCTATCTCTGCTGGGAAGTCCTAATTTTTCTTGATATTCTTTTGTGCAGCTTTTACACCTATGCAAGTCATATCTATCGAGTCTGAACAGGTAACCTTTCTTTGTTTATAAATAAGAGATTAAAAATTGCTACCTAAATAAACTGGTGAACCACGAGAACCAATTAATTAGGCCTGCTATTGACTTTGAGATGCTCCAAAATTCCAAGGATCAGAGGTGGATAGTATGATAAAGGCTTACCTACCAGATAGTAAGAAGGAAATATATTGGCACAATGCTAGGTACTGTACTATGTTCTTCCCTCAAATAAGACACAAACTACTTAACTACAAAGCAATGTTACATCTCAATATTTTCCTACTACACAATACATACTTTTCATTTCCAATGTTCCACAAAACATATGCTAAGGAGCAAGCATTGCGGGGTAGCAGGTAAAGCTACCTGCAACACCGGCATTCAAGCATCCAACATGGGCATTTTTGGACCCCTGTCACCTACTTAGAGGACCCAGACGAAGCTCCTGGCTTCTGGCTTCTTGCTAGCCCAGCCCTGGCCACTGCAGCCATTTGTGGAGTGAACCAAGATAGAAGACCTTGTTCTCACTCCCCCTACTATCCCCCACCCTATAACTCTTTCAATAAATAAATACAGAAATCTTTAAAAGAAAAAAAATAAAACATATGCTAGTAATTCAATTCTATTTCTCTATCCATGCTAACAAGTATTGATTACCTAGACTGACCCTATCTATTTATAGTTAGGGCCCAACAGGTTTCTATACCTCTTACATAAGTCACATATAGCTCTTTCTGATCTCTCTATCCTAACCCTCCTATAACATTTCTGAACCATATTCCTTAATTTAACAAATATTCACTGTTTTGTTAGGGTTTCACGGGAGAATATTCTCACACTAAGTATTTTCTGGTAACAGTCCAATCCTTCACTCAATTTATCAATAGTGCATTTTGGTGCTTCAACAGAGCTGAAGGTTCTGACACACTTACATCTTTAGAGAGCAGCCCAGATACAATAACATTATTTTTAAAAGCATATTTTTCTCAAATAACCAAAAGCTATTTTTTGGTATAAGGGAAGACACCTGAAAGAAGAGGAAAAGGAAAGCTAAACCAAATGATCAGACTTTCTACTCTATCTTCTGGGTAACAAGACACCGGCAAAGAGCTTCAAGCACAAGTAACTTAATCAAAGCTAGTTTTCCAATAATAATTAATTCGTGACAACGAATAGGATGGTCTGAGAGCAATCAATGGAGGAAAATATGAAGGGCGCCATTGAATTAGGGATAAGGATGTGGAAAAAAAAGGCTTACTATAACTTGAGAGACAATAGCAAGAAACATTAGAGGAAGTCTAGAGCCTGGCAGCCAAAAGTAATTAGGAGACACAAGGACTTTCCAACGCCACGCCGCATGGTGGGTTTTGCTGAAGGCCATCCATATGACAGCTCATTTTTTTCATACAGAGCTACTTGGTGTCACAACAGAATACTTTGTGTAATTACTTAAATATTCATATCATAAAGCAGCAATTCTATTAAGCACCCACAGGGATAAATAAGTCTTATAAAATTAGTTTATTATTATAATAAAGAATAAATGTACTAATAACACAAAAGACTAACAATTTGTCCTCAGGAGAGACAAAAATGTCAACCTTGCAATAAAAAGAATTCTTACCTCGACCGTTTCAACTGTCCACTCATCTACCTGCTCCTTTTCACCACTGCTGAACTGTGTTTCTGCCATAAATTGTCTATTTACATACTGCAAAGCAAAGTAAATGTTTGAGACATCTGTTTGAAAGGTAGAGAAGTAAAGTTGCATTAAATCAAAGTCATACCTCTGTTGATTCAACTTCACTTTGTTCAGTGTATTCTTCAGCTGGCTCGGGTTCTAAGAGATTAAAAATCGATGCAAAACAGATTTTTACGTCAATGAAAGTACTCTACAGAAGAAAATGGTAGCTACCTGTCATTATTCCTTTGTCCATAGAATGTACAATGCCAAAAGTGAGCCCTCAGGCTGGTGCTGTGGTATAGCGAGTTAAGCTGCAGCCTGCAATACCAGAATCCTGTACGGACGCTGGCTGGAGTCCTGGCTGCTCCACTTCAGAACCAGCTCCAAGCTAATGCACCTAAGGCAGCAGAAGACGGCCCAAGTCCTTCAGCCCCGAATATTCCTGGCTTCGGCCTAGCCCAGGCCCAGCTGCTGTGGCCATCTGGGGAATAATCAGAAGATGGAAGATCCCCTCCCTGCCCCTTTCTGTAACTCTGCCTTTCAAATAAGTAGAATTTATTTTCTAAAGTGAGCCTTAATGTAAACTGATAGTGACATACCATGGCCAGTTGATCAATTGTAACAAAAAGCACAACTCTGGTTGGGGATGCTGAGAACGAGGAAGGCTATGCAAGCATGGAAGTAGGGAGTACATGAGGAAATCGCCATACCTTCTGTTCAATTTTGCTGTTCACTTAAAACTGTCCTAAAAATGCACTTTATTTGGGGTTGCCGTTCGGCCTAGCAGCTAAAACACGGGTCAGGACACCCACGTGCCACATCAGAATGCCTGGGCTTCACTCACTGCTCGAGCTCTTAATTCCAGTTTCCTCCTAGTTCAGAACCTGGGAGGCAGTGCTAATGACTGAAGTAGTTGGGTTCCTGCCTTCCACATGGGAGACCTGAATTGAGATCCCAGGTCCCAGCCCCAGCAGTTAAAGGCATCCAGAAAACAGGAGATCTCTCCTTTTCTGCTTCTCAATTTTTTTAAGAAAATGGTTTTTTCAAATACAGTCACTTTTAAAAACTATGCAAAAATGGAAAAAATCTTTTTTAAAATTAACAATTCAGTGAGTGGGAATTTAATGCAGTGGTCAAGATGCCTGTGGCCCACACAGGAATACCTGGGATCAATTTCTGGCTCCAGTTCCTTACTCCAACTTCCCATCAATGCAGACCATGGGAAAAACAATGATGGCTCAAGTAACTGAGTTCCTGTTTCACAAGTGGATTGTGTTCCCACGGCTCCGGCCCAGTCAGAGAAGTGGGTGGCAGAGACACAGAGAAAACTGCCACCCACTGGTTCATTCCCTAAATGTCCCCCAACAGTCATATGGCAGAAGCTGGGAGCCAAGAACTCAATGCAGGCCTCACATATGGGTGGCTGGAATCCAATTACTTGAGACATCACTATTGCCTCCTTGGGAACACATTAGCAGGAAGCTGGAATCAGAGGACAGGGATTCCCACGTGGAACCAACACAAGCCCAAACACTTACTCTACAGTAATATATTTAGAATTTTTTATATTTATTCCAGAATAAATATTATTTATTCAACAGTATTGTAGATTATGTATAATGTAAACAGAGCAACTACATTCAAATCCTTTATTCTTTTATGTAATAATGCAAGACAACATACAGATTAAAATCTTACCAGTTCAATTTACTTCCTAAAGGTAGTAAAAAGGACAGCAAAGCGAGTGGGTAGGGGACAGTATTGCCTTATGTTTTTCCCCAACTCTTAAATTTCCACCAATGTGCAAATCTTCCCTTTTGGGTTCAACCTAATAGCCAACACTTGTAAAATGCATACCACATGCTAGACACTGTATACATACTTCACATACTGATTCCAAATGGGAAACCTGACTACAGAGAGCTTCAGTAATTTGCTCTAAGCAACATGGTTTGTAGTATTGAAGCAAAGACATTAATCTAGACAGTCTGACTGTAGAACTCATGTTTTCAGACACTTCAAAATTAGGCACCAATAATGCTTCCAATTGTACTCAAAACTTTTACTCAACTTATAAGCTATAAAAGTACTTAGTTTCCAATTAAATACTGCTGTACTACTTATTAAAATTAATTAGGAAAGACACCTTGTCACTGAGAAATTTGTAATTCAAAATTAGGGAGTTATAATCTTCCCATGATAAAAACAACTCACACTGTTCACACCATATACTGGCATGGTAAATAAACAGCAGTCTACCTGGGCACGTCACACAAAAATCTGAAACTCCTTACAACTAGCCCTCACCCACCTCACACCCTGAAATACTATACCAAGAAAACTGTCATTTTATTAACCATGATTAAAATCAGTAGGACAAATAACTGATGACATATTCTTGATGTGATTTGTTTTGATACTTTGTTATGGTTTAGTTTCTTTAAAAATCTAAGTGTACATATATAAGTAAATAAATGTATAGCTTAAACTTGTAGCAAAGTAAAACTAGGACCCTAAACTAAAGCTCTTATCTACCTACATACTCACCAGTTTCAGCTACCTGGTCTTCAACTGCGGGTGCTGAGGCTGCCTCTTCTTCCTCACACAGCCCATTCTGGTGGTTGTGGGTGCTGTCAAAATAGTTTGACTGAAAAACACGCTCAACAATTTCCTTTAAAGCTTTATCTAAAAAAGAATATAAATTATAATGTTAGACTATATGACAATGCCTAGCTTAAAAAAGATTCAACAGTCTAGAAAATATTGTAGTGAGAAAAACTCATCTAATCACTGCTTTTAAAACATATACACACATAAAAGATTAAATTTCGCTGAAGACTAGAATGACAGGAAACAAGAACCTGTTTAAATTTTATGTGCTTTATCAGTCAAAATAAAAGCTGACAACATTCATTCAATAAATATCACCCAACATAAACTATCTTTTGAGCAATGTACTAGACACTGGGGATACAGAAAGTTCTATAAAAATATATAGTAGGGGCCGGCGCTGTGGCACAGCAGGTTAACACCCTAGCCTGAAGCGCCGGCATCCCTTAAGGGTACCAGTTCAAGACCTGGCTGCTCTACTTCCGATCCAGCTCTCTGCTATGGTCTAGGAAAGCAGTACAAGATGGCCCAAATCCTTGGGCCCCTGCACCCATGTGGGAAACCCAGAAGAAGCTCCTGACTCCTGGCTTCAGATCGGCGCAGCTCCGGCTGTTGCGGCCAATTGGGAAGTGAACCAACAGATGCGAAACCTCTATTTCTCTCTCTGCCTCTCCTCTGTGAAACTCAAAATTTCAAATAAATAAATAAATCTTTAAATATATATATGTATATATATATTTATACAGTATTGGTGCGGCGTTGTGGCATAGCAGGTAAAGCTGCCTCCTATAGCGCCAGCATCCCATACTGGCACAAGTTTGAGTTCTGGCTGCTCTACTTCCGATCTAGCTCTCTGCTATGGCCTGGGAAAGCAGTTAGAAGATAGCCCAAGTCCTTGGGCCCCTGCACCTGCGTGGGAGAGCCAGAAGAAGTTCCTGGCTCCTGGCTTCAGATCAGCACAGTTCCAGCCATTGTGGCCATTTCAGGAGTGAATCAGCAGTACACCCTGAGAGGATGATCATGGCTCAAGTACTTGGGTCCCTGTCACCCAGTGGGAGACTTAGATGAAGCTCCTGACTCTTGGCTTCTACCTTGCCAGCCCTGGCGGTTGTGGCCATGTGGGGAGTGAACCAGTGGACAGATCTCTTTATCTCTGTCTCTCTCTGCCTCTGTAACTCTGCCTTTCAAAGAAATAAATAAATCTTTTAAAAAAAATCTTTTTGGAAAAGACCTATTATTTCCCCCCTCACTAAGCTTCATCTGACAGAACAAGTATCAAATACAAAGATAGTAAAAATTACATTTGTGGAAAGGAAGACCGAGAGGTATAAGGCATTAGAACATCAAGGTGAGACCACACAAGGCTTTGCTGGAGTAGGTACTACTAGAGCTGAGACACCAAAGATGAGCAGAGGGGAGCAAAAGTGTTTCAAGGAAGAAAAAAAAGAACTTACAAAGTCCTGAACAAAGAAGGTTGTCAAATACAAGGAACGGAAAGGATGCCACAATAGATGAAGCACAAAGAATAAAAAAAAAGGATAGGGAAAGATAAAGCTGCAGAGATCCTGAAGGCCAGACCAAGAGTGGCCTTATAGTTAAGGTGCATGTAAAACAGAATTGAGGGGATGGCACTGTGGTGTAGTGGGTAAAGCTGCTACCTGCAGTGCCAGCATCCCATATGGGTGCCGGTTGGAGTCCCAACTGCTGCTCTACTTCCCATCCAGCTCTCTGCTATGGCCTGGGAAAGCAGTACAAGATGGCCCAGGTCCTTGTACCCCTACACCCACTTGGGAGACCCGGAAGAAGCTCCTGGCTCCTGGCTTCAGATCAGCGCAGCTCCAGCCGTTGCGGCCAATTGGGAAGTAAACCAGTGGATGGAAGACCTCTCTCTTTCTCTCTCTACACCTCTCTGTAACTCTGCCCTTCAAATAAATAAATAAATCTTTAAAAAAAAAAAAAAATGAAATGAAGCCACTAAAAGATGTTAAAGCCGGACAGAGAGCAGACTCAATAAATTGACTGACTGTATCAGACAAAAGTAAAGTCAACAAATATTTATAAGGTAAATAAAACAAAATTTGGTATAGTAAGGTGGGAGGCACATAAAGAATTACTCTCAATTTTCTGGCCCTGTGGAGTAGATACATAGCAGAGTCATTCTCTGAGGTCACTGTATAAAAAAATAAAACTTCAGACTCCATACTGTACCAAAGTATCATAGAATTAATCCTATTACTAACAGCTCTTTAAATGATGAACAGTTCATATTTTTCCTTACTTCACTTCAAAGACTCAGAACTGTTTTCCAAAACTTAAGACAAATCTAAATGTACATAAAAACACTAATTTGGATACTTAGTACCTTTCCATTAGCTATAAAGATGTTACATTCCTCAGATGTAGGAACGAGATAAGGCAAAAAAATAACAATACAAAGTACAAGCTTAGAGGTTTAATCCTAGTTACTCCTCAATAATGCTCATAAAATCTTAATCACCAAACATAAAACTACTCTTGCAAGTTAACAAGCTTATACACACATAAATTATCTCCTCATCAAATCTCAAAATGGTAAATTCAACACACATTTGCAACATAACCAAAAGCAAAAAGCAAAATATTTTTATAAGGAAACATGGACCCCAATAAAAGTTAACAAGCCAAGAAAATGATTTCTCACATGAAAATCATTACCATTTCATTTGATTTACCCAGTTTCTTAAAGCAAATGTTATTTCAAATTTTGCTATTTAACCTAAATTCAATTTTGCTTTAAAAATAGAGCAAGGTATAAAATCATAAACTTCTACCTTAATATGTTCAAAAATCTATCTAATTAAACCTTTTAAGTAACAAAGGTCAGAATCTATTCCCGGCCAGCACTGTGGCGCAGCAGATTTAAGCCCCACCTGCAGTGCCAGCATCCCGTATCTGCGCCAGTTCTAGCCTTGGCTGCCCCACTTTCGATCTATCTCTCAGCTATGGCCTGGGAAAGCAGCAGCAGATGGCCCGTCCTTGGGCTCCTGTACCCGCGTGGGAGACCAGTAGATGGAAGACCCCCCCCCCCCCCCGCCTTTCTATCCTTCTATCTCTGTGTAAATCTTTCAAATAAACAAATCTTTTTAAAAAATGACTTTTAAGTAGAAAAACTAATTTTAAAAAAGAATCCTTATTTATTTGAAAGAGTTACACAGAGAAGGAGAGGGAGACAAAGAGAAAGAGGTCTTCTTTCTGAGGGTTCACTACCCAGATGGCCGCAACGGCCAGAGCTGCACTGATCCGAAGCCAGGAGTCAGGAGCTTCTTCCTGGTTTCCCTCGCAGGTGCAGGGGCCCAAGCACTTGAGCCATCTTCCACTGCTTTTCCAGGCCATAGCAGAGAGCTGGATTGGAAGTGGAGCAGCGTGTCTCGAATCGGCATCCATATGGGATGCTGGCACTTCAGGTGGTGGTTTTACCTGCTACACCAGAGTGCCGGGCTCCCTCCCCCCTTTTTTTACTTAAAGATTCTTACTTACAAATCAAACTTATCTGTAATACTCACAAGTTGTTCCACATACAGATTTTTCCTTCCCCTCCAGCAAGTCCCACAGGTGAATGGAGGCATGTTCATACTGCTCGTTCAACCTTATAACAATAATAATTTAACAGCGTACTAATTACTTTCTAGTAGTCAACTTCAGACATGTTTAGATAATTTGTATTATCAAATACCACTATACCTCAAGCTCATATCCCGTTCAGGGTCTACCAACTTGTAGAAGTCATCCAACAGAGACAATTCCTCCTCAGACAATATTGGCACTCCATTAAAACCTTGTTTCAAGTCAGTTCGCACTTCATCATCTCCCAATTTGTCCAAAACATACTGCAATTCAAGTATAGTTTTTAAACGCTTCTGTTCGGCTTCTTCTCTCATAAGTTGTTCCCGACGAGCTGTCTTCTTTATTGTTTTCTGAATCTGCACCAGAATATAAACATAAGATATTCAAAGTTCTAACTTTTAAGTACTCCTACTGACTCACAGAGTCAGCACACCCCAGAACAATCCACTTCTGATATGGGAAAGGCATTACAATATACTGAAAACAGTGACTAAAACGGATTTGTTTTTATGAATAACAGGACGCTGCCAGGCATAAACATAGTGTTTTTCCCAATGGTCTTGTCTACCTTGGGAAGTCTGAAGGGATAACTTTACCCAAACTCAAGTATTTCTACCTTCCTTATTTTTAGCATCAGTCTGGGGATGCAAAGGTCAGTCTTTCCGAGAGCCATGGTTGTGCTTTTACCCTTCCTCAGGTTCAGTAGGATGAACTGAGACAGAGAAAGACAAAGAGACACAAATGAAACCTATAAAGAAAGGAATGGGGAAAGCAAACCTGAAGGAATGAAGGTTGCAGTAACTAGACATCTACATTGGCACCAGAGTGGGTACACAGTATTTTAGCAACATGTGACAAATAATATATATGAGTAGAGAGAGACCTAAATGAGACTCTTAAGGGAAGCTTTCAAGAAAGAGACATCTAAGATAGATTATCTTGGAGGATCGTGGTTTAAAGGTAGAGAGGTTTTTACAGGTAGCTAGAGGCAAGAAACAGAAAAAGAGGCATGAATGTGAAAGGAAGTTAAAAAACACAAAAGAAATAATAGAGAGAGTAACTTTGGAGAAGTGAGGATTTGACCTAGTTGTTAAGATGTGCATGTCCCACACTTGAGTGCCAGGATTCAATTTCCAGCACCAGATCCTAACTCCAGATTCCTGTCAAAGACAACTGAGAGGCAACAGTGACAGCTCAAGTAATAAGCTTCCTGTCTCACTTAGGAGATCCAGATTGTGTTCCCAGCTCCTGACTCCAATTCCAGCTCAATCAACTGTTGCAGGCCTTTGAGAGTGAGCCAAAATATAAGAGTTCTAATAAACAGGTTCTTTTTTTAAAAAAGGAAGCCACTTTAGATTAAATGAGCAGTTCAAAGAGAAAAAGAAGATGAGAAGATGGAGCTAAACTGAAGAAACCTTGAATAAAAATTAAAAAGTTGATAGGGGCCGGCACTGTGGCTCAGTGGGTTAACGCCCTGGCCTGAAGCACCAGCATCTCATATGGGCGCCGGTTCGAGACCTGGCTGCTCCACTTCCTGTCCAGCTCTCTGCTGTGGCCTGGGAAAGCAGTGGAGGATGGCCCAAGTCCTTGGGCCCCTGCACCTGCATGGGAGACCCAGAGGAAGCTCCTGGCTCCTGGCTTTGGATCGGCGTAGCTCCGGCTGTTGCAGCCATCTGTGGAGTGAATCATCAGATGGAAGACCTCTCTCTCTGCCTCTCCTCTCTCTGCATAACTCTTTCAAGTAAAATAAATCAATCTTTTAAAAAAAATTAAAAAGTTGTTCAGTAATTGTGGAAAGTTTATCAGAAGCTCACAGTTAAATAAAAGCATTGCCAAAGAAGTTAAAAAAACCAAACAAAAGCTCCTAAAAACACCAAAATTCTAAAATAGAAGCAAAAGAGGATACAGGATCTTTATTCAGTCACAGTAGCATCAGAAATAGGTATCACAGTAACTCTGTGTTTATGACCCATGTTCAAGTTGAGCAGGGTTCAAGCCTGAAGCTCTGACCTAAGTGGAACAAATCCCTATCTGGATGCTGTGGTCTGAACATGTCCTCTACAATTCGTATGAAAGAAACCAATCCTCACAGCGCAAGAGTGGTGGGAAGTAGAGCCTTCTGGGAGGTGCTTAGGTCAAAAGGGCTCCATTGTAATAAATGGATTAATGCCACCAAAACGGGGCAGGCCTTACAGAAGTCGGTCTGCTGTCTCTTACCTTTCCATAGTCTACCATGCAAGGATGCCGAAAGAAGGCCCTTGCCATATGCTGATGCCTTCGTCTTCCCAGTGCCGCCAGAACAGAGAAACGTGTTCTTTATAACTTAATCAATGTCAGATATTGTTACAGCAGCACAAGATAGACTAAGATTGGGTGTTAATTATCTTTTTTGCTTTTCAGGCAAATTATCAAAATTTTCCTCCTTTAATTACATAAAATAAATAATAGTAACATTAACTGCTTGAAATATATTGGCTATGCATCAAATACTGTTCCAAGTACAATCCTGAGGAAGGTAGATAACTATCATCACCATTTTGAAGACTGGAAAACTAAAGGAACTGTGATGACCACGAGGTTTCACCTCACCCGAGTTAGAATGGCCTTCATACAGAAATCAACAAACAACAAATGCTGGCAAGGATGTGGGGGGAAAAAGGTACCCTAATCCACTGTTGGTGGTAACGTAATTGGTAAATCCCCAGAAGACTTAACTTTCTGGTCTCAAATTATCTGACTTTACTGGATTTAATATAGCCCTTTTCTGAAAGGCATTTTTCACCTCAAAAGGTATTATGGAAGACAGTATGGATACCTCAGAAATCTGAATACAGACCTATCATATGACCCAGCCATTCAAACCTGAAAAATTTACCCAAGGGAAATGAAATCAGCATATGAAAGAGTTATTTGCACCCCCATGTTTATTGCAGCTCAATTCACAATAGCTAAGATATGGAATCAACCCCAGTGCCCAATGGCTCCTGGCTTCAGTTTGCCAGAGCTCCAGCCACTGCAGCTATCTGGGGAGTGAACCAGCAGATGGAAGACCTCTCTCTCTCACTGCCTCTCCTCTATGTAACTCTTTCAAATAAATAAGTTAATTAAAAAAATAAATAAATAACAAGAGTCACTGTGTGCTAACTTTCCATGCAGGACCTCTGTCCTAAAAGAGTGGTATTATAACCATGTCTAAGTACTTGCAAAAGATGTATCATGGGGCCGATGCTGTGGTGCAGCAGGTTAAAGCCCTGGCCTGAAGCGCCAGCATTCCATATGGGTGCTGTTTCTAGTCTCGGCTGCTCCTCTTCCGATCCAGCTCTCTGCTATGGCCTGGGAAAGCAGTACAAGATGGCCCAAGTCCTTGGGCCCCTGTACCTGCGTTGGGAGACCAAGAAGCTCCTGGCTCCTGGCTTCAGATCGGCACAGCTCTGGCCGCTGCGGCTATCTGTGGAGTGAACCAGCAGTGGAAGACCCTTCTCTCTGTCTCTACCTCTCTCTGTAACACTGTCTTTCAAATAAATAAAATAAATTTAAAAAATAAAGATGTATCATTCTTGGGTGTTTCCTTAAAGTTAATTAAGTTTCTAAAAAACAAGTGAAATTAATTTCAAGATGCAAGGACTTTTTGAACAGCCCTTGTCTGGACTGTTAAAGAATTTTTTGTTGTTTTTCGTACAAACTGTTGAACTCTTTACTTAGTATAGAGTAGGTCTTCTGTGTATAAAGTTAATTGAAAATGGATCTTAGTAGAGAATGGGACTGGGGATGGGTGAAGGAAGAGGAAGAGTGGGAGAGCAGGTATGGTGGGAAGAATCACTATATTCCTGAAGTTGTACTTATGAAATGCATGAAGTTTGTATTCCTTAAAAGGTTTCTCTGGAAGAAAATTTTTAAAAATTTAAAATAATAATAAAAAAAAGAACTGTGATGAACTTGCCCCCTTTCCCTTTTCCTCTATTGGACTGGTTCTGTTTAACTGGAAAACCTTGTAAAATATAAAAACAGGAAACTTATCCAAGGTCACATAACCATTAAATAAAAGTGATAGAAACAACACTCAACCTAGAAAGCACTGTGGTACAGCGGGTTAAGCTGCCAACGAGTGTACCCTCATCCCTTATCAGAGCACCAGTTCAGTTTCCAGTTATTCCACTTTCAAACCAGCTCCCTGCTAATGCACCTGGGAAGCAGATAATGGCTCAAGTTTTGAGTTCCTGCCCGCCACGTGAGAACCTAGATGGAGTTTGTGGCTCCTGGCTTTGGGCTGGCCCAACCTCAGTTGTTGTGGCCATTTGGGGAGTGAACCAATGAATGGAAGTGCTCGCTCTGGCTCTCTGTCATCTGTCATTCTGCCTTTCAAATGAATCTTAAAAAATAATTCAGTCTAGGCATTCTGGTTCTAATATCAGAACTTTCAATTCCTGTACTTCACTCACTCATCACCTAACAATTTATTTCATTTCACCAAACCAAAGGTAACTTTGTATTTCAATGTTATTAGTCCTTCTCCAAATAAGCTCACACTTACTCAGGAGACTTAACTTTCTTTATATAGATATATTGACTGATTTTGTTTATTTATTTTTTTTTAATTTTTTTTAATTTTTTGACAGGCAGAGAGAAAGGTCTTCCTTTGCAGTTGGTTCACCCTCCAATGGCCGCCATGGCTAGTGCGCTGCGGCCAGCGCACCGCACTGATCTGAAGCCAGGAGCCAGGTGCTTCTCCTGGTCTCCCATGCGGATGCAGGGCCCAACCACCTGGGCCATCCTCCACTGCACTCCCGGGCCATAGCAGAGAGCTGGACTGGAAGAGGGGCAACTGGGACAGAATCCGGCACCCCAACCAGGACTAGAACCCGGTGTGCTGGCGCCGCAAGGCGGAGGATTAGCCTAGTGAGCCGCGGCGCCGGCCAACTATATTGACTGATTTTGAAAGTCAGTGTGACAGAGAGATCTTCCATCCATTGGTTCACTCCAATGCCAGGAGCAAGAGATCCATCCAGGTCTCCCACATGGTGGCAGGGACCCAAACACTAGGGCCATTTTCTGTTGCTTTTCCCAGGTCTTTAGCAAGGAGCTGGATCAGAAGCAGAGCAGCTAGAACACCAACCAGCACCCATATGGGATGCTAGCATCACAAAAAGTGGCTTTACCCATTTCATTACAATGGCAGCCCCAGAAGACGTAACTTTCTGGTCTCAAATTATCTGACTTTGCTTGATTTAATTTTGTCCTTTTCCCAAAGGCATTACTCACCTCAAAAGGTACTTGGAAAAAACTAAAAATTCCTTTGGATCAAAGGTTGACACAAGAGCAATGTCATCAGTCAGCCATATCCCTTTAGAATCCCCAATGGAGGAAATAATCACCAATCATATAAGTGAGTCTCTTTATTTATTGATAGTTAATGGAAAATTGATAGTTAATGGAAAGCAGTATAAGATAGCCCAAGTCCTTGGGCCCCTGCACCTGCGTGGGAGGCCCAGAAGCAGCTCCTGACTCCTGGAATTAGGCATTACAGGACATATGGAAAATTAATGTTTGTGTATTTGTACAGTTGATTTTTTAAACTAATGAGATCTTTAGGGTAACTATTATGTTTGTCATATTTCAAAAGGCAAACTTCAAGTGTTATATTCAACTTTACAGACTAGAAGGCATTTTAAAATATAATTAGATCCAATCCTCTCACCTCATACAAAAGCTACCAATAGTAATGGAAGGATTAAAACCAAAAAAAACAATTTTAACTAATATTATATTTAATTTTATTAACATATATGTTTTTACTTACATCTTGACTTAATGCCATGAAACTCCTTTGTAATTCTTTTGCAAACTCCAAGTTATTTGTGACTTCCTGGTACTTGGACACGGCATCCTAAAATGACAGATAGGGTCAACTTTTCTAGAAATAAAGAACCACAAAATTCATTTTCTTATTTAAAATGTCAACATAAACTCTTTAACTAAAAAAAAATCTTTACCAGCTGATCTTGATTAAGCCTTTCCCCTTTGATCATTCGTTCTTGGTAATCATCAAGCTTACCCTATATTAAAAGAAAAAAAAAATCACTTCATCAAGCTAAAATGACAAAACCATGCAACCTCCTAAAACTGTTTCAAATTTTGCTTTTTAGAGATATACTCGTTTAAATTAGTAATAAAAATTTATTATGAACTAAAAAATAAATGTAAATACTCCAACCACTGCTGAATGAAATTGAGTACTACATTACCAACCACTGACACAGCACTGCTTACTCTGGGTTACTCAAAAGATATGCATTATATAGGACAGGCCTATGGTTCAAACCCACAAGGGTGAGGGAGCACAACTGGTTAGGATCCTGCTTATACCCAAGTGGGTTTATCAGACATATGTAAAATGTCAAATATTTGTCCCTTTCTCCTTTAAAGAATGTGAATAGGTGGTATAAAGAATGTATTTTTCCTGAATAAACCCATGGTATACTCACTGTCTCTAGTGGACCTCATTTATAGTATATAAATATATATATATATAAAACAATGTAGTATTTATAGTCAAAATACCTCTATTTAGATATATAGTTAACAGAAGATCTCCAAATAGAAGGAAGACCCAAAATTTAGCACTAGTACAGAGCTATAATTTAGAACGAGGCACTAAGCAAAACAAAACCAAAAGACCTGCCATTAGCTTACAATTGAAATTTTTTTTTTAATTTATTTTTATTTATTTGAAAGGCAGAGCTACAGAGAGGCAGAGGCAGAGGGAGAGAGAGGGAGAGGGAGAGGGGGAGGGAGGAGAGAAAGAGAGAAAGAGAGAGAGAGAGTCTTGCATCCATTGTTCACTCCCCAAAACGCCACAACAGCTGAAGTTGTGCCGATCTGAAGTCAGGAGCCAGGAGCTTCTTCCAGGTCTCCCACACGGGTGCAGGGGCCCAAGGACTCAGGCCATCTTCTACTGCTTTCCCAGGCCATGGCAGAAAGCTGATCAGAAGAGGAGCAGCCGGGACTGGCACCCATATGGGGATGCCAGCGTTGAAGGCCAGGGCTTTAACCCACTGTGCCACAGCGCCAGCCCCACAGCTGGCATTTATTACCTGTGTTCTTTGTTCGTGTTCAACTTTTTTCAAGACAATTATTGCTAAATCTAGACATTAATATACACTAAATGTACTGAACATAGTTTATATACCCAATCAAAATAAATGTCAAATCAAATTCCTAAAACATGTTTGTATAAACATAAAAAGATAAACAAAAAAGGCTAAGAATGTAGCAGAGTTTCAAAATTACAGCTGGAAATGTTTTCCTTTTGTTGTTTTGTATACTTATAACATATGCATAAAAAATAGAATTCTGGGGTCAATACTGTGGCATACTGGGTAAAGTCACTGCCTCCAATACCGGCACCACATATGGGCGCCAGTTCAAGTCCTGGCTTTTCCATTTCCAATCCAGTTCCCTGCTAATGGCCTGGGAAAAGCAGAAAATGGCCCAAGACATTGTAACCATCTGGGGAGTGAACTAAAGATGGAAGATCTCTCTCTCTCTCTCTCTCTCTCTCTCTCTATATATATATATATATATATATATACACGACTGACTTTCAAATAAATCTTTTGAATAAAGGTAAAATAATAAAATAAATTAAGAAAACTAGAATTCCATGCTAGATAAAGCATGTTAAGATGAGGATACTATAAGAAGGACTTTTAGGACTAGCTATCCTATAGTAGAAAACTCCAACTTTCTACACATCACAAATTGACTATACATCCAGTTGGAGAGCTTCAGAACAGATTACATTTCCCAGGACAGCCACAACATTTGCAGCCTCATACGCTGTTCTACATTGTGACCCTGGCACTCCATTAAAAACCAGTTCAGGGGCAGGCACTTGGCACAGTGGTCAAGAAACTATTTGGAATACCCACACCCCATGTTGAAGTGCCTGGAAGTCCCAGCTCCACTTACAATTCCAGCTTTCTGTTTTTGCACACCCTGGAAGGCAGCAGGGGACAGCTCCATGTGGGAGACCCAGACTGACTTTCAGGCAGCGGCTTCAGTCTAGCCCAGCCCCAGCTGTTGAGAGAATTTAGGAAATGAACCAGCAGATGGGAATATCTCGATGTGTCTGCCTTTCAAATAAATTCAAAAAAAATTTTTTTAATTATTAAAAAAAAACTAATTTCCCCTGCCATTGTCAGGCTTACCCAATAGAGTACAGTCTAAGAGATGCTTTATAAAGTCCATGGCCCATAAAAACAATGTATCTCTGCCTTGAATGCAAGTTACTACACCTTGTATTCAGAACCCTGAGCCATCACACAAAATTCTATAACTCCTGAAGAGCCAGGCTATGCAGAAGCCAAGCTACTCTAAGAAGTCCACGGAAGAGCTCTGGGCAGCAGTCCTGGTGTTCAAGTCATTCTTGCCCAGGCATCAGACATGTGAATGAACAAAGTTTAACTTTCCCAGCTGAGGGTCCAGGCATGATGGAACAGACATCAACTCTGCTGTATGACATGTCAATGCCTGAGGGGCAGACTCAAATGATGGTTTTAAGCCCTTAAGTTTTAGATTAACCTATTACACAACTAAATTGGAACAAGGTTAAATAAAAGGGAAATGAAAATAAAAGGAAAGCAGCTACTATGTGAAACTCAGCTTCACAGTACACATATTTGTGGAATGTTCTGTCAAGAAGAAACGTGCTAGAGCCGGCTGGCATAACAGGAAAGGGCGCCACCTGCAGTGCAGGCATCCCACATGGGCACCAGTTAGAGTCCCAGCTGCTCCACTTCCTATCCAGCTCTCTGCTATGGCCTAAGAAAGAGTAGAAGATGGCCCAATGGCATGGGAGACCTGAAAGAAGCTCCTAGCTCTAGCCATTGCGGCCATCTGGGGCGTTAACCAACGGATGGAAGACCTCTGTCTCTGTGTCTCTCTCTGCCTCTGTAACTCTGCCTTTCAAATAAATAAATAAATCTTAAAAAAAAAAAAGTGCTAAAAAGATACACAGCCAAAATAATTATCTGTGCATTTTTTTTGAAGTTCATATACTTATTTAACTTTGATTTTACATTATTAACATTATTTCTATTTTACCAATTCACGGTAACTTAAGAGTCATGATTTTAACAATTTATTTGCTTTTATTTATTTGAAAGGCAGAAAAAGAACTAGAGAGAGAGAGCACGAGCGAGCGAGTTTGTGTGCTCTCACTTGCTGGGTCAGTCCCTAAACACAGAGCCATCATCTGTGCACTAGCAGGAAGCTGGAATCAGGAGCAGGACTGGGACTCAAATACAGACACTCCCATACAGGATGCAAGCACCTTCAATGATAGGCCAAACATCCACCCAAGAGTCACACTGTGTTTGTCCTCCCACGGTTAACACTCAGCACTACTATTATAAATATCCTAACTTCGCACAGACTTCAGGAAAGCAGGATCCTGAGTCTGGTCACAGTGCCTTAGAAATGGCATTCCCTTAAGGATAACAAACTTACCAATAAAACTGCAGAATGACAATAAAAAAACTGTTTTCTATTAAAGAGCCCTAGTTTTATCTTTACCATTATAATAATGGATCTCAAGGCTGCTAAGGTGTACAGAACTTTTATGACCACGAATCTAAGCCAGAAGGAATCTCTGTTCACTATCACATATAATCAGATCTCTATATAGCAGAGACCCAATATTGATCTAAGTCAGTGATTTTCAGTGTGGTCCCCAAGCTAGCAATGTCAGCATCACTGGGAAACTATCAAAATGCAATCACCCCAGATCTACTCAGTCAGAAACTTTAGAGGTGAGAGCTAGCAATTTTTTTATCAAGTCCACAGGGTGACTCTGATGCATCCTTAAACTTGAGAAATTTTCATAAGTCATACAGCAACTTCCTTGTGATAGCGAGTCCAAAAGAACCTAGAAATAAGAAATCCTAAGGCCGGCGCCATGGCTTAACAGGCTAATCCTCCACCTTGCAGCGCCAGCACACTGGGTTCTAGTCCCGGCTGGGGCGCCGGATTCTATCCCGGTTGCCCCTCTTCCAGGCCAGCTCTCTGCTATGGCCAGGGAGTGCAGTGGAGGATGGCCCAAGTGCTTGGGCCCTGCACCCACATGGGAGACCAGGAGAAGCACCTGGCTCCTGGCTTTGGATCAGCAAGATGCGCCAGCCACAGCGGCCACTGGAGGGTGAACCAACAGCAAAAAGGAAGACCTTTCTTTATCTCTCTCTCTCACTATCCACTCTGCCTATCAAAAAAAAAAAAAAAAAAATCTTGAATTTGTGATTTGATTTGTGTCCTTAGAAACCATCCATCACATGGCTGCCTCAATTTAGGAATAGGTTGCATAAAAGTTCAGCTTTGAGGGGCCAGCGTTGTGGCATAGCATGTTAAAACAGCAGCATGCTACGCCAGCATCCCATACAGGCACCAGTTCAAGTCCTGGCTGCTCCACTTCCGATCCAGCTCCCTGCTAATGCACCTGGGAAAGCAGCTGAAGATGGCCCAACTGCTTGGGCTCCTGCCTTTCAAATAAATAAGTCTTTAAAAAAAAAAAAAAAAAAAGTTCAGCTTTCAACTCAGTAAATTTGCTGAATGATGGATTGGTTTGGTTTCTAATCAGTTAGCATTCTTTATAATTGAACTCAATGGAAATCCACACTAGAAACAGAAAGCCTCATTTTTACAGATTTATTTATTTGAGAGGCAGAGTTACAGAGACGGAGAAACACAGAGAGAGGTCTTCCATCCGCTGGTTCACTCCCTAAATGACTGCAACGACCAGAACTGGGATGATCCCGAAGCCAGGAGGCAGTTCCTTTTTTCGGTCTCCCACAGGAGTTTAGGGGCCCAAGCACTTAGGCCATCTTCTACTGCTTTCCCAGACCAAAAGCAGAGAGCTGGATTGAAAGAAGAGCAGCCGGGACAGGAACCTGTGCCCATGTGGGATGCTGGATGCCGGCACCAAAGGCAGAGGCTTAACCTACTAAGCCACAGCCCTAGCCCTCTTAGAGCAAGCAATTCTAATTTTCAAAATTAAAATATCTTGCTATAGCTTTCAGTCCCAGCTAACTCCTGAGTAACTTCATTGATAAGGAAAAGGATATGATATTGCACAGGTCCAAATACTACCATTCGCCTAATCATTGCAGAGTAAACTACTGAGAAACAAATCACAACATATTAAAAGTGGCTTCATGGGGCCGGTGTCGTGGATCACTTGGTTAATCCTCCGCCTGCAGCACTGGCATCCTATATGGGCGCCGGGTTCTAGTCCCGGTTGCTCCCCTTCCAGTCCAGTTCTCTGCTGTGGCCCGAGAAGGCAGTGGAGGATGGCCCAAGTGCTTGGGCACCTGGACCCGTGTGGGAGACCAGGAGGAAGCACCTGGCTCCTGGCTTCAGATCGGCGCAGCGCACTGGCCGTAGCGGCCATCTGGGGGATGAACCAACGGAAGGAAGACCTTTCTCTCTCTCTAACTCTGCCTAATAAAAAAATTAAATAAATAAAAGTGGCTTCATTCCTATTGTCACTCCCTATTCAAACAGCTTACCTTAAGTCCAACTAGAAAATCTGTCTACTTGGAGTTGGTATGAACTAAGTCAATGCAGAAGGACTTGTCATACTGATAGATCCAATGTTAGCATTGACAAAAACAAAGGGACAAAGACAGGAATAAAGGGCTCCACACAAATACAGCTTTGTTCTTCCCTAAACTAGAACATGGCCGCCTAACACAGTAGTGGTAAAGAGAATTGGTCAACTATCACTATCTATCTCATCAAAAGATTAAGCATTTTGTTCCGCAAAATGGAGCCATTTTCCTAGCATAAAAAGATTTTGTAGAAAGTTAGTAATACAAATCTGCCCTCTTAGATTCTATGTTAAAATATATTATCTTGAAATTCAAAGTAGGATTCCTTTTTTCAACTACTGAACATCCCACGTATATTGAAAGTCATTTACAGCACCACATAAAATCCATGGAATGTCCCAGATACCACCAAGTCAATGAAGAGGAACCATGGGACAGAGCTGTGACTATACCCACTAGATATCAAGACTTCAGTCATGTAGCACTAAGAATTACCACAAGCACTACCCAGGTCCCCCCCCCCCCCCCCCGCGCCTCTTTTTTTAAGTTATTTATTTGAGAAATAGCAACACTGAAGAGTAAGACAGAGTTATCCTCCATCTGCTGGTTCACTCTCCAAATGGCTACGAAAGCCAAGGACAGGCCTGGGCTGAAGCAAGGAGCCAGAACTCTACCTTGTTTACCCACAAGGGCGGCAAAAGCCCAAGCACTTGGGCCATCTTCCACTGTCTTCCCAGGGGCATCAACAGTGAGCTGGATTGCAAAGAGCACATTAGGGACTCTCCTGTTTCTTTGTGCTTTTAAGAGTGAACAGGATTCACTGTGTGATACTTAAACTACCAGGTGGCTAACATTACGAGGAGGTACTATTATCAACCGTAGGTCACCTAATCATAAACTGAAAGACAGCAGTTAAACAACGGGCTGAAGGTCATGAATTCTAGAAAATTCATTTATGCCTCAGCATCCTTCTCCGAGGCACACAGTTCTCAGTTACTAGATGCCACTCTGGATTCCAGCTGTTGCTGCACTGTTTCTGCCTCTGCCACTGCTGCTTTCCTTCTTCTGAATACTGTTATGTTGGTGAATCCCCAAGAATTCATCACCAAAGTTACCTCATTAAACGGGTTTACTTTTTTTACTCAATACAATACTGTTAGACTGTTAGGGTGCTAGAAGATGGGTATCCAAGATCGATGTTCTCATAAGCTCATTTTCTTTACTGTTATATCCAATAGATTGCAAAAATAGGTAACAAAATATTTTCAGGGGCTGGTACAATGGCTTAGTGAGTAAAGCCGCAACTTATGGTGCCAGAATCTCATATGGGTGCCAGTTCAAGTCCCGCTACTCCACTTTTGATCCAGCTCTCTGCTATGGCCTGAGAAAGCAGCGGAAGATGGCCTAAGTGCTTGGGCCCCTGCACCCATGTGGGAGACCCAGATGAAGCTCCTGGCTTCAGACTGGGCCAACTCAGGCCATTGTAGCCATTTGAGGAGTGAATCAGCAGATGGAAGACCTCTCTCTCTCTCTCTCTCTGTAACTCTGCCTTTCAAGTAAATAAGTCTTTAGAAAACATTTTCAGGGTGGCGCCACGGCTCACTAGGCTAATCCTCCACCTTGCGGCGCCGGAACCCCGGGTTCTAGTCCCGGTTGGGGCGCAGGATTCTGTCCCAGTTGCTCCTCTTCCAGCCCAGCTCTCTGCTGTGGCCCGGGAGGGCAGTGGAGGATGGCCCAAGTGCTTGGGCCCTGCACCTGCATGGGAGACCAGGAGAAGCACCTGGCTCCTGGCTTCGGATCAGTGCAGCTCGCTGGCCTTAGCGGCCATTTGAGGGGTGAACCAATGGAAGGAAGACCTTTCTTTATGTCTCTCTCCCTCACTGTGCCTGTCAAAAAAAAAGAGGAAACATTTCAAATTATACATTTAAAAAGAACCAAACATAATAAAAGATTCCAAAAAAATAAGTACTTAAGCCAGATAATTGTAAATAGTCACAAGAAAATTAGAAGACACCACCTCTAAAACTAACTTGAGTATCCAGGAAAACCATATTACTGTTCTCAATTACGATCTCTAAACTGGGACAGAACATGAACATAAAATGAAACCTAAAATAAGACCAAGAATTGCCTATATCCTCCCTCCTCAGACTATACAAGAACCTTGCTCACACTACCCAGACTCTAAACAAGGGTATTCTACTTGCCTACTCATCAAGTCTACTCATGTAAGGAAACAAAAATAAAACCCTAGAGGCAAAATTCTATTTCAGTAAAAAACAAAAACTACTAATCCAAGTAACTAGCTCTATTCAAAAGCATTTCCCCCCTGGATTAATCTTTTTTAACAGATTTTCCTCCTTCCATTTTAAAGGTTTGTTGATGAAGCTACAAATGTAGCTTAATGTAATGATTTAGTCAACCTAGCAAATGTACTTATTTAGCATATACCATGTGCAAGGAAGCACAATGGAGTGATTACTAGTCTGTGCCCACAAACAGCTCACCAACAATTTATTTTTTATCTGAAAGGCAGATTAGAGAAAAGAGAGAGAGAGAAAAACATCTTCCATCTGCTGGTTCACTCCCCAGATGGCTGCAAATGGCAGGGTTGGGCCAGGCCTGAGCCAGGAGTTTCTTCCATTAGCACCAATTTAGAAAAACATACAAGGAAAGGGTTAACAGAAGAAGTTAAAGGAAACAGACTACATTTATTCAGGCATGGTCAAGAACATGGTCAAGAAGCACACCTTTCCCTTTCCTCAGGAAGCAGGAATTCGGAACCCTGCCCAGGAAAGTCTCATTTTCATCAGTGCTTTTGTACTCCTGTTCTACCCAGAGTCCTAGAAGTACAGAGAAATGAGCTGAACTCAAGCAATTTGCAGCAGTGCTTTTGCCTGAATTTCTCTTCTGCTACTCTCTCATTCTTCTCTATTGAATACTATCATTTCCTCCAGAAAAAGGAGCCAATTACTAGAAGAACTTCAGGAGCTTATTAGTAAACAAGAATTCAGGCTGCGGTAGTGGGTAAAGACATAGCCTGCAGTGCCAGAATCCCATAAGGGAGCTGGAGTTCTGATTGCTCCACTTCCGATCCAGCTCTCTGCTATGTTCCTGGAAAGCAGCAGAAAATGGCCCAAGCCCTTGGGCCACAGCTCCCACGTGGGAGACTGGAAGAAGCTTCTGGGTCTCCGCTCGGCACAGCTCCGGCAGCTGCAGCCATCTGGAGTGAACCAGCAGACCTCTCTGTCTCTACCTCTTTGTAATTCTGCCTTTCAAATAAATAAAATTTTTTTTTTTTTTTTAATGACAGATAGAGGTTGACAGTGAGAGAGAGAGAGACAGAGAGAAAGGTCTTCCTTTGCCGTTGGTTCACCCTCTAATGGCCACCGCAGCCGGCGCACCGCGCTGATCCGAAGCCAGGAGCCAGGTGCTTCTCCTGGTCTCCCATGCGGGTGCAGGGCCCAAGCACTTGGGCCATCCTTCACTGCACTCCCAGGCCACAGCAGAGAGCTGGCCTGGAAGAGGGGCAACTGGGACAGAATCCGGCGCCCCGACCGGGGCTAGAACCCGGTGTGCCGGCACCGCAAGGCAGAGGATTAGCCTATTGAGCCGCGGCGCCGGCTATAAATAAATATTTTTAAAAATTTTAAATAGTAAACAAGAATTTAGATGAAAAGGTGGTCACACCTACTTCTCTCTACTGATAACGCTTTTCCTAAATGTTTCTGGTTTACAACAAGCAAACATTTAGTACAGACCAGCAAATATGCATGGGGGCTTACCTAAGCAGAAAGTAAAACCACAGAAATTAATGAAAGTTTATGTTCCAATAACACCTGATACATTCACTAGGCCTTTACCTGAACGTTCTCCTCAGGACTCTATGTACAAACATGGCCATTTAACATGATGTCAATAAAAAGACCTAACAGGCAGGCGCCGCGGCTCACTTGGCTAATTTCTCTGCCTGCGGCGCTGGCACCCCGGGTTCTTGTCCCGGTTGGGACACTGGATTCTGTCCTGGTTGCTCCCCTTCCAGTCCAGCTCTCTGCTCTGGCCCAGGAGGGCAGTGGAGGATAGCCCAAGTGCTTGGGCCCTGCACCTGCACGGGAGACCAGGAGGAAGCACCTGGCTGCTGGCTTCGGATTGGCACAGCACGCCGACCTTAGCGGCCATTGGGGGGGGTGAACCAATGGAAGGAAGGCCTTTCTCTCTGTCTCTCTCTCACTGTCTAACTCTGCCTGTCAAAAAAAAAAAATAATAAATAAATAGACCTAACAATAAAGAAATAAAACATTTTTTCTTCTGCTTTCAGCTTATTAAGAGAGACTACTGAAAACTAAAGATCTGAAGTAAAAGGCTTTCGTTGGTTCTAAATAAGCACAAAAAGGTACACCTATGTTACAGAACACTACAAATTCCAACCACCCCATACAACAGTACAAGAGACTTTGGAAATCGCCCATTTCAACCTGGGGCACTTTATATAAACATGTCAGTTTCCTTTTCTTGGACTGCATTCTAAGGTGACTTTAAACTCTTAAAAAAATTATATCTTTAATAGAATAGTAATTAAGGCCATGAGACAAAGTTGCTGTATGTTTAGCCTTTTGTAAATAAAAGTATTTAATTTCTTAAAACAGCAGTATTGGTCTTCATCTAGCCTCAAATATAAAATAAGAAATTAAATAAAATTACAGCAAATTGTATCATACAAAATGTAACCTCATTCAAATATTTACTATATGGGAACTATCCTAGAGTAAAATAATGTGGCTAGGCTAAAACAACCCATTCTCATTCTAATACTTGGGATTCTACTCTTACCCCAGAAAAAGGTACCCAGTAAGGAAGCTCTCAACTTTACTTTTTAAATACCTTCCTGTATTACTTGCGTACACACAGGCAGCGGGAAACAAACACTACAGCTGTTTTACTGTAACAAGGTGAATGCAAAACAAAGTACTCTGCCCTCTGCACTGCAGAGAAGTTCTGGCAGCCAATGGCAAAGCTGACACATCAGAGGTCCCACTGTCAAGACACACTCCAGATGTTAGTGCCAAGAAAAGATTTTACTTGAAAATTAGTTAATACTTTTATTTCGAAACAGCTACACTGAAAAATTCTAAGCAGAAGGACACTGCAATGCTCTAGAACAAAGTGTTACATTCAGGATAGCCTCCTTTTTAAATATTATTAACTGCAAAGCTACAAAGTGCATAAAATCTTAAAAGAGTAATCTAAAAGCACACTACACTTTTACCTATCAGTCTTGATCACTCATTGGTTACCAATCAGTCAGGGTCTTTTGTCTTTCAACCGAAAGACACTTAACCTTCCACCTACCAAAGTCACTAGTCTACTATAATTTAGAGTAGAACAATTTTAAATGTTATATATTAAAATATCCTGTATTCTACATTAAACTGGTTACATCTTACTATATCAAATGAGCTCCCTTTTTAAGATTAAGACCTGGTTTCATAGCCTAGGGCCCCATTCTGAACCAATGAACTGATGAAGAAAACTAGGCAGTAAATAACTCAATTCAGTATTAATCATTTAAGATTTATAAATGGGAGTTTTATACTTGATTCTCTTTATCACCACTGTATTCTCTCTGCTACTTGTTCATGCAGTCTTTATAAGCCCAAATTTTTAAAACCACCAAGCCACTGAGTTGCATTACATAATAGGATCATATTTCATCAACATTAAGCATGCATTCACACTGAACAGATGCTCAGCTTTCCTCACATTAGGAAAGGAATAATTTTGTTTTTTAAACAAAGTACAATAAATTTATTATAATTCTCTATGCCTTGACATGATACTACATATCCACTGAGTAAATTCTATCAGGGTACTTGATGTTAGAATCCACAGGGGGAAGAAAGGATATTTTGGTCCAGAAGGTTCCAATATGAATAGGTCATGACTGAAATACAAGTCAAATATGTTACTAATGGGCTGATACAAAAATAAGTCCAGTTGTAAATGCTATCTTACTTTATTCCATTAAGGTTCCTAAAAAGGAATTCAAAACTGATTTGTAACGCAAGTTCTATTTCAGGTACATTAGAAATACTCCTACTGAATCACAGTAAATCCTCTCATAAAGCCAAAACAGCTGGATATTAAGAAAAAGAAATTTAAACTAAAAACCAGATGTGTTTAAATTAGGGGAAAATGCATATGCCTGAATTTTGCAAAACAGTAAAATACAGTTTTAGTTACAATAACGACTATTTAACAAATCAGTACTCAGGCTTTGGCTCATGAAGGCGCCTCACTTAACTGTAACTTGACTTTCTTCCTATCTAGCACCCAAAACTCTGAAATGGCAGGAAAAAGATGCAAATTATATTTGTTACTTTGTGCAATTTGTTAAATTTCTATCATTACAAGGCAATCTCAGTATTTATAAACTCAGTCAATAACCTCTGTAATAATTACATTACTCTGTCTCCCATAATTTGGAGGGAGAGGATGCGAGTGTATACACACCTTGTACACATGGGGGAGACCTGTCATGGTTCAAGTCCTCACCGGGCTTAAAAACAAAATTTCTGTTTTTCAGATGTACTTGAACACCAGATGCAAGTCACTTCACAACTAAGCTGGCTATTTATCAGTGCCTTACTTCATATTTGTCTTTGAAGAATTATTTTTCAGTCATTAACATAAATGTCTATACTGAAAATATGTCATTAACATTTATGGTCTGATTCCTATCCTAAAAAAAAGATTTCCAAGAAATTCTGAAAATTAAGGCATTGAAGCATCAGCCAGACTGATAGGACTGTGTATTACACTGAGAAGATTTTAAGACACCAAAGTTAAACTCATTTTCAAATAGGGTGGCATAAAATTAAATTCCATGGGCAGCACTCAAGATACTAGCCTTGGGTATGCTTGTTTTATTCTACATTTGAATGCAGCTATACAGATAGGCCTATTATTCCGTTCACTTATAATAAAATACATTTACCCCCCCCAAAAAACAAACCTACACATCCTAAGATTGTTTCATTTCTCAATTTCAAATAAAGTCCTTGAAATGCCAAGTAAAATTTCCAACCTTTATTACTTAAGAGACAGAGTTTGTTTTAAAATCCTCTCAAAAAGTAAAATAAGTCAGTAAATAAGCAATTATAAGAATTTAAGGCCTAAATCCACAGCTCAGATTTTTGCCATACATTCACACTGTCTCAACGCCTTAAGTAACACTATAAGGTGAACGGCTAACTAAGCAATTTTAAATATCCTCAAAAATTCGAGTTGTTATCACAAATAGGTAGTACCGGAGACGGACAAGTAAAGTTATGCTGTAAAAGGGAGTGAGCATTAGCAGCCACCGATGTAACTGCTCCATTTTTCCCACGACGATTTTGCTTCTTCCTTTCCACCTCCAACCTTCCCGTGCGAGCCCCTCTCCATCCGCACGCACACACCCCTGCTAGGCAGAGTTGGGACACTGTCCTGCGCTGAGAGCGGAAAACAAAAGGCCGCCTGGAAGGCAGCCCTCCGGAGTGGACCAGAATGGCCAAACGCTGAATCCAAAACCAGTGGGTGTGGCTCGATTACTTTTGGAGGGGGGCGCGGGAGGCCAGTCCGGCGGCCGCCGGCCTCGGCCCTCCCCCTCTGCTTTCGCTTTGTGCTCACAATGCAGCTCCAGTACAGCGCTGCCCTCCCCCCGCAGCCGCCGCCATGTTAGACACTCTCTCCATGTGCCCGGAGACCCAGCGAGCGCCTGGTGGCCGAGCCGGACCCACCCCCCGACCAGCCTCCGCCGTGGCGGTGCCCCAGCCCCTCCTCAGTCCCCGGGAGCGGAGAGTCGCTGCGGGAAGTCCTCCCACGATCCGGCTGCGCGTGAGGCCCGGGGGACACCCAGACAATTGAAACAAAGAGGGAAACGTGGGGGAGCCCGGTGGCTGGGGGCGGAGGGCAGCGCACGCACGGCCGAGGCCCGCTCCGAACGGGCCGCACGGAAACACAGCCATTCTGCTCTGAGATGCGGGACACGCTTCTCCCCGAGGGAGGAGGAAGAGGGGACGGTCGGCAGGCCGGAGCACACGGGGACGGAGCGGACAACCCCGGGGCTGTGCGACACAGGCCGCCCCAACTCCACGAGGCAGGCGGTTGAGCCCGGAGCCCCCCGCCTTCCCCGCTGGCCCTGGTCCAAGGAGCCGGGCCTCGTGGGATGGGGACCAGGGCATCACACAGTCGCCAACCCCGAAGGCCAGGAAGCCCAAGTCGCACGCAGCCCCCGGGGCCGCAGCGCGTCCGGGTCAGGTGACAGGCACCTCCCCCAGGAGCCCGCTTTCCGGCACGAAGCTCCCGCTGACCACGGAGACTGGGCGTGGGGGCCCGGGACCCAGGAAAGCGGCAGGAAGTGCAGCGCCAGCGCCTGGGGGCGGGGTGGGGGGGCGCGCAGAGCCCGGCCGCAGCAGACCCTCCCTCTCCCGCCGGGTCCTGGCACCTTTTTCTTCTCCAGGTTCCGAAGTTTCTTGTCGATCACCCCGAGAATCTGCTTCATGGCCTCGGTCTGGACGGCGCCGGTGCCGGTTGCGGGGTGCTGAGAGGCCGGCGCAGCGGCCCCGGCCCCCGCCGCCGCCTCACTCCCCGAGGAACCCGACGGCGGTGGCGGTCCGGACGACTTGCTGCCGCTTCCGCTGTGGCTGGTGGCCGAGGGCATCTTCAGACCGTGCAGGGAGAGAAGAAAAAGCGGGAGGAAGGACAAGAGCGGCCAAGTCAGAAGACGGACGGGGCGAGACGCGGGACAAAACGCGCAGCCGGCGGGAGCCTGCGCGAGCGGGTGGGGGAGGGGGCGCGCGCACGACGCCGGGGCAGGAAGAGAGCGCGGGCGCGCGCGCGCGACCCGCCAGCGGGGCGCCCGGCCGGCCTCGCGCCGCCCCCCGCCCCGCCCCTCCCCCGCGCGAGCCGCCGCTCGGCCTACCCGCCCCGGGGCACCGAGGCTCGCGCCGGGGGCGGGGCCTCGCCGCGCCGGCCGCCAACGGCCAGGGCAACGGTCCCCAGCGGGCGGGCCGGGACGCGCCGCCTTCCGAGGAGGGGAGGGGAGACGGAGGTCAGGGGTGGGGGGGGCGGGGAGAGAAGGGCACTGGAAGTGGCTGGGGGTGGGGAGGACTGGAGGAGCAAGCCCCTCGCGAAGCTCCAGGCGACGCGGAGGTAAAGGACACTCTTCGCAGCGGCCCTCTTCCCCTTGAGCGCCTCCGCGGTCCGGGCTGGCGCTCACCGTGCGCGCGTGGAGGCCGCTGGAGATCCCGAGTGGGCAGCTGAGGGGACAAAGGGTGGCAAGTGCGTTCCGGGCAGTGTCGCGCGCTCCGTGGGCGCAGGCCGCTCCGCCCTGTGCCCGCTGCACCGAGAGCCGCTCCTAGTGAGGCGAGAGCCGGCAGCGGGAGGGACTTAGCCAGCCAGCCAGCCCTCTAGGGCGCGGGGGGCGGGAGACGTGCGAGCGGGGCCTTCCTCGGCCGCTGGGGCTGCCCGGCGCGAACGCCTGCCCGGGAGCGCCGGCCCGGCCGCCTCCCCTCCGGGCCCCGGGCCCCGCGCTGGCGGGGGTGACCCCCGGGCCCTGGGCGGGGCGGCCCTGGGAGGCGGCTGTCGCTGCCCCTTGGCATTTGGAGCGAAATCGAAGCTAGGGTCCTTCAGGCGAAGTCGCCTGGCGTCCAAACGGGGACAATAGGTGTCAAGCTGCTGGCTCGGGAGCTGGCGACTGCCCTAGGAAGAGCCCTTATTTGGTGGGGGTGGGGGCTGTGGGGGGGGCAAAGGTTTCTGCAAGTAAGGGGTGCGTGGGGTGGGTGCTGCAATCTCAGCTTGCAGAATTCCTGAATACAGAGCAAGCAAACTCCCGCACCTCAAGAGGTCTTTTTCAAAAACAGACGCCTGACCCTTTTCTCCAGTCACCCGGTAACCTAGGAGTTCCCTGTCGAACGCGCCGGGAATGGGCATGACCCATGGCATTTTGAGTCTTAGGACTCCACGCTCACGCGAAACTTGATCTTCAGCTACCCTAGCATGAAGTGTATCCAGTAGACCCGAGTATTAGGAATTATTCGGCTTTTTTTTCCCCCTTTGTGTCAGCCTAAAACAAAAAAGTTGAATGAAATTTTAAAAATCCAAGAGGATTCTTCCAGCCTTGGGGTGCGGTGGGTGTGGACAGTGAGCAGAAAATAAATAGCCAAGTGCTGGAAGCAGTGTATTAAAGGGAATATGATCAGTGGGAAATTCAGCATCATGATGTTGTAGGACAACAGTAAAGGACCAATCTACGACTCAAATTCCATGCGAACGGGATGTAGAAGAGGGTTCCAGCCGACCCACTGTTCCCTGGGGACTAAAGTGAGTAACACTGGCTGGCCAACAGTGCTTCCGGGGGCAGCCTCTGGTCTCAAGATACACCCCTTAGCTGCAAAGTGTTATCTACTCCTTCAAATATTTATTGAGCACCCGCCTGCATGCTGGAAGCGTCAGTGCTCGAGATTGGGAACATAAATATCTTCATGGAACTCAGATTCTTGAGTAAGGAAGGGACAACAAGTAAATATATGTATATGTGTCAAGTAGAGTATTGGAGGAGAAAACAAATTTTGTAAAGGGGGGGGGGGGCGCGCTGTCAGGAAAAGCCTACTGAGTAACATTTGAGGTGAGGTAGAAGGCCAAACAGCTTCATTGGAGGAAGAATTTTCCAGGTAGGGGAACAGCAAACACTGAGCTGGAGTGTGTTTGGTGGGTTCAAGGCAAGGAGGTCCAAGTGCCACAGCACAGCGTGAAGGTGAAAGACCTAAAAGGGAGTCAGTCTTACAGGGGCCGATGGCCGCCGTAGACTTTGGCATTCGGTGAGTGAAGTGGGGAGTCATAATTTCAAACGGGAGTGTCTCGATCAACCAGTGTTTGAAATCACTTTTGCTACTGCGTGAAGAATTTACAGTATGTGTGTTTTGGTACTGAGAGTGAGGGTGGAGCAAGAGCAGAAGCTAGGAGACCAGTTAGGAATCTATTGAAATAGCTCAGCCCACATGTGGTAGCCAGGGCAGGGTGTAGTAAAGTAGGTGGTGATAAGAGGTTGCATTCCTTATGCCCGATTTGCTAACCAGTTATATGTTAGGTGTGAGGGAAATTGAAATTGGCCTTAGGTTATTCAAGATTTAAGTACCTAAACTATTCTTGGCACTGTGATGAACAATTATGCTAGACCTAGAGGCTAGAAAGTAAGATTATAATCCTTGGCTTCCTGCAATCTGGTATATTCAGCCCAACCCAGACCTACTGAATGAACCTGCATTTTAACAAGATCTGCAGGTGTGTATATACATTACAGTTTGAAAAATCACCTCCTTAGAACTTGACCTGTCAGTGTCTTTGAGATGGTACATGAAATACCCTTTTGGTATACCAGAGCTATAGAATCAGACTCCTGAAATGGAGCCCAAGTCTTTTTTTTTTTTTTTTTAAGTTTATTTATTTGAGAGGCAGAAGCAGAGGCGGGGGGGGGGGGGTGTCTTCCGTCCGCTGGTTCACTCCCCAAATGGCCACAATGGCCGGAGCTGAGTGGATTCAAAGCCAGGAGCCAGGAGCTTCTTCCAGGTCTCCCAAGTGGGTGCAGGGTCCCAAGCACTTGGGCCATCTACTGCTTTCCCAGGCCATAGCAAAGAGCTGGATCAGAAGAGGAACAGCTAGGACTCAAACTGGTGCCATATGGACTACTGTTTCTGTAGGCTGCGGCTTTACCTGCTCTGCCACACACTGCCCCTTTAACAACCCTACTAGGTAATCCTGATGCATGCTAAAGTATGAGAACCAGAGACTTAGACTTCCAGTGATTCAGGTGTGAATGGAAGAGGACTTATAATAAGGTGTGGCAAAGAAAGGGCACTTTGCCTTTCCTTGGCATGTTACCCAGAGGACTCATGATCAACAGATTAAGCTTTTTCTTTTTTTCCCCTCTTGTTTTTTCAAGGAAAATGGATTCTTGAGAGGGAGCAAGGCTGGATGAATCTCTCTTGAAGCCCCCTCTAGGCCACTCTGGCTGGAGGTCTCTGACTTAAATAAATCTTGCTTTTTAAAAAAAAGGGCTAGATGAATCAACAGAAATAATCTGGTTTCTCATTTAGGGGTCCATCTCACAGCCAATAGTGTATGAAGATAGCTAGGCTAGGTTATGCTGCTAACAACCCTGAAAGCTCTGTGATGTGAAACAGGCATCTCACACTACGTCCAGTGGCCAAGTGGTGCCTGTTGTCTGTTTTTGGAAATAGCTTGAGACAGTCACATCCACTCCCGTACATATTTTTCTGTAATCACCTTCATGCCATAGCAGAACAAAGCTGAGGAGTTATGACACAGTAGCTGTGCAAAACCTAAAATACTGTCTCCCTTACAGAAGAAGTAGGCAAATTCTTGGTTTTATACCAGTGTCACACATCACAGTTCAGCAGAGGCTGTACTCACGGCAGTTACACAGTCGACTCAGGCTGATGGAGAAGCCAAACCTCAAGCGTTGCCAATCAGTGTACTCTAAGGAAAGAGAACTCAGGCAGGAGTCTTTTGAGTAGTTCATTAAAAGCTCCAGACAGGGTCCGGCCTTGTGGCATAGCAGGTAAAGCTGCCGCCTGCAGTGCCAGCATCCCATATGGGTGCCGGTTTGAGTCTCAGCTGTTCCACTTCTGATCCAGCTCTCTGATTATGGCCTGGGAAAGCAGCGGGAGATGGCCCAAGTACTTGTGGGAGACCCGAAAGAAGCTCCTGGCTCTTGGCTTTGGAACAGCCTAGCTCTGGCCATTGAGGCCATTTGGGGAGTGAACCAGTGGATAGTAGATCTCTCTCTCTCTCTCTCTCTCTCTCTCTCTCTCTCTCTCTCTCTCTCTTTCTCTCTCTCTCTCATGTAACTCTGACTTTCAAATCTTAAAAAAAGAAAAACAAAAAAAGCTCCAGACAGGTAGACATGGAACATACTCCCAGAATGATTCCCTTGACCCCATCCAACCATAAAGGGGTCTAAACAAAATTTACCTCTGTCCTCTTTGACGGAAAAGGGACGGAGGCTATATTTATGTGGATTGTTAATACTTTACTGCCATTTTTAATTTTGTTTCCTAATCCAGAAATATGTATTAGCTTGAGGTCATTGTATCATTGAACAAAGAAGAAAAGTAAAGGGTTTTCTGAGCAATATATGTCCTTAAATATGGACAAAATAGAAAATAAGTCCAAAATATTCCTGTAAATAGAAAACACTTCTCAAAAAAACCTTGGTATTAAATTTATGCACAATATTAACATGTTAATAACACGAATCTCCCAAACTGACATTCCTTTGGTTAATTCAATTGATGACAGCACTCTAAGATCTCCACAAAGTAACCAGTTGAATTATTTATCCTGGTAATTTGGCAAAATAGCCCAACTCTTTCAACTTGGATCACACAATAAGCTATTGTCAAGTTTATTTGTCACAAAAGAGGAGCACTTGAACAAGAATTACATGAGGTTGACAGAACCTAGCTGAAGTGTGAATTACCCAACTCATACAGCCAAGGATATTGATGTCTTACTTTTTTTTTTTTTTTTTTGGTCATTTTACTATACATTAGCAGAAGACATTTCTATTATAATATTTCCAATACTGTATGATAATATATTTGTCAATTTTTTTATATAATGTATTTGTCAATGTGTCCATGAGGCACCTCTAAGCTCTTTGTTTTCCAAGGGAGGAAAAGTGTTGTTTCTTCATCTCTTTATGTTCACAAGTGATAGCATGCCTGGCACAAATATTCTGTCACTAAATATTGCCTACTATATTAACATACCAGTCAAGGCTGATGTTTCTCATAAGTGTTTCATAATGTCTTTTTGCTTTCTTTCATTGACATGACTGGCAGAGATAGCATTCTTTTCCATTTACACTTGCTAAGGTTTTCTTTTCTTATTCAATGTTTTAAAATTTATATAAAGGCAGAGAGAGAGAGAGAGCAGTATCTCCCATCTACTGGTTCACTCCCAAAATGCTTGCAACAGGAGCAAGGGGCCAGGCTAAAGCCAAGAACTAGGAGCCAGAACTCAGTCCAGTTCTCCTACATGGATGGCAGGGACCAAACTACTTTTGTGGAGGGAGGGAGGTGATAAAGATTTATTTACTTGAAAAGCAGAGTGACAGAGATTTTTCATCTGTGGGTTCACTCCCCAAATGACCACAACAGCCATGGCTGGGCCAGGCCAGAACCAGAAGCAAGAAACTGCACCCAAGGCTCCCATGCAGGTGGCAGAAGCAGCAGGGACTCAAACCAGCACTCTGATAAGGGTTGCCAGGGTTGCGAGTACCAGCCTAATGGGCTGCCTCACAGTGCCAGCTCCAAAACCCAACTACCTGAGCCAACATGTGCTGCCACTCAGGGTGCACATTAGCAGGCAGCTGAAATAAGGAGTAGAGCTGGGACTTGAACCCAGGCACAGCAATATGGGATGCAGGTATCCTGAGTGGTGTCTTAGCTGCTAGGCCAAATGCCCACACTTCCACCTATATCATGTCTGTCCTGCATTGTAATATCATGTTCAGAACTTTATATTTTATAAAGGTACAATATGTTCAAAATAGGTTTTTTTTTTTTCAGATTTCAATAAATACTGTTGTTTTTTACTGAACACTCTTAGAAGCTAAACACAATATTCAACATAATAGTACGTAGGCAGCCCATAGACAAGTCATAGACAAGTCAAGGTCAATCTTGGCTTGTGGAATTCCTGGGATGAGAAAGTCACGTACCCCCATGTTGAAGGAGGATGCACTCTGTTAAAATTCACTATGTTAAGACTATGTTGCAGAAAGCCCCATAAGTTGCTTGTGTATGTTGTTATCCTCTGTGTTGCCTTGAGCTATAGCTGGTTATGTATAAATATCGCTGGAATAAACGAGGCTTGATCAGCCTTTTGTCTTGGCTCCATTCTCTCCGCCCTTGTCCCTCTTTTCATTCCCACGCCCCCCCTCAGGTTCTATTCGATTGGTGCGGCTGGCCCGCACAATAGTAAAAGTACTTTGGCCGCAGATGCTAACTAACATCTTCCAGTTAGCTATCTAAGTGGATTGTAGTTAGTCTTAACTTCATGTGTCTCTTTCAATGGTTTTCAACCCATGGTGATTTTGCCACTCAGGGACGGACTTGAGCCATGTCTGTAGGTATCTCTAGTTGTTACAACTTGAGGGGTCAGTTTTGGTTTTTTTGGTTTTTTTTTTTTTTTTTTTTTTAATTCCATCCAATACAGCAACACAGAGATATTCAGTGCTGAGGTTGGGAAACTCTTGTTGTATTTTGCAAGACCAAACACATAATCACTTGTTCCAACATTTTACAAGTAAAAACATTGAGGGCCGGTGCCGTGGCTTAACAGGCTAATCCTCCGCCTTGCGGCGCCGGCACACCAGGTTCTAGTCCTGGTCGGGGCGCCGGACTCTATCCCGGTTGCCCCTCTTCCAGGCCAGCTCTCTGCTATGGCCCGGGAAGGCAGTGGAGGATGGCCCAAGTCCTTGGGCCCTGCACCCGCAAGGGAGACCAGGAGAAGCATCCGGCTCCTGGCTTCGGATAAGCGAGATGTGCCGTCCGCAGCGGCCATTGGAGGGTGAACCAACGGCAAAAAGGAAGACCTTTCTCCTTTCTCTCTGTCTCTCTCTCTCACTATCCACTCTGCCTGTCCAAAAAAAAAAAAAAAAAATTTTTGAGACAACCGTAACCAAAAAAAAAAAAAAAGTGACTTTAGAAATAAAGTATGAAAGAACATCAAACTCAACTATGAACAGATCATCTTGAATCTTGGCAAGTGATGTGCAACCACAGCCTTTTTCTTTTTCTTTCTTTCTTTCTTTTTTTTTTTTTTTTTTTTTGACAGAGTGGACAGTGAGAGAGAGAGAGAGAGACAGAGAAAGGTCTTCCTTTGCCATTGGTTCACCCTCCAATGGCCACCATGTGCTGATCCGAAGCCAGGAGCCAGGTGCTTCTTCTCCTGGTCTCCCATGCGGGTGCAGAGCCCAAGCACTTGGGCCATCCTCCACTGCACTCCTGGGCCACAGCAGAGAGCTGGCCTGAAAGAGGGGCAACTGGGACAGAATCCGGTGCCCCGACCGGGACTAGAACCCCGTGTGCCGGCACCGCAGGCGGAGGATTAGCCTATTGAGCTGTGGCGCCGGCCCAACCACAGCTTTTTTTCAACAATATAGAGTCTATATATAATTTCTCCCACTAATACTTATAACCCATTTCTCTCACCAGTACTCACTAATACACTGTGAACAATACTGAGAAAAATAATTTCCTTCAAGGTGATAACTAGCTGCTCCACAAATGTCAGAAGGACTAAAACTTTATGTATTAAGTTACCTAATAGGAGAGTATAAGTATGAAGGAAATTAGTTGGCATGAGCACGTATTAAGGTGCTTAAGTTGCCACTTGGGGTGTCTGTGTCCCATGTCAGAGTGCTGAGTTCACGTTATGGCTACATTGCTTCTGATCCAGCTTCATGTTAATGTGGTCCCTAGGAGATAGCAAATGATAGCTCAAGTACTTGGGCCCCTGCACCCATGTAGAAGACCCAGAAGAAATAAATCTTTAGAAACAAGAAAAAAAATTCAGACTCCCCTTTGCATATTCAAGTTTGGGAATATCTGTTCCACAGAAGTAGAGTGTACATACTACTCATTCTCCCTCCCTCCCCCTACCCCCCCCCACACACACACACACATGGCCCACAAAGGTCCAGGCAAAAAAATCTTTTCATGGTATCCGCTTTTCTTCCTTCCCAGGGTGCTATGAGCGTCTCTTAAGTAGGGCATGTTGATCATTACCAGATAGGTGGAAAAGAACTGCAAGCTTGAATTGCTGACTCGGCAAAAAATATTCTGAGATGGGAGTGCAAATGTTGAGGGAAATCTGTTACAAGCACAGCGGTAAATGGAAGGTTAGGAAAGCCGGGGGAGGGTAACGCAGCAAGTCTGTAGCGCCCACTAATATGTATTATACTTGAAAAGCTGATGGCTAGGGCAAAGGAGGACCAGATGGAGCAGTGATGTGAAACCTTGAGAGAGCTGCAGAGTCACCTGGGAGACTTAGCAAAGCACTGCTGGCTGCGCCCGCCCCCTTGAGTAGAACTCAGTAGAACTGAGGAGAAGGCCATCATTTGCATGAAGGCTGGTGCTGCAGGCCTGAGGGCCACATGATAAGAACCAGAGGATTACAAGAAAAAAGAGTTTTGAGTATTTGAAACTATTGGACCAAGAAAAAAACTAAGGGGAAAAAGAAAATGTAAAAGGTCATCAAAGGTGATCGCAGTATATTCTAATACCGTGTTTCTGCTGCTACTTTTTTTTTTTATTCCATTGAAAGAGGCCAGAAGAGAAAAAATAGAAGAGGACAACGTGGGGCTGGCGCTGTGGTGTAGCAGATAAAGCCCCAGCCTCCAGTGCCAGCATCCCATATGGGCACCAGTTCAAATCCTGGCTGCTCTACTTCCAATCCAGCTCTCTGCTATGGCCTGGGAAAGCAGCAGAAGATGGCCTAAACTTTGGGCCCCTGCACCCACATGGGAGACCCGGAAGAAGCTCCTGGCTTCTGGCTTCGAATCGGCGCAGCTCCAGCCGTTGTGGCCAATTGGGGAGTGAACCAGCAGATGGAAGACCTCTTTCTGCCTCTCCTCTCTGTGTGTAACTCTGACTTTCAGATAAATAAATCTATTAAAAAGAAAAAACGCACAGGTTAATCATACTCCATTCAGACTGCTGATAGAGGAGAGAAGGGACCAGCAAGCTGTTCTCTAGAGCCCTTTGTGTAATTTAAATGCCTCTGGCAGCCCTGGAGTCCTTCAGGATCACAGGATCATGTCCCAAGGTGTTTTGTGGAGCCAGAGCCGGTAACGGTCTCCTTAATACTGTGCTAACATGCACCTAAAAACAAAGAGCATAGTTCTCTGAGAAAGTCCAGGCTGGTTTGATGAGAGAAAAAGAAGAGGTGATAATGGGACAAGGAATAATACATTGTGCAACTTTTCACAAGAAAAAATGCATGAGTCATAATTAAATATTTTTTAAATCCTTGTTTTTTGTGGGTTTTTTCTCTAAAAGATTTACTTTACTTATTTGAAAGGCAGAGTAAGAGAGAGAGGGAGAGATATCTTCCATCTACTGTTTCACTCCCCAAATGGCCACAATAGACAGGGCCAAGCCAGGAGTTTCATCCAGGTCTCCCACATGGGTACAGGGGCCCAAGGATTTGGGCCGCTTTCTTAGGCACATTAGCAAGGAGTTGGATTGGAAGTGGAGCATCCAAGACTATCGCCCATATGGGTTGCCAGAGTTGCCAGAGGTGGCTTTACTCATTGTCACAATGTCAGCCCCAAACCCTTATGTTTTTTAAGTTACAAGAGTAATCCGCCTGGCCCGTGGCTCAACAGGCTAATCCTCCGCCTAGTGGTGCCGGCACACCAGGTTCTAGTCCAGGTCAGGGCACCAGATTCTGTCCCGGTTGACCCTCTCCAGGCCAGCTCTCTGCTGTGGCCCAGGAGTGCAGTGGAGAATGGCCCAGGTGCTTGGGCCCTGCACCCCATGGGAGACCAGGAGAAGCTCCTGGCTCCTGCCTTCGGATCAGCAGGGTGCGCCGGCCGCGGCGGCCATTGGAGGGTGAACCAACTGCAAAGGAAGACCTTTCTCTCTGTCTCTGTCTCTGTCTCTCTCTCTCTCCCTCTAACTCTCCACTCTGCCTGTCAAAAAAAAAAAAAAAAAAAAAAGAGCAATCATAGGCTGGCACCGCGGCTCAATAGGCTAATCCTCCGCCTGCTGCGCCAGCACACCGGGTTCTAGTCCCAGTAGGGGTGCCGGATTCTGTCCCGGTTGCTCCTCTTCCAGTCCAGCTCTCTGCTGTGGCCCGGGAGTGCAGTGGAGGATGGCCCAAGTCCTTATGGCGCCGGTTCTAGTCCCAGCTGTTCCTCTTCCAATGCAGCTCTCTGCTGTGGCCTGGGAAAGCAGTAGAAGATGGCCCACGTTTGGGCCTCTGCACCCACATTCCCATGGAAGAAGCACCTGGTTCCTGGCTTCAGATGGGCGCAGCTCTGGCCATTGCGGCCACCTGGGAAGTGAACCCTTTCTGTCTGTCTCCCTCTCACTGTCTGTAACTGTCTCTCTCTCTCAAATAAATAAATAAAATCTTTAGAAAAAAAAAAAAAGGAGAGGTATCCTGGTTTATTGTAATTAACTCAGCTAAGAAGTAAATTATGCAAAAAAATTAATGTTAGCTCAGTGTATTATATAACAGCTTTTTGGGGATTTAATTTACATATTGTAAAATCAACCATTTAAAGTATACAATTCAGTGCATTTCAGTATATTTAGAGAGTAACACAACCAGAGCCACTATCTTTTTTCAGAGCACATTTTTATCACCCTAACAAGTAGCTGCACCTCATTAGGGGCCACTGCTCATTGGCCTTGTCCCCCCCACCCCCCCACCCCCAGTCACTGGCTGTCACTGATCTTTCTGTGCTCTGAATCTGCCTATTCTGGACATTTTATCTAAATGGAACCACAGATGATGGTATCTTTTGTGTCTGGCTTGTTTCACTTAGCATAATATTTTCAGGATTCATCCATGTTGTAGCATGTCTTTCATTCTTTATAAATGGATGGCTAATATTCCATTGCATGGATATACCATCATTTTTTTTATCCATTTATCAATAGTCATTCTCATTGTTTCTACTTTTTGGTTATTATGAATAACGCTGACGTGAACATTCATGTACAAGCTTTTTATATGAATATATGGTTTTAATTCTTTAGATATATAATGAATATGGTTGCTGGGTCATGCGGTAACTCCGTTTAATTTTTTTTTTTTTTAAAGACAGAAACAAAGAGAGAAATCTTGTATTCACTGATTTACTCCCTACATGCCAGATCAAAGCTAGGAACCAGGAACTCAACCCAGGTCTTTCACATGGGAGACAGGGACCCAATTACTTGCACCATTACCTGCTATTTCCCAAGGTGCACATGAGCAGGAAGCTGGAATCAGAAGTAGACCCAGGACTAGAACCCAGCACTCTGAAATATAATGTGGGCATTCCAAGTGACACCATTTTTTTAAATTTATTTATTTGTGTGAAGGGCAGAGTCACAGAGAGAGAGTGCGTGCTTCCATCAGCTGTTTCACTCCCCAAATAACCACAACAGCCAGGACTGGGCCAGGCCCGAAGCCAGGAGCCAGGACTTTCATCTGGGTCTCATGGATGTAGGGGCCCAAGCACTTGGATCATTTTGTGCTACTTTCCCAGGAGCATTAGTAGAGAACTGGATTGGAAATAGAGCATCCAGGTCTTGAACCAGTGCCCATAAGGGTGCTGCAGGCAGTGGCTTAAGGCACTGTGCCACAGCACCAGCCCCCATAAATAAATCTTTAAAAAAAAGTCTACAGAAGACCGACGCCGTGGCTTAACAGGCTAATCCTCCACCTTGCGGCACTGGCACACCGGGTTCTAGTCCCGGTTGGGGCGCCGGATTCTATTCCGGTTGCCCCTCTTCCAGGCCAGCTCTCTGCTATGGCCCGGGAAGGCAGTGGAGGATGGCCCAAGTGCTTGGGCCCTGCACCCACATGGGAGACCAGGAGAAGCACCTGAATCCTGTCTTTGGATCAGCGCGGTGCGCCGGCCGCGGTGGCCATTGGAGGGTGAACCAACGGCAAAAAGGAAGACCTTTCTCTGTCTCTCTCTCACTATCCACTCTACCTGTCCAAAAAAAAAAAAAAAAATCTACAGAAAACATATCTTACAGCATATACTAAAAAACAATGGTGTCAGAGCCCATTCTAAGGATATCATAGACAGAGCCATCAAAGGTTGGTGGCTGATGAGGTGTGCAAGATGAGGAAGAAGACAGCTTCTGGGATGAGATTCTCCTGTGCTTCTAGCTTCAGTTAGTGGTCAGGCCACCTACAGACAGCAACTAAAGAGTGTCAGACACATTTTCGTTAAAAATGGAGGCAAGCTTTTGGCAGTTAATCATCCCATAATGGAGTGCCTGGGTTCAAGTCGTGGCTCCACTTCGGATTCCAGCTTTCTGCTAATGCACACACTTGAAAGGCAGCCACGATGGCTCCAGTAATTGGGTCCCTGCCACTTGCATGGGAGATTCAGATTAAATTTTGGGCTCCTGGCTTCTGCCTTGGCCCAGCCCCAGCCACTGCAGGCATTTGGGGAGTGAGCCAGTACAAGAAGATTTGTCTATGTCTATCTGTCTCTCTTGCTCACTCTCTTCAGCCTCTCAAATAAATAAAAAATAACTTTTAAAAATGAACTGAAGCAGGGCTGATGCTGTGGCATAGCAGGTTAAGCCGCCATCTGTGGTGATGGTATCACATATGGACGCCAGTTAAAGTCCCAGCTGTTCCTCTTCAGATCCAGCTCCCTGCAAATGCACCTGGGAAAGCAGCAGAAATAACCCAAGTGCTTGGGCCCCTGCACCCACGTGGGAGACCTGGAAGAACTTCTTGGCTTCTGGCTTTGAATCAGCCCAGCACCAGCCGTTGTGGCCATTTGGAGAGTGAACCAGCAGATGGAAGATTTCTTTCTCTGTTTCTCCCACCTCTCCCCCACCTTCTCCCTAAATCTGTTTTTCAAATGAATAAATAAATCTTAAAAAAAAAAATGAACTGCAGGCCGGCGCCGTGGCTCAACAGGCTAATCCTCCGCCTTGAGGCGCCGGCACACCAGGTTCTATTCCCGGTTGGGGCGCCGGATTCTATCCCGGTTGCTCCTCTTCCAGGCTAGCTCTCTGCTATGGCCCAGAAAGGCAGTGGAGGATGGCCCAAGTCCTTGGGCCCTACACCCACATGGGAGACCAGGAGAAGCACCTGGCTCCTGGCTTCGGATCAGCGTGATGCGCCGGCTGCAGTGGCCATTGGAGGGTGAATCAATGGCAAAAAGGAAGACCTTTCTCTCTGTCTCTCTCTCTCTCTCTCACTATCCACTCTGCCTGTCAAAAAAATAAAAAATTTTAAAAATGAACTGCAGCAAAGATGCTTCTTGGAAAGAAAAGGCCACCCCCTTTTGAACAGGCTTCATGATTGGTGTGGGAGTCCAAGCTCCTAGCCTGGGATGCCATTTGCACCTGGGCCTAATGGGCTGCTGAGCAGACTTGGGCAGAAATAAATCACTTTGCATACACTAATTCTCTGGGCCTTTAAAGCTTTGTCTCTGAGAATAAAAGCAGATTCTGACACCTCCCAGGCCTCCTTCTACTTGAATATGAATTACAAGAGCTATGTAAGGCCGGCACCATGGCTCAATAGGCTAATCCTCCGCCTGTGGCACCGGCACACCAGGTTCTAGTCCCTGTCGGGGCGCCGGATTCTGTCCTGGTTGCCCCTCTTCCAGGCCAGCTCTCTGCTGTGGCCAGGGAGTGCAGTGGAGGATGGCCCAAGTGCTCGGGCCCTGCACCCCATGGGAGACTAGGAGAAGCACCTGGCTCCTGCCTTCGGATCAGCGCTGTGTGCCGGCTGCAGCCCGCCGGCCGCAGTGGCCATTGGAGGGTGAACCAATGGCAAAGGAAGACCTTTCTCTCTGTCTCTCTCTCTCACTGTCCACTCTGCCAGTCAAAAAAAAAAAAAAAAAAAAAAAGCTATGTAAGAGAAGAGATTGAACATTTGGGTTCTAGGCCACCATGGCTTTGAGTTACTGAAGCTCCACTGGGGCCCTAGATCATCAAAATGCTTTCTTTCACTGAATACGGCTCAGTCTGGGCTAGCTTGTAGGCATTTGTGCCTGGTTACAGCAGATTATACAGCAGTGGATGGGAACCACCCAAGGACAGAGGAACAGGTAGAATCTGGTTTCTATGGGCCGGTGCTGTGGCGCAGTGGATGAAAGCCCTGGCCTGAAGTGCCAGCATTCCCATATGGGCGCCAGTTCTAGTCCTGGCTGCTCCTCTTCCGATCCAGCTCTCTGCCATGGCCTGGGAAAGCAGAAGATGGCCCAAGTCCTTAGGCCCCTGCACCCAGGTGTGAGACCCAGAAGAAGCTCCTGGCTCTTGGCTTCAGATCGGCACAGCTCTGGCCATTGCGGCCATTTGGGGAGTGAACTAGTGGATGGAAGACCTCTCTCTCTGTCTCTACCTCTCTCTGTGACTCTGTCTTTCAAATAAATAAAAATAAATCTTTAAAAAAAAGGAATCTGGTTTCTATGGACTCTCGTGGTGGGCAAAAAGAATATGAGCACATTTTCCAGTTCCATTTATTAAGACAATCTGAACCTTTGGAATCTGAAGTTATCACACAAGGGAGACAAATTGAAGGCTCTAAGTCATCTGATTTGAACATTGAGAGGAATGTGACCTCATTTTGAACCCCAGGAGAGTGAAATAGGATATATTGGTCTAATCAGATTTGCATTTTCAAAAGATCACCCTGGCTGCTTTGCAGAAAATAGATTGGAGGAAGGCAAATATGGATGCAGGAATACAAGAGTCCATTATACTCATAGAGGTGATGGTGGCTTGAACCACCACTGGCAGGGGTTATGGATAGCTTTCAGTGGAGTCAATATACATATTTTACAGTAGTTCAGCGGTAGAATAAACAGAATGTGGTAACTGATTGAATCTGAGAGGGTGGTGAGGAAGAGACAGGAGTCACAGCCGACTCCTGGTTTCTGATTTGTGCATCTGGGCAGACAGTAGAACCATCTCTGCAGAAGGACCGGATTGGGAGCTAGAAGATGCAAAGTTCAATTTTATCCATGTTAAGTTTGTAGGGGTTATGAGACATCCAGATAGATTTGCTAAGTGGACCTTCACGTCAGGTCTGGAGTGCAGAGGAGATGTCTTGGTTAAACAGTCAATGTGGGATTCGTAACTCGTAAATGAAACCCTGCGTTGAGAGTAAGTGACACCTACTGAGATATTAAAGAAGTGAGAAAAGAACCTAGGGTGACACCGACATTTACAGGGTATGTGGGTGCAGAAATCAGTATAGGAAACTGAGAAGTGCAGCGGAACTAGCAGGAGAGTATGACGTCACAAGAATCAAAAGAAGAGACGTTTCAAAGAACTGACTGTGTTGAATAATCCCAAACAGTCAAGATGGAGACTGAAAAAAAATCTGCTGCTTTTAGCTGCAGTGGATTTTACCAAAAATATTTAACAACTGGTTTGGCATGAACACCTGAACGTTAGCCTGAAACAGGAGCAGAGTGAGGAAGACCCTTGCTAGGCCTTGCGTTAACTTGTTAGTTGCTAGGTAGTGGGGAGCCATGAAGGATGGTCTGAGGCAGTGAGTAGAAAGGAAGTACTCTGGGGGTGAGGATCACAGCTTTTTTCAAAGTCATACAAAAGTATTTTAATAATTTAACAGGAAGTGCAGGGATACTTGTGCAATATGATTGAATGTTTTCTATGGCTTAACAGCTAGAAATCTTTTAGCGGAATGGCAAGAGCCAAAATCAAGTTCAAGTAGGTTGGGAAGGTGACTGGAGAGTAGAGAGTGAATGAAGACCTTCTAAGACCTTGGGACAAACCAGGATAACGGTGGAAGGCAGAGGTGGGGAAGTTATTTATCTTTAATATGGTAGCAGAGATTTGAGCATACATGGATGATAAGCACAGGTAAAAGGCTTGGCCACAAAGAGAAGAGATATTTCGTATGAATGAACCAAAAGGAAATAAATTTTGTAGGCATGATAGAAATGGAAGGAATTCTTGCATGATGGATTCTGTCCACCTCTCCTTCCTCACCCCTCCCCAGAAAGTAAGACATGATTATTTGCTGAGTGAGAAGCCATGCAAAAGATTGTGGGTGAGTGGGGTGAGGCCTGATGATTTGCATTACAAGTTCCCAAATAATAAGGATGCCACTGGCCCAAGGACCACCCTTTCTTTTTTTTTTTTAATTTTTAATTAATTTGAAAAGCAGAATTACAGAGAGGCAGAGGGAGAGGGAGAGAAATCTTCCATCTGCTGGTTCACTCCCCAGATGGCCACAATGGCAGGAGCTTAGCCTATCAGAAGCCAGGAGTCAGGAGCTTCTTCTGGGTCTTCCACTTGTGTTCAGGGAACCAAGGTCTTGGGCCGGGCCATCTTCTACTGTTTTCCTAGGCCATAGCAGAGAGCTGGATTGGAAATGGAGCAGACGGGACTCGAACCAGCGCCCATATGGGATGCCAGCCCTGAAGGCAGAGGCTTTATCCACTACGCATAGCGCCGGCCCCAGACCACAGTTTCAGACTACTGATGTAATAGAAGACCAGTGACTAACATGGTAATGACAGCATCAGTTCCAATCATCCCCTGAAAGATGTCAGGCTCTAGGCATGGCTCCACTCCTTGTAGATGATATCAAGTTGACCTTTTCTTTCTTTCTTTTTTTTTTTTTTTTTTTTTCCTGACAGGCAGAGTTAGACAGTGAGAGAGAAACAGAGAGAAAGGTCTTCCTTTTTCCGTTGGTTCACCCCCAAAATGGCCACCATGGCCAGTGCGCTGCGCCAATCCGAAGCCAGGAGCCAGGTGCTTCCTCCTGGTCTCCCTTGCAGGTGCAGCGGCCCAAGCACTTGGGCCATCCTCCACTGCCTTCCCGGGCCACAGCAGAGAGCTGGCCTGGAAGAGGGGCAACCGGGACAGAATCCGGCGCCCCAACTGGAACTAGAACCCGGGGTGCTGGCGCCAGAGGCGGAGGATTAGCCTAGTGAGCCAGGGCGCCGGCTATCAAGTTGACTCTTATGACTTCAGTACTTTAGCTTGGGAGGGGGGCAGAATGCTGTGAGGGTCTGGTCATAATTCCAATGGCATCAGCTTTAGTCCCAGAAAATATACCGTTGGGCCTCTAATTCTTTACAAGAGCGCTCCTTTCGGGAGCCTAGCACAGAACACTGCTACTGTGTGCCTTGGAGGATCCTTATACTGAGTCTGGTGGAATTAGAAGCCAGACCAGCTGCATCCAAGTGGGATTACTGGGGCTCGGATTGAAAAGTCTCAGGGGTGATATAATCAGATACGTGGCTCCCCTGACGAGCACTGACAGTGCTTGTGGCAACCAAGCACTGCCAGGCACGCACAACTCGCCTCAGATAACTCTTAGGTCTCAGACTTCCTAAGCTGGATTATATAAATGAAGACACAATTACACCAACACCCCTACCTAATCTGGATGCACCAATACCTCGTCAAATTGACTAGCAGGGATTCCATTGTGTTCCCTGAAGATATTTGGAAAGCGACTCTAGAGCTGAAATTTGGGATACTCTTAAGAGAGTACCCTCATTGAATTTTGCTCAAACTCTGGGAACACTTTTGAGCCTTCGCACCAGAATCTCAAACCTGCCAACCCTGACTTGGTCCGTGTACAGACGATGTGGTATCTCCCAGACTTCCCTTTCCCCTGGCGCTTTTGAAGCTCCCAGGGAAAATGTCCGTAAATCTCCTAGCCATCATTCGCTCCTAGCCTGTTAGCACAGGGACAGTCACATGTCCAGTGTTGAGGTAAAATTGCAGAGTGTGCATCAGGTTAATGCTGCACGTTCAGGTTGAACAGAAAGCAGGAACCACAGTAGGGAAAGGAGTGGCCAATATCTGAGAATTGCAGGTGGAGTTTTCCATCCAGCATCAATGTCCTGTAGAGGTACAAAGAACTCTCTAGACACAGGCTAAACTTGACATTAACTTTACCTATTAGTCACCATAAAAAGAGCAAAAGCTAACCCCACCTGTGCTGTTTCCCAAGACAAGGCTGAATTTGTTTTGGCCCCTTTAACTGGCTGTAGGAAATACATGGGGCTACCCATAAATACCTCTGGCTCAGGATAGGGGAAGGCAGGCCCTTACAGAAGCAGGGACCTACCAGGACATGAACCATCTGTCTGGTAAGTCCTTAGAAGTTCTGGGAGTCTAATGCCAGCTCCCTCTGGGCAGGCTAAAGTTAACAGGAAATTAGGGCAAGTGAGCACAGATTGGCAAGAGTCTGAATCTGCTCCTTGGAGCCCTCTGCCACGGGGTTTAGGGGATTGAGCATTCACTCATTCAAATAAATATTTATGGGCACACATCAGTATCGCCACGGGCACTTCCCAAAATACACACAGGTTTTTATAAGTTTGCTTCGCTCAGTGCTTCAGAGGCTATTTCTTTCTTTCTACACACTATGCCTGAAATTTAGGTATCATAAAAATGATGAATGAAGGAGCCTAACTAGCACCTCATTGTTGAACCAGATTGTCTTTCCCAAGTCCCAGGTAATCCATCCTAATACAATATCTTCAATAACTTCCCGGCAGAAACTATCAAAGATGGATTTTCTAATTTTACAAGAAAAAAGTTTAAAATCCTAAAATCAAGTACTTTCTTCTACCAAAAAAGTACACAGTACTAAGCACTACTGTGATTCTGCTTGAGAGGCTAGCTCTGTGGCATAGTAGTTAGAGCCATTGCCTGCAATGCCAGCATCCTATATAGGCACTGGTTCGAGTCCCAGCTGCTCCACGTCTGAACTAGCTCTGGGACCTGAGAAAGCAGCAGAAAATGGCCCAAGTGCTTGGGCCCCTGCAGCTGCAAGGGAGACCTGGAAGAAGCTCCTGGCTCCTGGGCTTCTGGCTTTGGATCAGCCCAGCTCCAGGTTTTGTGGCCATTTAGGGAGCAAACCAATGGATGGAAGAGCTCTCTGTCTCTCTGTCTGTCTGTCTGTCTCTCTCTCTCTCTGCCTCTCTGTAATTCTGCCTTTCAAATAAATAATCTTTTTTAAAAATCAGATTGAAAGGTGTTAAGCAAAACTAATTATGACTACATTTATGGACCACCTACTACGTACCGAGTGCTTCATAAATCTCATTTCATCTGAACAATAACTCAGGGAGGTGGGTTTCATTCTTCCCATTTTACCAATATAGGAGAATGAAGTATGAGAGAGTTTAAATGACTTAGCTAAAATCTAGAGTTACAATGTAGGTCAGAGTAACTGAGGATTTGTCTGATGTTGGTCCTCAAATTTCAAGGGCAAGAAAACAATTGTTTTAAAAGACTACATTTTAAAGTGTCTTTCTCCCTTGCCTTCTCCTCTGACAAACTCTTGGCTGCTGAGACATTTCCCTTTGGCAACCTACCTACCTAGATTGTCTCTGTGAGACCCCTCACTCCCTCCCATTCTGCTTCTTTTTAAATATAAAATGCAGGTTTTAAGGCAATGAACTATTTATTCATTTCAGTGAAATAGAGGGCTCCCATTTGCTGCTGGTTCACTGCTCAAATGCCTGCAATGGCTGGTGCTGGGCTGAGGCGGAAGCTGGGAGCCAGGAACTCAATCAAGTGGGTGGTAGCTACTCAGTCACTTGAACTATCACTGCTGCCTCCCTGGGTTTGTATTGATAGGAAGTTGAAATCACAAACCAAGGCCAGGAATCAAACCCAGGCACGCTGATTTGGGACACAGGCATCTTAAGAGTGTCTTCACCACTAGGCCAAATGCCCCCCACACACACTACTTTTTTTAAGGATGGATAAATGCTACACTCTTTGCCGTGGTGCTAGATTTGAAACCAAAGTAATGTTGGTCTTTAAAGACCAGGCAAGCTTTCTTTTTCCTCCTCCCCTTCTCCTTCCACTTCTCCTTTCTGCTCTTCCTTTATAAAATGAAGCTTCTGCTATGTCTCTAGACAACAAATCTTACCTAACACTGAAACTTCACTAAGAGCCAAAAGCCTTCTGGCACCGGGGGCATTAGCGCAGAAGTCAGACTGAACTGCGTGGACCCGAGGCTTCTGCCCCTTCCCCTGAGTGCTGTGTGCTCGCTCGGCTGTAACCCAAGTGCTGTGACGAGAAGTTTCTGCTCAACGCTGGGGTCCTGGACCAGCTGAGACTCTGGCAGGCCAAGGCCACGAGCATGCTGGATTCCATCAGCCAGAGCTCCTCTTCTGCTGTTTCTTGAAGACTGCCTTGAAGGAGAGTGGGTTAGGGCCATCTCATATGCTAAAGCACTCATTTCCTTTGCGTGGTGCAGCCCAGTGGTCTGAGCTCTTTCTGTCCTAGGGGAGTTGCAGCACAGTGATTTTCTTTCTCTAAAGATTCATTATTTGAGTAACACAGAGCAAAAGACAGAGAGGAGGGAGCGCTCTCATCTGCTCCTCATTCTCCAGATGCCCTCAGTGGCAGGGATTGGGCTGGGCTGAAGCTGGGAGCTGGGAACTCAATCCAGAACTCCCATGTGGGTGGCAGGAACCCAATCACTTGAGCCACCACCACTGCCTCCCAGGGTCCACATCAGCAGGAAGATGGAGTTGAGATCTGGAACCAGGTATTAAATCCGGGTACTCCAATGGGGGACATGGGCATCTTAGCCTCCCCCGTCCCTATTTTTTTCTCTTTCCTATCCCAAGTACTTTGTGTCACCCAAATTGACCTGGGCAGTTTTCATTAACTCACAGTTTCGAACTACAGAGGTTGAGGACTTGTTCTCTTCCAGAAGACTGCAACTCCAGGGAGGTCCATTGAGCCAAGGTCAAGACACAGGTGCTGGTGAGTGTTTTACAACCAGCTGTCTGGTAGAAAAGTGTGTGCATGTGTGAGACCCTGATCTATATGTTAGGTCTTCATCTCCGTTTCCTGTCATGACCCCTTAAAATCTTTGTAAATAAGGACAGCAGGAGATGCTTTTGTCCTGACCTTTGACCTTTGATCCCAGTTCCTGACCCAGAGTTCCTAAGACATTTGTAATTTCCTGTTGTGATCCTTGGTAGGCTGCTGGAGAGTCTCTGGATGGCCACTGGTTTCTAGGAGGACCAACTGTGTGATTATAGGGTTGGAACTTTCAGTCCCACCCATTACCCACCAGGGAGGGGAGAGTCTGAAGGTTGAGTTGATCACCAGTGGTTGGTGGCTTAATCAGTCATGCCCACATAATGAACTTCCATAAACTGCCAAAGGACTGGTTCCTTTTTACTTCTGTTAAGATCTATTACATTTATTTGAAAAGCAGAATGACCCAGAGAGGGAGGGAAAGAGATCTTCCATCTTCTGGTTCACTTCCCAAACAGCCACAACAGGCAGCTGGGATAGGCCGAAACCAGGAGCCAGGAGCTCCATCCTGGTCTCCCATGTGAGTGGCAGGGGCCCGGGTGCTTGAGACATCTTCTGCTGCCTTTTCAGTTGCATTAGCAGGAAGCTGGCTGGAAAGCAGAGCGGCCAGGAAATATGGAATGCCAGTGCTTAACTTGCTGGGTCACAACACTGGCCCCAAGGCCTGGTTCCAGAGAGCTTCTATGTTGGTGGACACATCCTCGTGCCAGGACCCCAGCTTCACGGGGACAAAAGCTCCTTCCTTGAGACCTCCTGTGCATGTCTTCAGCTGGCTGCCCATCTGTACCCTTTATCAAGAAACCAGTAAATGTAAGCAGAGTGAGTCCTGTGAGCTGCACTAGCAAATAATCGAACCCAAGGAGAGGGTGGTAGAAACCCTGATTTAAAGCCAGTTGGCCAGAAGCCCAGGTCACAGCCTTTGCTTGTGACTGGCATCGGAGGTGGGGGCAATTTGGTGGGACTGAGTCCTCGACCTGGGGGTGGGGGTGGGGGTCTGTCGCTATCTCTAGGTAGACAGTGTCAGAACTGAATTGAGTTAAAGAATTCTACTGGACAATCCGCCAGAGAACTGCCTGGAGTGTGGGGACTACACCTCCAGTGTTAGACATGTGAGCAGCTGGGGCTGCCACGGTGGCATAGTGGGCTAAGCCTCTGCCTACAGCGCCCTTATCCCATGTGGGCACTGGCTCAGGTCCAGGCTGCTCCTCTTCCAATCCAGTTTTCTGCTATGAACAGGGAAAGCAGTAGAAGATGGCCCAAGTGCTTGGGCCTCTGCACCTATGTGGGAGACCAGGAAGAAGCTCCTGGCTCCTGGCCCAGCTCTGGCGGTTGCAGCCATTTGGGGAGTGAACCAATGGATAGAAGACCTCTCTCTGTGTCTGTTACTCTACCTCTCAAAAAAAAAAAAAAAAAAAGTGTGAGTGACTATGTAGAGTAGGAAAAATATTTGGAGTTTTCTTATATCCGTGTAGTATGTATCTATGCTATATGGGTGTACATACATAGGTGCATTTATATATGTGTATATGTTTATTTCTTATTTTAATGTAATGAATAGCACACAACTTATAAATAAGATACATATATAAATATAATACTTTGTATTTAGCGTTCTGTGTAGCCAATTGATTATCACAAAATGCTTTTGTTGATTTGCCTAAATTTTACATCCATGGCCAACCCATGGTTAAAATTGATAAACAAGTGTAGTTCCAACACGAACATTTTCCTTTTTGTTAACCAGTAAGAAAGTGACACAACGAAGACGTATGTCATAACCTCCCTTATCAACAACAAGAGCAAATTCTTTACTGAATAAAATAATGGTTTCTGCTGACTCTAGTAATATTTCCTGGGGCCAGCATTGAGGTGCAGCAAGTTAGGCTGCTGCCTGTGATGCCAGCATCCTATATGGGCATCCCGTATTCGAGTTCCGGCTGCTCCACTTCTGATCCAGCTCCCTGCTAATGCACCTGGGGAAGTAGCCAAGAATGGCCTGGGTGCTTGGGTCCCTGCCACCCACATGGGAGACCTGGATGGAGTGCGAGGCTCCTGTCTTTGGCTTGGCCAGGCCTCCACTGTTGCAGTCATTTGGGGACTGAATCAATAGATGGAAGATCTCTCTCTCTCTCTCTAAATATATATATATATATATATATATATATATACATAAACTCTGCCTTTCAAATAAATAAATCTTTAAGAGAGAGAGAATATTACCTCAACTTTTTTTTTGAAATCTCAAATCAATAGTTCTTTTATTGCATTATTAAAATACCACAAACTAGATTTATAATCCGGATCTTGTTTCTGTAGCCGGACACTGTCAGATCTTATTCACCAGCCTGTTGAACTGCTCCTTTCTCCAAGACGTGGAGGCCATCCAAAAAATTGTTCTGATATGCTTGTTGTCACCTCTTGTTGCCCACTGAATCAAAACAGCTGAATTTGAGACAAGTTCAGGGTCACTTCCTTCAAGGACTGATTCATCTTTCTGGGCTTGAGATACTGAACAAGCAACAGCTGGCCTCGTCTGAACCTGCAGATGTACTTTTCACCCGAGAGATTTGGGATTCCAACAAGAGACCCACTCTCCTGGACAGCCACGTGGACAGGGAGGGGAGCAGACACAGACCTGAGCAGACACAGTCCTGTAACGGAAGCCAGGGTGACCCCCTTGGTCACGTTCTGTACAAGACTGCAGATGGTGCCAATGGGTGCCACTTCCTGTTTCCAGGTCTTCCGTCAGCCTGGCGCCTCTTTCCACTGAGGCTGAGTTCTACATCGATGAGACTGAGGACCCTCCCCAGGGCTGCTCCGGGACCCTTCACAATAGCTATGATGGGGACATTTTCTGGCATGTCTGATGCCTGAGAATGGTCTTCATTCTCGCAGCAGATGCATCAGAGAACTTCCTTGGGCCGCCGCTGTGGCGCCGCAGGTTAACGCTCTGGCCTGAAGCACCGGCATCCCATATGGGTACCAATTCTTGTCCCGGCTGCTCTTCTTCCGATCCAGCTCTCTGCTATGGCCTGGGAAAGCAGTAGAAGATGGCCCAAGTGCTTGGGCCCCTGCACCCACGTGGGAGACTCGGGGGAAGCTCCTGGCTCCTGGCACAGCTCCGGACATTGCGGCCATCTGGGGAGTGAACCAGCGGATGGAAGACCTCTCTCTCTGTCTCTACCTCTCTCTGTAAGTCTTTCAAATAAATAAAATAAATTCTTTTAAAAAGAAAAAAAAAAAGAACTTCCTCCACCTTTCATGCTATTTCCAACATAACAGGTATAGACACTACATGCTTTTAAAAAATTATTTATTTGAAAGGCAGAGTTATATAGAGAGGGCAAGACAGAGAGATATATATCTTCTCTCCACTGGTTCACTCCCCAAACATCTGCAACAGCTGGGCTGGGCCAGGCCAAAGCCAGGATCCAGGAGCTTCCTCCAGGTCGCCCATGTGGGTGCAGGAGCCCAAGCACTTGGGCCTCCTTCTGCTGCTTTCCCAGGTGCATTAACTGGGAATTGGATCAGAAAAAGAGCAGCCAGGACTGGAACTGGCACACATATGGGATGCTGGCATAGCAGGCAGCAGCTTAACCTGCTTGGCCACAATACCAGCCCTGACACTACTTACTTTTAAGTTTCAACTGTATTATTAACATTATCTCCTCCACTTTCTTTTTATCTAGACGATAAAACACTGCATCAAACCCTGATTTGTGGAGCTTGCTGATTTACATAATGTAAAAACTTCCACCACAGCCAACTGAAACTAACGATGGGATGTCATGGAACATTGAGTAGGGAAGGGATGCACCATAGAACAGCCTTGTGAAGTATTTGTGCCTTTCAGATACAAACATTGTAAACACCTCAATAACATACGTGATAGTAGAAGGTAGTAAAATAATTAGAAAACAATGTGTTCTTGAGTATTAATTATTTTTTAAAAACATAATTTATGTAATAACAAGTCTATATCATTCAACTTTAAAAAAAAAGATTTATTTATGTATTTGAAAGGCAGAGTTAGAGAGAGGCAGAGGCAGAAAGAGAGGTCTTCCATCTGCAGGTTCACACGCCAGATGGCCACAATGGCAGGAGCTGTGCATATCTGAAGCCAGGTGCCAGGAGCTTCTTCTGGGTCTCCCATGTGGGTGCAAGGGCCCTAGGACTTGGTCCATCTTCTACTGCTTTCCCAAGCCATAGCAGAGAGCTGCATGGGAAGTGGAGCAGCCGGGACTTGAGCCAGTGCCCATATGGGATGCTGGCACTGCAGACCATGGTTTTACCCACAGCACTGTCCCTAATAAATCTTGGGAAAAAATTATGACCTGGGTGGCAAAGCAGGTAAATCCATCGCCTGAGACCTTGGCATCTCAGCTGCTCCATTCTGATCCAGCTCTCTGCTGGTGGCCTGGGAAAAGCAGTGGAAGATGGCCCAAGTGCTTGGGCCCTGCCACCAATGTGGGAGACCCAAATGGAGTTCCATGCTCCTGGCTTCGTCCTGGTCCAGTCCTAGCTGTTGCAGCCATCTGGGGAGTGAACCAGCAGGTGATGGAAGATCTCTGTCTCTCCCTCTCTCTCTGTAACTCTGTCTTTCCAATAAATAAATAAATAAATAAATAAATAACTCACTCTTTAAAAAAAAGTTATGACCTATGGTATACTCCAAACTGGTGAAGAGTTTGATCTTTTGAAGACTTAATCCTTTTGTATTATTAAAATTCCTATATTTTAATTAAGGACAAACACTCTATTTCCATTGGCATATTGAATATTTTTGTACTTAACATATCAAGCTAGTTAGACTTCCCTCACTTTTTTTTTAAAGGATTTATTTTTTATTTATTTGAAATGCAGAGTTACAGAGACAGAGAGAGAGAGAGTCAGAGAGAGAGAGACTTTCCAACTGCTGGTTCACTCCCCAAATGGTCTCAGTGGCTGGGACTGGGCCACGCTGAGCCAGGAGCCAGGAATTCCTTCCGAGTCTCCCACATGGGTGGCAGGAGCCAAGCACTTGGGCCTTCTTCTGCTGCTTTTTTTTTTTTTTTTTTTTTTTGACAGGCAGAGTAGATAGTGAGAGAGAGAGACAGAGAGAAAGGTCTTCCTTTTTGCCGTTGGTTCACCCTCCAATGGCCGCTGTGGCCAGTGCATCTCGCTGATCCGAAGCCAGGAGCCAGGTGCTTCTCCTGGTCTCCCATGCGGGTGCAAGGCCCAAGGACTGGGCCATAGCAGAGAGCTGGCCTGGAAGAGGGGTAACCGGGATAGAATCCGGCGCCCCAACTGGGACTAGAACCCGGTGTGCCAGCGCCGCAAGGCGGAGGATTAGCCTATTAAGCCATGGCGCCGGCCTCTTCTGCTGCTTTTCTTAGGTGAATTAGCAGGGAGCTGGGTCAGAGTGGAGACACTGGGAATTGGACCACGTGCCCATATGGGATGCTGGTGTCCCAGGCAGCAGCTTAACCTGCTGCACCATGGTGCCGGCTCCACATTTATAAAAATAAACCAAAAACTTTTAATTCTGAAATTATTAAAGATTCACAGGAAGTTGCACAAACAGTAGAGAAAGTTCTCGGGCACTCTTCACTTCATTTACTCCATAGTGATATCTTACATGACTATATTTGTAATTCCCAAATTGCCTATAATGTGTTTCTCTTATAATTAGAACAAAAAGGCTTTTTCCAGTTCTTGGAAGTTTTTTAAATTTTCTTTCTGATTTAGGTCCCTGCACTGTGCTATACTTCATCTAATCCTAACTCTGTTTATAACCCCAGGGATGATATTAGAATATTAAAAGATATTAAGAATATTTCTGGTTTGGGAATGTCCAGTCAGAATAGAGCTTGGTTCCAAAATTGCGAACGAGCTTCTAGACAGTCATGCGTATCTGAGAGAATGAAGTGGGGGCAGTATGGAACTATTTCTGTATTTGGCCTACCATGCAACTGAGCAGGACAGCACCGGTTCAATACTAGCCCATTTTTCTCTGTAATGCACCTGTCATATTGATATGGGATAAAGCAAGTAGCTAGATTAGGGCTAGGAGCTGGAAGCCACGCCCTGCCCCCTCCAGGCCCTATGTAAACCTAGCCGCCTGTCAAACAGCCCCCTTCCCAGGATGTACCTCCTCCTTTCACCTGGGAGCTGGGGTGGGAAGTGCCATGTAGCCACTCCCCTTCCAACCTTATAAAAGAGGCTGGCAATGGAGAGGGGGGTCTTGTCCCCTCCTGGAGAGTGGGAGGGGACACTGATGGTGCCCTCTCTCTATTTCCCGCCTCTACCTCTTTTCCTTTCCTGGCCCGTTCCACTCCTCAACTATGCCCACTGTGTGTGTGTTTGCTTTTTCACCTTTTAAATAAACTATCACTTTGTGCACCATATTTGTGCCTGTATTTAAAGTGCTTCTCTAAGTAGAAAGCAAGGACCTAGATTAAAAAAAAAAAAAAAAATCAACCCTCGGAGGTAGGCGCTGTGGTTAGTGGGCTAAGCCTCTACCTACAGCGCCAGCATCCCAGTGTGGGCACCAGTTTGTGTTCCAGCTGCTCCTCTTTCGACCCAGCTCTCTGCTTATGGCCTGGAAAGCAGTAGAAGAATGGCCCACGTGCTTGGGCCCCTGCACCAGCCTGGGAAACCTGGTAGAAGCTCCTGGCTCCCAGCTTCAGATCGGCCCAGCTCTGACCTTTGTGGCCATGGAGGGGACCAGCTGATGGAATACTGTTCTCTCTGTCTCTCCCTTTCCCTGTCTGTAACTCTACTTCTCAAATAAATAAATTAAAAAAAAAAAAAAAAATCAGGCCGGCGCCGCGGCTAATCCTCCACCTTGCAGCGCCAGCACACTGGGTTCTGGTCCCGGTTGGGGTGCCGGATTCTATCCCGCTTGCCCCTCTTTCAGGCCAGCTCTCTGCTATGGCCCGGGAAGGCAGTGGAGGATGGCCCAAGTCCTTGGGCCCTGCACCCGCATGGGAGACCAGGAGAAGCACCTGGCTCCTGGCTTCAGATCAGCGAGATGCACTGGCCGCAGCGGCCATTGGAGGGTGAACCAATGGCAAAGGAAGACCTTTCTCTGTCTCTCTCTCTCTCTTACTATCCACTCCACCTGTCAAAAAATAAAAAATAAAAATAAAAAAATCAAACGTCACCTCTCCCACTAAAATATTCAGTTGTATTCATTGGATTATGCTTACTCGTTTCCCAAATATATTGTCAGCTCTTTGAAAGCACACACCAGACACATGCTTACCTTGCAGCATGCCAGAGCCCAGTAGGGTGCCTAATTCAAGGGTTTTGTGAATGAAACTTCCGTTTCAAATGAAACCTAAGTTCTAGGCCTGTCTTTGAGCTGTGTGACCTTAAGCAGGCAACTCTCTCTCCTATAAAACAAGATTACAAAAACTGTTGTTTCCATCTAGTTCCAAATCTTCAAATTGCAAGAATTTCAAGATTTGCAATTATAAGGAAAGACTAGCAATAGAATAGAACATAACATCTTGCAAATATTAGAGTGCCTAGGATGCAGAAAATACATGCTTTAAAAGTCGGGAGGGGACAGAGAAATGACACAGCCTTGCTTATCAAGAAATCAGTTTAGTGAAGACTGTTCTATAATATTGTGATATGAGAGAGAGTAAGTGCTATTATAAGCACAGAAATAAGACACTTTAGAAGTGCAAAGAAGTGGTTAATACATGATATAACTCAATATCTTTCCCAAATTCCAAGCTTTCTTTAATACAGATTAATACGTAGTATTGGGTGAATAAATATTTAAAGCCACTGTTATGCCTAGAAAATAGTAAGTTAAGATTTGCTTTATTTATGTGAAAGGCAGAATGACAGAGAGAGGGAGAGACAGAAAGAGATCTTCCATTTGCTGGTTCACTCCCCAGATAGCCACATCATCCAGGTTTGGGCTAGGCTGAAGCCAGGAGTCAGGAACTCCATCCGGGTCTCTCACATGGGTGACAGGTGTTAGGCTGTCACAAAACACACCAAACACCGGAGTAAGGCAAAGGGCTTATTGGGGAAAACCCAGCAGACTGGAGGGAAGGGGTGAAGAGGGAAAAATAAAGAGAAGAAGAGTATAAGAGAGAGAAAGAGACAGAGAGGAGAGGAGAGCAGAGAGCGCAGAGAAGAGAGATGAGAGGAGAGCAGACGAGAGGAGCCAAGAGAGCCACGGGTTCAGGAACAGGCCCTTTTAAAACTTTGCTGGAGGGCGGGCAGGGAAGCCGGAGCAGCAAATCCCATTAGGAAGGGGGTGGAGCTTGACACCGGTGGTTGGGCCCTGTGGTCACCTGGCTTCCAGCAATGGTGGTGGGGGCTAGAGCCTAGGATGGTGTCAGCGTATAGATCACGCCATAGATAAAATTGCGCCATTTTCCTAACAACAGGGACCTAAATATTTGACCCATCTTCTGCTGTTTTCCAGGGGTGCATTAGCAGGGAGCTGGATGGGAAGCAGAGCAGAGGAGGCACCAACCAGAACTTGGATGTGGGATGCCAGCATCACAGGCGGAAGCTTAACTCACTATGCCACAATGCTGGCCCCAAAGTAAGATATTTTAAAATAGTGTAAGAGCTATCATTCTTTGAACTGCTATTATGAACAGTTTGATATTTATGTAAGGATTGGTTCTGTAGCACCAGCAGTTGGAGTCCTCCTGACTGCTCCACTTCTGATCCAGCTCCCTGCTAATGCACCTGGGCAAGCAGCAGAGGATGACCCAAGCCCTTGGGCCCTTGCACCCACATAGGAGACCTGGAAGAGGCTCCTGGCTTCAGCCTGACCCAGCCTAGGTGACTGTAGCCATTTGGCAAGTGAACCAGACGATGGGAGATCTCTCTCTTTCTCTCTTTCTTTCTCTCTCTCTCTCTGTAACTCTGCCTTTCCAATAAATAAATGATTTTTCAAAGGATGTTTATCTGCATTGGGCTAATAAATTTAAATATATTATCTCAATGAATGATCACTTGAATCCTACAAAATAGGTGCTAGTTTCACTTTATTGATGAGGAAATGAGGGCTGAGATCAATAAAATAACTTCCCTGGGGTCACGCAGTTAACTAAGTAGCTACACCAGATGGACAGGTTTGTCAGCTCCAAAACTCTCATTTGCAAATAATGTTGCATCACCCTACTTTTAGTGGCAAATGTGAAATGAAGTAGCTTCCCCTAATATCGATAATAGAAAGGTAATATTTGTTAGAAAAATGGCTCAGTCTTACCTGTGGCACCATCTATGCCCCAGACACCACCTTGAGCTCTGGTCCCCACTGCCACTGCTAGAAGCCAGGTGACTAGATGGCCCAACCACAGGTGTCAGCTCCTTCGCTACTCCTACTTCCCTGCCTCAGTGTTCTCTCTCTCTCTCTCTCTCTCTCTCTCTCTCTCTCTCTCTCTCTCTCTCTTCTCTCTCTTCTGCTCTCCTCTTCTCTCTTACCCTCCCACCCTCTCCCCCGGGCCATCAGGCTTCCCCCACCCAACAATAAACCTTTCTTCTAATTCCGGTGTTTGCTGACAGCCTTACAATATTAGACAGTGGCAAATGCTGTTGCAAATTTTTCAGGGTCACAAACCATTTGGTAATTTTATTAAGGTAACTAGGAGACCTATGTGTGTGTGAGGGGCAGAAGAGAGATGGGATTTCTGTATGATGCAACAAGGAAGCAAGCCTTGGAAGCCAACCAGCATTTACATATCAAAAGCCTTGCCATTGTTCAATAACCTGGTTGGCTGGGTCCCAGCCCTCTCCGTGGGGGCAGTTTAGGGGAATATCACCAGCCTTTCACCAAGGGTCCTTGGAGGAAGTCCTGGGAGGGATTCCACACCCAGAAAGCCTTCCCCACAGCACTAGCTCAGAAAGGGTGCAGGGGGAGGGTAAAGAAGGCCCACACCCAACGCGCACAGAAACCCCAGTCTCCCAGTTCTTCCTCACACTAGATTCCCACATGCTCTGTAGGGGTACTCTCTTCAGCAAACTTTGCCTGTATGCTTATGGCTACTCTGTGTCTCACATCTGAATTCTTTCTTGCATGAAGACAAGAACCCCTGAGTAGCCAATCCCTGGTAATAATTTTTTAAAATTTCATTTATGTATGGGTTTATTTGAAAGGCAGAGAGACAGAGAGCGCCCATCTGCACATTTCTCTCCAAATGCCCGCCCACATCAGCTGGGGCTAGCCCAGGCTAAAGCTGGGAACCCTGAACTCAGTCCAGGAGTCCCGTGCAGTTGGCAGGGACCTATTTGAGCCATCACCTGCTACTTCCCAGGGTCTGCACCAGGAGGTGGGACTGGGTATCAAACCCAGGAACTCTTATATGAGATGTCTTAACTGGTGTGTTAGCCTCTAGGCTAACCGTTTGGCAGGTTTTTGCTAACTTTATTAGACTTTATTCAATTCCACTACAAAACTGTGAATTTTGTTAGGAAATAATTTTCACTGAGTATGCTGTTACCAGAGACGGCTGCTCGAAGGTCCTTGAAAGAATTCAGACGTGCCAGAGAGAATAGCAAGTGAGCATACTAGTCCAGTTTAACGAACAAAGTGCACCTGCTGGACCAGGCGGGCATCTCAGGAAAAGACTCAGAGTCCAGCCTGCATTTGAGTAGGAGCCCTCCGTTTCTCCAGCTCCCTCTCTTCTAGCATATTGTTGGGTGGAGGGCTTTCTGGGTGGGGAGATCTGGAAATTCCTCTCAGCCCCCTGGGTGTAGAGCAGGGGTGATTTCCCGGTAGGGAACCACCTACCAAGGTTATGGGACAAACGCAGTGCTTTAGATATGTAATTGTTGGTCAGGCTTGCTTGTGCATTTCTCCCCTCACCCAACCACACAAAAGACCCACCCAACAAGGCTATGGAACCAGGATGAGCCTTTTGATGGGTAAATACTCCCTCCCACATTTCTCCCCTCATTCAACCATTCAAAAATGTGTATTTTCTTCAAAAACGTCCTGTTTTCTTGCAGCACCTTGTACAAAAGTAGGCTAATGTCTACCTACCTACCTCAGCAATGCCAGTCAAAAATGTTTTCCCTAGTCTTCTGTGCCAACGACACATTTATTGCCTCACAGCTCCCAATTCAACCTTATTGCCTGTTCTATGAAAATGGACCTGGGCCTTTAAATATTGGTTCTTTTGCTAGCTGACACTTTATAGTGTCAGCTCTTAACAGTAGTGGGTCCTGGAGAGACATTGCCAGAAAAAGGGATTCTGTTGCTTGGTTCCTGCAGCAGGTCTGAGTTTCAGGGAGGAGGGCAGGGGGATGCTCCTCCAGCTGCAGGCTCCCTGCCCCACATGACTACCCCTGCCCCTGCTGCCTTAGGGTGTGCCCTGTGTCCAGAGCCCCCCCCCCCCCCCCCTTGAAGCTCACAGTGGCCCAGCAGTCAGGTTCTCCAGGGACCTTCTTCAGGTGGCTTCATGGTGGCATGCACTCCAGGGGACAGGTTTCCAGCAAGTTCTACCGGTACAGCCATCCAGTGAAACACGACCAGTTTCCAGTAAAGTCTGGGTCTCAGTTCTGGGGGTCACGAGGGCTCTTCCTTCTTTGCTCTGATACAACCCGAGGGGTAACGGCTATTTGATGTAGTATCTAACCCTAACCCCAGGAGATGGAAGAAATTGTCAAAGTTATTTTTTAAAGACTTATTTTATTTATTTGAAAGGCAGAGTTAGAGAGAGAGAGAGAGAAAGAGAGAGAGAGAGAGAGAGAGAGAGAGACGTCTTCCATCCACTGGTTCACTGCCCAAATGGCCACAACAGCCAGGGCTGGGCCAGGCTTGGGCCAGACTGAGGCCAGGCTGAAGCCAGGAGCCAGGAGCCAGGAGCCAGGAGCTTCTTCCGGGTCTCCCATGTAGGTACAGGGGCCCAAGCACTTGGGCCATCCTCTGCTGCTTTCCCAGGAGTATTAGCAGAAAGCTGGATTGGAAATGGAGTGACTATGGGATGCCAGCATTGCAGGCTGGGGCTTTAACCTGCCTCATCACAGCACCAGCCCTGAAATTTTCAGTTATTATCACATCTTTTTCTTTTTTTAATAGATGCCCTATCCCCAATAAGCCTTATCACACTGCTCTCTGTCTCATGCCCAAATTATTTCTTGCATGAAGACAAGAACCCCATGGCTTCCATGGCTTCCGTGGCTTTCCTCCAGTGACAGTTGGATAAGCCTCTGCCTGAAGCACCAGCATCTCATATCGTTACCGGAGGGAAGGCTGTGGAAGCTGTGGAGTTCTTGTCTTCATGCAAGAAAGAGGGTTACATGGTTGAATGGAGAGGATACACCTGGGCAGGCCAGGCGGGTGGCTCAGCAGAGAGGCAGAGGGCTGAGCACAGTCTGTTTGAACTCCCTAGATTTTTAAGGAAATCTCTTTACCCATCTCCCCCTTTCCTCCAGGACAAAGGATGGAGAGTCCTGGCAGAAGGGTTTGTTGGGTGAAAATTAGCAAATTCCTCCCCAGATTTGTTGGTACCCAGGCAGAGCAGAGGGGCTTCCCTTAGGGCATCTGAGGTTTTATTGCCCCATGTTACCAGGTAACCTATTTGGTCCTGAGAGAGAACTCTCCTGGGAGTTTTCCTTGAGGGAAGGGCTGGGACCACCTGGGAGATTATCAGGGTCTGGGCAGGACTTTGAAGTGCAAGATGCCAGGCTTCTGGAGCTTCCTCAGTAGGTTCTGGTCTTCAGGCCTTTCTCATATACACATAGGCTCAATTGCTGACTTCCTACCTAACATAGCACCCCCTCAAGAGAAAAAAATACCCATAATCTTATGGTGGTAAATGGGCGGAGATCTGTTTTCTGTAGCTACTTCGGAAGCTGACAAATGGGCATAGAGATGGATATGGGTATTTTTCTCTTGCTATCTGTCCTATGGTGCTTGAGAGTGGCCTCACAAAGCATTGTCCTGTTTGGTCCAGAGGGTGGGTCACCTTGTCTGATGAGGTAGATTGGAAGTCTTGTCTTAGAAGCACCTGGAGCCAGATGGCTTATCTTCTGTTAGAGACAGAACAAACAAGAATGTTTAGGCAGGATAGTCTGCAGAGAGCAGAATGTTGACATGATGTCGCCAAGGAGAGGCAATGATCAGGATTTCTGTGACCAGATGTGATGTTAGGCCAGATATTTTAGCCTTGTCTGACCTAGCCCTGGAGTTGTCTGGTCTTGCCCAGGAAAGCATGAACATGATTTTGTACCCATTTAGTTTGACCCTAGTTTGGGGCACTTTCTTGGGCAGCAGGTAGCAGGTCTAGGGCCTGCCTGTTGGAAGGACTGAATTAGCAATCCCTTTGTGAGCACCCTAGTCCTGGCAGCTTTTCAATGGATGAAAGCTGTGCTTTGCTTGTTTGTTTTTCCCAAAGGAGGGGGCTCTGTTTTGGCTCTCTGTTGAGAGCCTGGTTTAGGAGCTGTGCTATTTCCCTGCATCTAGGAATCCTTGGCCTGTTAGGGAAATGCTGGGACTGCCTTGGGACTTCCTGAAGTTTGCAGAAGTAGGAATTTGCTGCATGGCCCATATCCTCTCTGGGGCTGGTTTTCTCTCCCCATGGGGTAAGGATAAGGGTTAAGTAATTAACTCTCTAATGGACTGGCTATGCTTTTTTCCTCTGGATACCTAGTAGCTAGTTTTGCTAGGAAGCTAAGCCAATGTACAAGACCAGAGTCTCAGTCTGGGAAAGGAAACAGAAAAATAAATCATTTACATTTAACCATCTACATTTTGGATTATTGTGCACCCCCCTCAAGAGATAGGCCCTTTAAGTCCTTGGTGAGGACCCATCTAAATAGGTGTAGGACTGTCTAAGTTAGCTGTTACTCAAAACTGATTTTAGGAACTGGCAGGAAGGGCTTTTTAAGCTTAATACTATTTGGATAGACTTTTAAGGCCTGTCTGGGTAGGTGAGGCCCAGACCTATCCATGGGGTGCTGGAAGAGAATTAAGAGAGATGTGCAGCCGGCGCCGTGGCTCAATAGGCTAAACCTCCGCCTAGAGGCGCTGGCACACCGGGTTCTAGTCCCAGTCAGGGCACCGGATTCTGTCCCAGTTGCCCCTCTTCCAGGCCATCTCTCTGCTGTGGCCAGGGAGTGCAGTGGAGGATGGCCCAAGTGCTTGGGCCTTGCACCCCATGGGAGACCAGGAGAAGCACCTGGCTCCTGGCTTCGGATCAGCGTGATGCGCCAGCCGCGGTGGCCATTGGAGGGTGAACCAACGGCAAAGGAAGACCTTTCTCTCTGTCTCTCTCTCTCACTGTCCACTCTGCCTGTCAAAAAATAAATAAATAAATAAATTTTAAAAAAAGAGAGATGTGCATCTCCTTAAGGGAGGCACCCTGTTGACTCACATTATGTGGCTGGACTAGGAGGAGAGCTGAAGGAGGCTGATAGAAATAGGCAACTTAAGTTTCACTGACCCTAGGCCGTCCCCTCAATAGCAGTGGCTAGAGCTGGAAGCTGGGCAGAGGCTGGGCAGAGCCAAAGGCTTTTTAGCTTGGGGCCACAGGGTCTGCGGTTCTGAACCAGGAGTCCTTCAACACCCAGGGCAGTTCTGTGTCCAGTGGCCTTGCTCTCGGCAGAGCTGACAGAAGCTGGTTTTTGTCACGACAGCTGCATGCCCAATGCCTTGGCTCCTCATATTGGAAACAGGTGCTGTTTGGGGTGCACTGGTCTTGTTGGGTCTCCTTGAGGGTAGATCACCGTGTAAAGCAGCCATTGATTGGCCTGTTGCCTAACCTTACATTGCTCCTGCTGCTAGCTTGCTCCTCGTTCTCCTGGTTTCTAATAAAGTAGACCAAGGAGGCAGCCTCTATGATGTCAGTCAAGGGCATGCTCAACCCAACCCTGATATTTGAAGATTTCCTTAATATCATCAGGGTGCGCTAGAAAGCTATGGTCATGGGCAAGTTCTGACACTTACTATTTCACTAAGTGCCCATGAAGAGAACTATGACCTTTTAGGTAAGATCAACTGTGGTGACCTGTTCGCATATTTTGAGGTCATCAGAACAATTTTCTATCTTCCCCTCAATTGGGTTTAAAAGGGGGAGTTCTGTCCATTTATCGTGTACCCAGAAAAATCAACCTAGCTGTAGCATCATTTCATAGTTTAACCTTCACACTCAGCTGGGGCTGGAAAGCTTGTTTCCAGACCTGTCGGCATCTCTGCCACTATAGCTTCTTGTGCTGCATGTGTGACCTTCCAGTTTTAAATCACATCTTCAGTGTAGTTGCAATCTTCCACCCAGAGCTAGCAGAGGAGGGGGCTGAGCCCCTAAGGAGATGGACTGTCTCCAACAGACAGATCCCCATTGTCTCCATGAGCCCCAAGCCAATCAATATACATATGTGAAGCCCTGTCCAATGGGCATCCCCGGTAGTATGACCCAATGAACAGATAGTATTGCCTTAAAAACCCTGGGCATTTCCTTAAAGCCAGTGTCCCTTTTGGGCCTCCCACCTGGTCTCCTCTAGGACCTGATGCTTTTCTGTAGCTTGCCAATCAAATAAAAGTTTCTGCCTCTCTGTAAATTGTTTCCCAGATATTTATTTCTATACTGAGCTGAGGAAAAGAACCCATGAAACTCGCTCTAGCAACCACCCTCCCCTCCACGACAGGTAACAGTAGGGGCCAGCGTTGTGGCATAGTGGGTAAAGCCGCCTGCAACGCCAGCATCACGTATGGGTGCCAGTTTGTGTCCCGGTTGCTCTACTTCCCATCCAGCTCCCTGCTAATGGCCAGGGAAAAGCAGGAGAAGATGACCCAAGTGTTTGGGTCCCTGCCACTCACATGGGAGACCCAGAAGAAGCTTCTGAGTCCTGGCTTCCACCTGGCCCAGCCTGGGTCAGTGGTCATCTGGGGAGTGAATCAGCAGATGGAAGACCTCTCTCTCTCCCTCCCTATCTCTGTGCAACTCTGACTTTCAAATAAATAAATCAAATCTAAAAATAAAATAAAATAAAAAGCTTGCATGGTGTCAAATATAAGTGCAACTGACATTCCCTTGTGTTACATTTATCCATAATTTTAACAAAAGCAGTTCTTCCTTGCACTTTAGACTGAGATTTGCATGTTGATCCCAGCCTGGACATTCTGATGATGCACCCTTGGCAGAATGGACACCAATCTTTACTCATTGTCTGCACATGAGTGGCTCGGTGGTTCACCTCCACCCAGGATTCCTGCGTCCCATATCTGAGTACCTGGTTCAAGTCCCACTTCCGCTTCCCATCTGGCCGCCTGCTAATGTACACCCTGGGAGGCGGCAGATGATGGGGCCCTACCACCCATGTCAGAGACTCAGATTGGGTTTGGGTCTCCTGGCTTCAGCCTGGCCCAGCCCCAGCTATGGCAGGCATTTGAGGAGTAAACCAGGGGATGGGAGATCTCTGTCTGTGTGTCTCTCACTCTTTCTCTGTCTCTCGTTCTTACAGGTAAAGTGAAAATAAATAAGTTTAAAATTGTTAACCTTTCCATTTTGGGATTTGGGATATGCCCTGTTCATCTCCTCAGAGCCCGACTCCTGCCACACCTCTGTCCCCAGGGCAGTTGTCTGAGTCACCACCTTGCTCAAAGCCCCCCCAGCCCTACCTGGTGCTTTCCAACTCCACCCCACCCCTCTCTACTGCAGGCTGACCCCCATGTAGCACACACAGTAACCGTCCCACAGCAACCAGTGCAGAAGCCATCTGAGCCCTTTTCCTCCCCCAGAGCAGAGCTTGTTGGGAAATTTCTAATCAGAAATAAGTGCTGCTGGCTGGCACCGCGGCTCAATAGGCTAATCCTCTGCCTTGCGGCGCTGGCACACCGGGTTCTAGTCCCGGTCAGGGTGCTGGATTCTGTCCCGGTCGCTATTCTTCCAGGCCAGCTCTCTGCTGTGGCCCAGGAGTGCAGTGGAGGATGGCCCAGTCCTTGGGCCGTGCACCTGCATGGGAGACCAGGAGAAGCACCTGGCTCCTGCCTTCGGATCAGCGCGGTGCGCCAGTGCAATGTGCCAGCCGCAGCGGCCATTGGAGGGTGAACCAACGGTAACAGAAGAGCTTTCTTTCTGTCTCTCTCTCACTGTCCACTCTGCCTGTCAAAAAAAAAAAAAAAAAAAAAAAAAAAGAAGTGCTGCTAACCCATGTTTGTTTTTCTGTTTTCGTTGCTGGGAGAGAAGGGATCATTGGCTAGTGCTTTTCTGTGCCTCAGAGACTTGAGATCAGCCTCTTTGGCTCCCTCCACTGAGAGTGAATGTTGCTAGAGGGAGACTTTACCCTTGAACTTGGCCTTGAAAGAGTTGAAACCCCGGCCCTGTCCCGTGCCAGCTGTAGGGGCACTGGTCAGCTTCTTAATTCCTCTAACCCTCAGTGTCTGCATCTTCAAAACAGGGGGGTAATAAGAAGAGAATTTACTAAAAGGAAATTAGATGCTGCCCGGGAATTACTGAGCAGAGCACCTGGTGAGTAAGCACTCAACTAAGAGTTAAGTTGTGTGTGTGTGTTTAAATCAGAGTTCAAATAATCCAGAAATAATAAAAGAATGATTTCTTTTCCCACCAAGGTGGGATGCCTCGATAGGCCTGCAGGAAAAAGTCTTTCTGGAGGACTGGGCAGAGGCGGCTTCTGAGTAACTGAGTGAGTTTCCAGGAGCCTTCAGGCCGCTCAGAGGCTCCAGGTGCAACAGCTTGGGTGTCTTTTCCCCCCCTAGATCTTTAAAAAGTTGTGATAAGTTTATGTAACATGACATGTATCATTTTAGCTATTTTTCTATCTTGAGAAACCTTGTAAAGTACTTATTATTTGAAAGAGTTACAGAGAGACAGAGAATCTTCTATCTGCTGGTTCACTCCCCAAAATGGCCACAAGAGCAGGGGCTGTGCCAGGCTGAAGTCAGGAGCATGGAACTCCATCCAGGTCTCCCATGTGGGTGGCAGGGGCCCAAGCACTTGAGCCATCTTGTACTGCCTTTCTAGGTGCATTAGCAGGGAGTTGGATTGGAAGTGGAGCAGCTGGGACTCATACTGGAGCTCATATGAGACGCTGGTGTTGTAGGCTGCGCCAGTCCCTCTGAGCCATCTTGAAAGCTCTCCATAACCCTTATCAAATGATCAGTGATTAGTTAGGACTCCTTCTAGTTCGTTATAGGACATTGATTTAAACAACAAAGGGGGTTATTGGTATACTGAACTGAAAGTCCAGAGGAACCTGACTTTAGGTGTGTTTTAATCCCACAGCTCAATTTCAACTCAGGGCCTGTTTCTTCCTAGATGTTTTCTCTGCCCTCTGCTGTACTGGTTTTCTTCTCCACACCCCCCCTCTCGGTAATAATGTGGCCACCAACCAGGTCAGGCTCTGGTCCTTGCCACCACTCTTCTGGTGCTCCCACTGATGGGAAGTGTCCCCACTGTCCCCTCTGTCCCTGTATCTCTGCATCCAGTCACCCAGTTGCCTTCGACTGCATCGTGCACTTGTTCTGGAAAGACCACAGTGACCCCAGGGGTTAGGATATCGAGACTGGCTTTAGTCATGTAACAGACCCACTACAGCCCACTCTAGATGACGGTCCAAGAACACAAGCCTCAGCCATTTAGGGTTCTTGCTACCCCTGTCTTCTTTCAGGAGGCCAGTTCAGTCTCACATCCTGTATTGTTCCCCAGCCCAGCCCCTGTGTTCTTCTCTAGATTTGAAAGCCCGTGAAAAAAAGCTGAGAAACCATGTGGAGAAGTTCACCTCCACCTACTGCCCCCCATTCCAGACCCTTAGCCCATCCTAGGATATATAAGGCCCAGCCATCTGGAAGACTGGGCCTCTGCCACGTGTTCAGGCTGTGCGCACGCTAGCAGTGGTCACCCACCTTTGCGAATTTATTTTATTTTATTAGAATAAATTCAGTTTGGCTGTGAGTTCACATCCTGTTTCCTCTCTGGGATCGGCCCCTGTTTTCCTTACACTACAATTGTAGCTGCAGGGGCCAATGTATGGTACAGCAGGTTAAAGCCCTGGCCAGCAGGGCCAGCAACACAAAAAGGCACTGGTTGGAGTCCCGGCTGCTCCACTTCAGATCCAGCTCTCTGCTAATGTGCCTGGGAAGGCAGCAGAAGATGGCCCAAGTGCTTGGGCCCCTGCACCCACATGGGAGACCCAGAAGAAGCTTTTGGCTCCTGGCTTCAGCCTGACCCAGCCCTGGTCATTACCCCCATTTGGGGAGTGAAACAGCAGATGAAAGACCTCTCTCTGTAACTCTACCTTTCAAATAAATTAAAAAATTTAAAAAAATTAAAAAAATAAAAAAAAAAAACAACTGTAGCTGCGGTCAGTTCCCTCCAAATGAAATGGCTGACAACAGAGGAAGGGTGTGTCCCTCAGAGCAAAATCTGCGACTCCGACCAGGTGAGAAAACACCCTGTGTGGCTCCACTCCCCCAGGAGCTCCCTCCCACCACCCCACACAGATTGACCCCATATGTGATTTCCTCCTTATCCTCCTCTGCCCTCTTCTCCCCAGCTGGTCATCTGGCCTCATTTTCCACTGCTGTTCACGACAGGAACATGAGCCACGGACAGTCGCTGGCTCTGCAAGTTTAGGTTTTCATCTACTCCAGAATGAAGGCGTCCTTGGCCAGCTCTGAGATACGGATGGAAGCTTCACCCCAGCTCCACAACGGTTGAGTCGTCCTGTGCCTTGAAACCAGGCTTTGAAAACCTCACTGCCTGCGAAAGAAACATCAACTTTAGACAAGCAAAAACTTCATGGCATAGGGCTTTCATCTTGTTGCATACCATTCTAGCGCCCTGAAAACGGAAAACAGTGTTTATGTGCTATTATATAAATCGAGCTAGGCTTCTGCTAATCTTTGCAGACCCACAGATTTCCCTCGAACAAGCAACTTTTGTTAGGCAACTCAGACACTCTTTTCCCATGGTCTGTCTTGGAGGTGCAGCACGTGCTTTGTAAAAGCTCTCCTTTCCAAAGAAGGCGGCTAAGAGGACAAGCAGGAATTTGCAAGAAAAGCATGCAACCCTACTTCAGTACCCATTTCTCGATTTCACATTAGCTTAAAATGAAAACCAGTGAACAAAGCCAGTATTTGTAAACATCACCTTTGAGAGTTTCCATTTAGTCCCTTAAAGGCAACTGCTAATTTCTCAACACACCCAAACACACACCTACGATGGAATAACTGGCATTTGTACTTTGGGGCTCTAACTCTATCGCTGCTCACTGGTGACAGCATCCTTTGGCGGCTGGCGAAGACTCCAGAAGGAAATAAACAGCTTTTCAAGTGGTGAGGTGCAAAACCTCCTCGAATCCTTGATTAAGAGTCTTGAACCACGTGCATATCATAAATACATGGTATCTGACGCTTTCACGTTTTCATACTTACAGGATGACCACTTTCTAGTCAGGTCTGCCCAATCTAGTGTCAGTGGCTTTTTTTTCTTTTTTTTTTTTAAGATCTTATTATTTATTTATTTGAAAGGCAGAGTCACACACACATACACACACACACAGAGAGAGAGAGAGAGGGAGAGACGGAGAGCTCTTCCATCCACTGCTTTACTCTCCAAATGGCTGCCCTGGCCAGGCCTAGGCCAGGCTGAAGCCAGGAGCCAGAAGCTTCACCCGAGTCTCTCACTTTGGAGGTAGGGGCCCAAGTACTTGGGCCATAACCACTGCTTTCCTGGGCACATCAGCAGGGAGCTGGATAGGAAATACAACAGTGGAGACTGGACTGGTACCCATATGGGATGCTGGCATTGCAGATGGTGGCTTTGGCTGCTAAGCCACAACACTGGCCCCTAATCTCAGTGTTTTAATCATTGAGAGAGAGAGTGTGTGTGTGTGTGTGTGTTATATATGTCTCAGTACTTATATTTATCATAAATACATGTATACTCTTTTACTGTTTCCCCCCCTTATATTATAGCTAAGAGTTAAATTTTTATATAAATTTCTTACTGAGGTTGAAAAAGAATACATGTTTAACATTTTTATCTTTTCTAAAATGGGTACATGGATTATTAAAGTATGAGTGATATACAGTGAGCTGCCCGTATTAACAGGGTCCAGTTTCATCACTTTTGGCATATGTATCCACCGTGAAATCATCACCAGCCATCGAAATAGGGGACGTATCCCCTCCCTGAAAGGTTGCTTCAGGCCCCTTTTCTTTTTCTAAATTTGTAAAAAGATTTATGTATTTGAAATGCAGAGTTACAGAAAGGGAGAGAGAGTGGGAGAGACAGAAAGAAAGAGAGAGATCTTCCATCTACTGGTTCATTTTCCAAATGGCTGAACAATTGGGGCTGGGCCAAGCTGAAGCCAGGAGCTTCTTCCAGGTCTCCCACATGGGTATAGGGGCCCAAGCACCTGGACCATCTTCCACTGCTTTCCCAGGCCATAGCAGAGAGCTGGATCGGAAGAGGAGCAGCTGGGACACCAACCAGTGCTCACCATCCCCCTTCTGTAATTCCCCCTTGACCCCTGCCTCATTTCCAAGCAGCTCTCTGTTTTGTACCCAGGGAATCATACAGTCCCCACTTTTCCATGTCTGCCTTCTTTTACTCAGCATAATTATTTTGAGATTCACTTATGTTGTTGCAAGTGTTAGCAATAAGCTGAGTACTGAGGAATATGGAGTTTTAATAGCTGATCTTGAAATTCATAAAACGGAAGTTTAGTAATGCTGTTTAATCTTTGACTTGGGTATGATAACAGAGGCGGTTATTATCAGAGGTCATATGTCTAAAATTCACGAAAGAGGAGACCTTGTACCTGCTGCAACTCTTGGGATACTAGATTTACCTGTGACTTCAAGTCTCCAGAAGTTTAATTAGATTGTATTCATATTGCAAAGTGTATGCATTAGGAGGACGTTCTATGTTGATTTGAATTACAGACTCCTAGTTTCATGACTGGGGGTGCTTTGGAGGTCATCCTGTGGACCGCTTCATCTCACAGGGGAGGAGATGGCAGCTCAGAGAAGCTGAGGAGTCTGTCCATGGCCAAACAGCACAGGAGAGGATGGTGGGGCTTGTGGTGAGCAACGTGATTGGCTCCCTACTTTGCAGCCTTGGCCATCTCTCACCCTCACCATTCTTGGCTGCGGATCTCTGAGCCTCTGCCTTATCCTCCACTGGGCCCCCGGCCTAGGGCCCGCCCCCACCAGCTCCTGCCCCAGGCTGGACGACCTTGCTCACTGCAGCCCCTCAAGGCTTGAGCACAGCTCAGACATCTAAACTTCAAGAATGTCTCTGCCTGGCTGCTGTGGTTCTGATGCGCAGTGCACCCCCGAGGCCCTGTGGTGAGGCCTTGGTCACAGGTGGTGGAAGCTGTAGGAGCTGAGGCCTAGTGGAAGGTCCTTGGGCACTTGGGGCCTGTCCTGAGAAGGTTCTGTGACATCTGGAGCTGACACAAGAGACTTGTTACCTAAGCCGGAGTTAGGGCCCACCCTCTCGCTCCGTGCATCCTGGCTGGCCATCCTCCTCAGGTGCTCCACCAATTGTGCGTGGAACCTACACCAGAGCCTTTATCATGTCATCCGGGCTCTCGGCCTCCCCAGCTGTGAGCTAAATAAACTGCTCTGTCCTTTGTAAGTAGCTTGCTCAGGTATTTGGTTGTACCATGTACTACCTCATTTAATTCTCACAACAATCCTATAGTACAAGTACTGTCAATACGCCCATTTTACTGACAGTATGTGACAGTTATGTGACAGCCTCACAGTCACATAACCAGTAAGTGATAGAACCAAGAGTTTGAAGCTTGGTTTTTAGCTACTAGTCGCTTCTTAGGGAGTCTAATTGCTTTTTTCCCCCAAGATTTATTTTATATTTTATTTATTTGAAAGGCAGAGTTATAGAGAGAAAGAGAGAGAGAGAGGCCTTCCATCCCCTGGTTCGCTACCCAAATGGCTGTGATGGCCAGAGCTAGGCCAGTCCAAAGCCAGGAGCTTCTTCCAGATCCCCAAATGGGTGCAGGGGCCCAGGCACTTGGGGCATTTTCCACTGCTTTCTCAGGCATATTAGCAGGGAGCTGGATTGGAAGTGGAGCAGCCAGGACTCAAACCGGCACCTATATGGGATGCCAGCATTGAAGATGGCGTCTTTAACCCACTACACCACAACACCAGCCCCCTAATAGATTTACTTACCCACTAGTCTCCACTGCTTCTCATCTAATCACTATGATAGAGACAGGCAGATAGAACACAACCCATTAGGTCAGTAAACTGGAAGACCACGCCTTCACCACGCCCCGCCCCATGTGATTGCATCCCCCTACCTGACCACACCCGGTGCCCACTTGCCAATCAGACTAATTAACCACTCCCCTTTGGAAGTGGATTAAAGGCCTGAAACACGGTGGGCCTGGCCCTTTTTCCCTTTTTCCCTTTGCCCTTCTTTTTCCCTCCCTGCCCTGGATCTGCTTGCTGCCCTACGCCTTCGGGGGCGTGGACTTCAGGCCACCCGCCCCATGCTTCCTGGCCTGCACACTCTTCCACGCAGCTGGCTCCGGGAGCTCTCGGTATGAATCCAGATTTCCCTTCCATCTTTCAGATAGAGCCCTCAGTCTCCTATGCATTTCTCTCACTGAATAAAAAGTTTAAAACTCATCCCGCTGCCTGGTTTATTTGTGCCAGTATTCAGAATTCTTCTCTGAATCCTTGGCAGCTTATGAATTTCAGATATATTAATAAGCAAATCAGTTACAACTATACATACATACAATGGGTAGATTTCTAGACAGTCCTGAACAATTTAACTAGGACAGAGGTGGCCTTTCCTTGACTCTATCACTCAGAATTAATTGAAATGTACAGTGAAATATGAGTTGATCTGTTTATCAGAGAACTACAGTTGGCTAACAATACATTTTATTGCTTCTAGAAATCTTGTAATAAATTATCTTAAGTGAACATACCAGATTAAAAACAATGAATGTTGCAATAAGAACAATGCAATGTACTTTGACTTTGAAAAATTAAGTTTAGAAGCCAAGGTATGTCGCAATGAAGTTATAGATTAATAAGTCATTGTCCTGAGCCTAACTTTCCCTCTGCCCTACTTTTTCATCTGTATTTTATCCTTTTATATTTAATGATTTTTTAAAAAGTTCCTTCAAATTCTCTTGGAAGTATGGTGGGAAGACTCAATACATTAATGGATCACTCATTTAAAAGATTAATAAACAAATTCTGTGTAGCACATGGTAGCTTTCTACATATTCTTTAGCATCAACTGAGCTTTTCAGAAGTCATTTCTGTATTTATCTTTATGTCATTAGGATCGGCCACCATTCACTCATCAATAAATCTTTTTGGAACTTTAGAAAAAGTGATGCTATAAAGAGCTCGTCCTCAAAGAGCTTACAATTAAGGCAAGGCATCTGGTCTATTGGCTGAACTCACGGTGATACTCTGTGGAATAAATCTCACTTCAGGGCCTGGTACCGTGGCTCACTTGGTTAGTCCTCTGCCTTCGGCACCAGCATCTCATATGGGTGCTGGGTTCTGGTCCCAGTTGCTCCTCTTCCAGTCCAAGTCTCTGCTGTGGCCCGGGAAGGCAGTGGAGGATGGCCCAATTGCTTGGGCCCTGCACCTGCATGGGAGACCAGGAAGAAGCAGCTGGCTCCTGGCTTTGGATTGGCACAGCACTGGCTGTAGCGGCCATTTGGGGAGTGAACCAATGGAAGGAAGACCCTTCTCTCTGTCTCTCTCTCTCACTGTCTATATCTCTACCTGTCCAAAAAAAAAAAAAAATTCACTTCATCTGTGTGAAGAAACCTTCCTGGAAGGACTGAGATTATTTCTAGCTTTTAGAAGGACAGAGAGACAGTACGTCTCTGCATGACGGCTCAGTGGAAAGAGGGAGAGCCAGGGATTCCTACCCAGGTATTTGGACCCCCAGTGTCTTAGCTCTCCTTACCACATTAACAACCCCAGAGAAAGCAAGTGATCACAGATTTGCCCCTCTGCCTCACATCCCTGTGGGCATCAGCGAAGGTTCTGAGGGAGCACACGGGTAGAGCACACCTTTCCAACCAAGGTCTACATGCTTCTGGGCACGGGGCTGGGGGCGCAGTTCAGACATAGCCACGACCCCCACACCAAGCCAACTGCTGCATAACCATCCACCCCCACGTCGGTGACTTTCAACAACCCGCACGTTCCCCCTCATGGCTCTGTGGTTGCCTGGACATTCCGCAGCCCAGGGCGGTGCTGGCTGGGTTTACTCAAGCAGCTGGGAGCAGCAGGCGGAGGCCCAAGGCCTGGGGCTTTGGAGATGACTGTCAGCTGGGGTGCCTCGATTTTCCTCCACCGGCCTCCTTCCACGTGGCCTCTCCCCAGTGGAAAGAGCCTGGGCTTGCTCTATGGAATGACGGACAGACTCCAAGACAGCCAAAGCACAGGCCGCCAGTCTTCTAGAAGCCTGGGCTCAGAAAGACCCAGAGCGAGTACCAGTCAGAAAAACCAGGTCAGATTCAAGAAGAACGGAAATCGACCCCTCCGTGGTGGGGGGCACGCACACACAGGAAAGGGAAGGTTGCTGGCAGCCGTTCTGCATGTCCCCAGCCAGGGCCCTCCCCGGGACCGCTATTACACCTCAGCTCCCGGAAATCACAGGTGCTAAGGGCCACCCAGACCCAGAGCTGCTGGGGCAGTCTTCGCTGCAGTGCAGACCAAGCCTGCTTGAGGAGGAAACCGACCCAACAGGAGCAGAGCCAAGAGGTGGAGGAAAAAATGGTGAGACTCCCTTTTCCACTCCGGTGGGACGGAGAGGCCACACAGCTGGTGGTTACCAGCACAGATCTGCAGTCACACCACCCTGACTTCTACGCCTGGCTCTGCAGCTTGTGAGCCAGGTGACTTATGGGAAGTTACTTAACAGGTCCAAGCCGCAGATCCATCATGCATCAACTCCATACGAGCACGCTGGTAGCCAGCTCAGCAGGGTGTGGGCACAGCGCCATCTCAGTACTGACTGCTACTCATGCTGGCATACACTGGGAACCTCCTCCTCCCCTCCAGGATTTTCCTTCCTCTGCAGGACCTTGAACTTGCCAGAGGAGGTCCAGTCCACGCAGTGTTGCACTGGAAACCCTTTAACATGTATCAGGATCTTCTTTTTGTAAAATGCCATGTGTTTGTTTTATTTTATTTGAAAAGCAGAGAGAGCAAGCGAGAGAGAGCGCAATCTTTCATGAGCTGGCTCACTACCCAAACGCCTGCAACAGGTAAATGTGGGCCAGGTCAAAGCCAGGAGGGAGCAGGGGGGGAGGGGGAGAGGGAGAGGGAGGGGGAGGGGGGAAGAGGGAGAGAGAGAGAGACAGAGACAGAGAGAGAGAATATCTTCCATCTACTTGTTCACTCCACAAATGGCCAGGAGCCAGGAGCTTTTTCTGGGTCTCCCACATGGCTGCAGGGGCCCAAGGACTTGGGCCATCCTCCACTGCCCTCCCGGGCCACAGCAGAGAGCTGGACTGGAAGTGGAGCAGCTAGGACTTGAATCAGTGCCCACATGGGATGCTGGCACTGCAGGTGGCAGTTTTACCCATGACACCACAGCACCAGCCCCAAGAAAATAAATCTTAAAAAACAAAAAAAAGCCGACCGGCACCACGGCTCACTAGGCTAATCCTCCACCTGCAGTGCCGGTACTCCGGGTTCTAGTCCCGGTTGGGGCACCAGTTCTGTCCCAGTTGCTCCTCTTCCAGTCCAGCTCTCTGCTGTGGCCCGGGAAGGCAGTGGAGGATGGCCCGAGTGCTTGAGCCCCTGCACCTTCATGGGAGACCAAGAAGAAGCATCTGGCTCCTGGCTTCGGATCAGCATGGTGCACTGGCTGCATGGCCATCTTGGGGGGTGAACCATCAGAAGACCTTTCTCTCTCTGTCTCTCTCTCACTGTCTAACTCTGCCTGTCAAAAAAAAAAATAATAATAATAATAAAATAAATAAAGAGGCCGGTGCCGTGGCTTAACAGGCTAATCCTCCGCCTTGCGGCGCCGGCACACTGGGTTCTAGTCCCGGTTGGGGTGCCGGATTCTATCCCAGTTGCCCCTCTTCCAGGCCAGCTCTCTGCTATGGCCTGGGAAGGCAGTGGAGGATGGCCCAAGTCCTTGGGCCCTGCACCCGCATGGGAGACGAGGAGAAGCACCTGGCTTCTGTCTTCAGATCAGCGAGATGCGCCGGCTGCAGCGGCCTTTGGAGGGTGAACCAACGGCAAAAAGGAAGACCTTCCTCTCTGGCTCTCTCTCACTATCCACTCTGCCCGTCAAAAAAAAGAAAGAAAGAGAGAAAGAGAGAGAGAGAAAGAAAGAAAGAACTTTTTTAAAAAAGCGTGGAGTTAGGAATTCAATCTGTCTCCCATGCAGGTGGTAAGGACCAAAGTACTTGAGCCATCATCTGCTGCCTCCCAGGGTTCTGGAAGAAGCGGAACTTGAAATGCAGGCACTCTGATATGGGATGCAGAAGTCCCAAGAGGCAACTTAACCACTGCGTCAAACACCTGCCCAACAGAAGTCTTCTAATTAACAAATTCTTATGTCTACCTTAAACATGTGAAGTCCCAACTAACCGATGCTTGACCTTAATTTCTGGAAAAGAAAAGAGCAGTTGGTAAGTTCTATGCAGGTGCCACATCCAAGAGAGTGGCACCCTTGAACCTATCATATTTCTTTCACCCCACAAGGCTGAGTCCAAATTGTACACAGTTGCTTCTTAGAGATTGTACAAAGCTAAAGGTCATTTTTCAGGGCAGGCATTTGGCTTACAGGTTGAGACCCACATCCCACACAGGAGTGCCTGAGTTTGATTCCCGGCTCCAGCTCCTGATTCTTGCTGCCTGCTAATGCAGACCCTGAAGGCAGTGGGGATGGTTCAAGTGATCGGGTTTCTGCCACCCATGTAGGGGATCCAAACTGGCTCCCGAACTCCTGGGCATTTGGGAAGTGAACCAGCAGATGGGAGCTCTCTCTGTCTGAAAAAAAAATTTTTAAGGTCACTTTTACTTTCTCTATTTATTTATTTATTTATTTATTTAGACAGGCAGAGTGGACAGTGAGAGAGAGAGACAGAGAGAAAGGTCTTCCTTTTCCATTGGTTCACCCTCCAATGGCCGCTGCGGCCAGTGTGCTGTGGCCGGTGCACCACGCTGCTCCGAAGCCAGGAGCCAGGTGCTTCTCCTGGTCTCCCATGCTAGTGTAGGGCCCAAGCACTTAGGCCATCCTCCACTGCACTCCCAGGCCACAGCAGAGAGCTGGCCTAGAAGAGGGGCAACCAGGACAGAGTCCGGCGCCCCGACAGGGAGTAGAACCCGGTGTGCGGGCGCCGCAGGCAGAGGATTAGCCTATTGAGCCGCAGCGCCGGCCCGCTTTTACTTTCTCATCTATGTATGACATGAAATAGTTTTATCTTTTATGCATGAATTACCTTTATCTTTTATGCATTTCTGACAAGTTATAAAGCAACTATTCTCTCCTCTATTCTTTCCTGGAGTTGTAGTCTGATTCCATGTCTCTGCCTGGTGGGTTATTCTGTGGATCTCAGGGACTGACTGGTTAGCCTTGTGTCTCTTTGTCTGTCCTGGTAATATACAGGTAGCATCAACTGACCATTAGTGCCATCTAGTACATTCACCAGGCTGTACACCCATCACCACGATCCAGCTCCAGAGGTACTTTCTTCCATTCTCTTCCTCCTTCTCCTCTTTTTTAAACAAGAGTTAGAACCACTTCCTCAACGACCTCAGTGTACAGAGCTGGCAAGAGAAGAGAACTAAAAGAGATTGCTGGAAGCCATGTGTCCTGACCAGACTGGTTTGACAAGGCTGTGCTGTGACTCACAGCAGAGCACAGGGGCCCTGCAGCCTGGAAACCCACACTGCAGCGCGTGATGTTTGCAGAAGGCCTGGCCCTGGCCCGGAAAGGACCCAATTGCCTTTTGTCAATCAGGTAATTAGGATGATCTCTCCTGATGGGAGCAGAAAAATACCTACATTTGATGAAATATATTGTTGCTCTTACATTTTTATTTACCTATTTTAATTTATTTAAAAAGCAGACACACAGAGAGAGAGAGAGAGAGAGAGAGACAGACAGAGATCTTCCACCTGCTGATTCACTCTCCAAGCACTCCCAACAGCTGGTGCTGGGCCAGGCCTGAACAAGGAGCTGGGAGGTCAATCCAAGTCTCCCATGTGGGTGGCGGGGAGTACTTGGGCCGTCACCTGCTGCCCCCTAGGGTCTGCATTAGCAGGAAGCTGGAACCAGGAGCAGAGCTGGGCTTCAAGCCCAGGCATCCTCTTACAGAAGAGGAAATGAAGGTTCAGAGAAGTCCAACATCTTTTCCAAGAGCTCACAGCTGGGTTTTAGAGCCCGGATTTGACCTCGGGGTCTGTTTGACCCAGAGACCATGTCCTTAACTAAGGGGGACCCCAGCAGCCGTTCCTGCACAATCCAAAGCCAGACGTGTGAGAATTGCAGCCTGGAGACGGGAAGAAGCCTTGTGCCAGCAGCTGCCCGACTGAGTGAAGCCAGTGCCAGAGAGCCGCAAGGCAACACCTGTAGCGGAGGTAAGGACCGCTCCCCGCCCTGCCTGTCCCATGCTGGCCCTTGGAATAGAGCTTACCCACCTGCCCTCGGGAGCACGGCTGCGGCCCTCCGTGTTCATCTCCAGCACTGGTTCATGCCACCTCCCTTTAGCCTGTTTAGACCCTAGGGCTTTCCTTTTCACCAGCCCCGAACATTTGCCCTCCTTGTGGTTCCCTTTCTTGGCTCCTGGTTCTCTCTCTCCACATCTCTATTTTTTGTTTGTTTGTTTGTTTTCAGTAAATCTTTATTTCATGTAGTTTTAAATTTGTGGATAACATAAAATGATTCCATATTAGAGTAAAATGATTAAATTAGCTAACATTTATAAAGTAGAGTTAGAAGAAACATTAATTATACACTTACTTCTCTAATGGAGGTAAACTATTACTAGCGCTGAACAGGTATATGCTACTAAATGTATCCAACCTACTATGTGTTACATGAACTCAGTGTGCCACAATGCCCATCCACCTCCTCCCAAATTTCTTAGTCAGTTGAGTTCCACAAAACATATTCATACTACTATTACAAATTGATATTAAAATGTATCAGCACATCTCTATTTTGTCCATTACACAGTTTTTTCTTTTAGGTTTCTTTTTTTCTTTCTTTCTTTCTTTTTTTTTTTTTTTTGAGAGAGGTCTTTTATGTTTATTTCCCAAATGCCTGCAACAGTCAGGGCTGGGAGAGGCTGAAGCCAGGAGCCAGGAACTCCATCTGGGTCTCCCACGTGGGTGGCAGGGACCCAACCTACTTGACTCATCACCTGCTGCCTCCCAGGATGTGCGTTAGCAGGAAGCTGGAGTTGGTAGCAGAGCTGGGACTCAAACACAAGCACTCTGATGTGAATGTCTCGAGGGGCATCCTAACCACAATGTCAAACACCCCCCTCTCTATCCATTTTGGCCATGTGAGCTCAAGATGGCAGCCCGTGTGGAAAGGATCTTAACATTGACCTTGTAGCAACTGCAGGCAAGAGATGTTCAGAATTGGCTCCCACCTCTGCCTCAGGATCCGCCACAGGCATCCACTGTCAGGACAGCTGTTTACAGAACATCTGAAAAACATCCTTTAAAGTTTACAGAAGAAAATGGAGCAGGTGCTGTTTTCCCTATTTTTAAAAATGTCATAAACAGTTCAAGCATACAAAGGAAATTCACAGAACAATAGAGACATCCACAAACACTGTTCAGATTTGACACATTTACATCAATTTTTCCTTAAAGAAAGAACCTGTTGGGGCTGGTGCTGTGGTGTGGCAGGTTAAGCCATTGCCTGCAATGCTGGCATCTCATACAGGTGCTGGTTTGTGTCCCCACTATTCCATTTCCGGTCCAGCTCCCTGCTAATGCACCTGGAAAAGCCAAGTGCCTGGGCTCCTGCACCCACATGGGAGACCCAGATGAAGCTCCTGGCTTCAGACTGGCCCCAGTCTGGCTGTTGTGGCTATTCGAGGAATGAACCAGAAGATGGAGGATCTCTCTCTCTCTCTGCATGTATGTATGTCTCTCCTTCTTTCTCTTTCAAATAAGTCTTAAAGAAATGTTACAGATGTGCTTGAACACCCTCCCATTCCATTCTCTCCCTCTTTTTTTTCCCCTCCCACCTAATCCAGAAGATTCATTGTCTTTAATTTGGTTTGAATCTTCCCATCCAGAATATAAAAATGTTTGTATCAGGGTGGGATTTTAGCCTACTGGTTAAGACAGCCACACCCCACCAGGATGCCTGGATTTGGTTCCTTGTTCTGGTTCCTGATGCCAGCTTCTTGCTAAGGCAGATCCTGGGAAGCAGTGATGGTGACCCAAGTGATTTGGCTCCTGTCACCTACATGGGACACCTGGGTTCACTTCCTGGCTTCCAGCTTCAGCCTCAATCCAGCCCCAGCCATTGCAAGCAATTGAGGAGTGAGCCAGTAGTTGGGAGATCTTTTTCTGTCTCACAAAATAGGTTTTTTTTTTTTTTTTTTTTTTTTTTTTTTTTTTTTTTTTGACAGGCAGAGTGGATAGTGAGAGAGAGAGAGAGAGAGAAAGGTCTTCCTTTTTGCCGTTGGTTCACCCTCCAATGGCCGCTGCGGCCGGCGCATCTCGCTGATCCGAAGCCAGGAGCCAGGTGCTTCTCCTGGTCTCCCATGCGGGTGCAGGGCCATCCTCCACTGCCTTCCCGGGCCATAGCAGAGAGCTGGCCTGGAAGAGGGGCAACCGGGATAGAATCCGGTGCCCCAACCGGGACTAGAACCCAGTGTGCCGGCGCCTCAAGGCGGAGGATTAGCCTGTTAAGCCACGGCGCCGGCCAACAAAATAGGTTTTTTAAAAAAAGTTTATTTTCATCTACTTGAAGGTGAACAGAGCAACAGAGAAAGAAAGATCTTCCATTTATTGGTTCACTCCCCAAATACCCATAACAGCCAGGGCTGGGCCAGGCTGAAGCTAGGAGCCTGGAATTCCATCTGGGTTTCTCACGTGGGTAGCAGGGGCTCAAGCAATTGGGCCATCACCTGCTGCCTCCCAGGATGCATTAGCAGAAGTCAGGTCGACAGCAGAGGACTCAGGATTCAAATAAGCCCTCCAACATGGGATGCAGGCTTAAAAGATGCTTAGCCCACGGTGCTACAATGCTCACCCTCAAATAAAGTAAATGTCTAAAAAACCTATTGTATCTTCCTATATATCTATCTATCCACATGGATCCTATAATTTTGTGTTTTCTTTAAACTTTTATCATACTCTAAGTATCCTTTTGCAACTTGACTTTTCAAAATTATGTGTTTATCTATGTTGAAATATGTATGTAAGTCCATTCATGTCACCCACTAGATAGTGTCTCCCTCCCACACATACATGTGTATTTGATTTTTCCTACCAAGCTGTGTTTACTTTCTACTCAATTTCTGCCTTCTATTGAGTTGGTCAATTTTTGTACACTCTTTTTCTTCTAGTCATTTGAAAATTATGTACCCTATTTTTTGTATTGATTACCTAATAAAGTTGTAACTATTTTAACAAGGCTTAAAGTTAAGCAGTAGCTTTAAGCTTTCTCCTAGGCAATATTAGGGACTTAAAATGCTTTACGTTGTAATTACTTTTCTCTTTTCCAAGTACAAAGGTATTTCAAAAAGGTTTAAAGAAAAATGGAATTAAAAGATAAGCTTAGGGCTGGTATTGTGGTGTAGCTGGTAAGGCTGCCATTTGTGAAGCTGGCATCCCATATGGGCGCTGGTTTGAGTCCCGGCTGCTCCACTTCCCATTGAGCTCCTTGCTGATGGCCTGGGAAAGCAGCGGAAGATGGTACAGTGTTTGGGCCTCTGCACCTGCATGGGAGACTGGGAAGAAACTCCTGGCTTTGGCCTGGCACAGCCGTTGGCTGTTGTGGCCATTTGGGGAGTGAACCAATGGATGGAAGATCTCTCTCTCTCCCTCTGAAACTCTGACTTTCAAATAAATAAACAAATACATATTTTAAAAAGGAGAAGTTTATCTTGGTGCAAAAAATATTTGAAATCCATGCATCATTTTTTCATAACATACATTTTCCATGAGCTTTTTGATGGCCCTTTTTATTTATTATATATCTCCTTTGTAAACTGCCCCCTTTCTATAATGATTATTTTTCCTATTATTTTTTTTTTTTGACAGGCAGAGTGGACAGTGAGAGAGAGAGACAGAGAGAATAGGTCTTCCTTTTCCATTGGTTCACCCCCCAATGGCTGCTGATCCGAAGCCAGGAGCCAGGTGCTTCTCCTGGTCTCCCATGCAGGTGCAGGGCCCAAGGACTTGGGCCATCCTCCACTGCACTCCCGGGCCACGGCAGAGAGCTGGACTGGAAGAGGAGCAACCAGGACAGAATCTGGTGCCCCAACTGGGACTAGAACTTGGTGCCGGCGCCGCAGGCGGAGGATTAGCCTATTGAGCCGCGGCGGTGCTGGCCTATTTTTCCTATATTTTTAAAGATTGATTTATTTGAAAGGGAGGGAGGGAGGGAGGGGGAGGGAGGGGGAGGGGGAGAGAGAGAGAGAGAAAGAGAGATCTTCCATCTGCTCATTCACTCCTCATATGGCTGCAATGGCCAGGGCTGCGCCAGGCTGGAACCAAGAGCCAGGAACATCTTCCAAGTCTCCCATGTGGGTGGCATGGGCCCAAGTACTTGGGCCATCTTCTGCTGCTTTCCCAGGCACATTAGGGAGCTGGATTGAAATTGGAGCAGCCAGGACTTGAACCGATGGTCATATGGGATGCCAGTGTCAAAGGCAGTGGCTTAATCCATTATACCTTAATGTTGGCCCCAATTTTTCCTAATTTATATATAAGAAATCGGGGGTTTAGTGGGATTAAGTGAGTGCCTAGGGGTACACATCTAACAAGTGGCAAAATCCATCCAGGAGCCACTTCCATTTGGGAAGGAAGCCCCTGTGGACTTGAATTCTTTGGGACAAATGATCATTTCACTGCATGGGTAGCTCTTCTGTGATCAGATTCATGTCACGGAGAGCGGGACTGGGCATCCCAAGCATCTCTCCGTGGAAAACCCGGATAAAATGCCAGTTTTGCCCTTAGTTTTGGCCACATCTTGAAAACTGACTCCCTGTGCACCTTGCATTCCCCACTGCACTCACTACAAAGGAGTAGCAAATGACAGGTGATGTGCCAAGTAGATGAATGACATCACAGAGAGGAGACCGTCCTCCGTCCCTGTGTAAGACGGTTTTCACACACAGAGAGCCGTCCCTGAGGTTTCTTATTTGAAATTTCGGGCTGTGCGGCCGCCCATCTACCCTTGCTATGGGACAGTTTTATGGCTAAGGTTGGAATTGTGGCTGCACAAATTCCTAAGACCAAGATCCCAGTTGCAGCAGTTTGCGGAGAGCTCACCCCCCCACCTATTGTTATTCTGAGAATGCTAACAAAGCCCATGGAGGGTCGGCTATTACAGTGTCACCTCTGCTGGGGAGAGACGGCCCAATTTCCAGTTGGGGAACGAGGAGCAGATGTGAGGCTGAACTGCTGGTGGAGTGGCTCTCGGGCTGAGTAAAGGCTCCCACAGCAGTGATTATGCCTCATCACTCAGGCGAACAGCACAGGTCGCATCCACCAGGTAACAGAGCAGACACAAAGAGCACAGTTGTAAAGCCAGCAAGTATGCACGCGGCCTTCCCTAAACCCTACAAGAGGATATCGCACTAGTTTTGGATTCTCCCATCCTCTTCAGCACGTACACCCTCTCCCCGTTTTGAAACTCAATCATGGAAAGATTTGGTGCCATTTAGAGGGATTCAGCAAAAAACATTTGAGCAGCACCCTCGCTGGCACTGGAAAAAACAATCAGACCAAAGATGGAGTGAGCACTAAGTGTCTCCTTGCTCAGACACACACACACACACACACACAGAGAGAGAGAGAGAGAGAGAGAGAGAGAGAAGGATCCCTTCTGCTGTTTTACTCTCCAAATGCCCACAACTGCTAGGACCCGGCTGGAGCCAAAGCTCAGAGCCAGGGATTCCATCCGGGTCTCCCATGAGGGTGTCAGGGACCTAACTACTTGAGCCACCACCTGCTGCTTCCCAGGGTCTACCTTAGCAGGAAGCAGGAATCCTGAGCCAGAGCCAGAATACAGACAGAGGGAGAGACAGAGACAAAGATCTTCCGTCCGCTGCGTCACTCCCCACATGGCCACAATGGCCAGAACTGGGCCAGTCCAAAGCCGAGAGCCAGGAGCTTCTTCCAGGTCTCCCATATGGGTGCAGGGGTCCTAGGACTTGGGCCATCCTCCACTGCTTTCCCAGGCATATTAACAAGAAGCTGGATCGGAAGTAGAGCAGCCGAGACTCAAACCAGCACCCATAAGGGATGCCAGCAACGCAGATGGAAGCCTAACCTACTACACCACAGCACTGGCCCCAGTGCAGCCATCTTAACCAGCATCTTAACTGGCAGACTCAATACTCGCCCCCTGTATCGCTTTTAACGGAGATGCTGCTTATAACTCAGCAGGTTGAAAGTGCAATGCCAAGATATTCATACCACGTCTACTCCTTTCCTGCCTCCCGGAGCCAGCTAAGAGGAATCCGGCACACGTGTTTCCTGGACTTCAACCGCCACCCCGTGCAGTGGGTACCACCCCTGGGGCAGGCCATTAACAATTAAGATGCTGCTGGGACACTTGCATCCCACAGCAAAGTGCCTGTGCTCCTCTCCCCACTCTCGCCTCCTGCTATATCAGACTGGGAGGCAGCAGGTGCTGGCTCAGTGGCTGGATTCCTGCCACACACCTGAGACACCTGAATCGAGTTCCTGGCTCCTGGTGCTGCCCCAGTCTGGCAGATGTGGGAATTTGGGGAGCAAAACCAGCAGACAGGAGCTTTCTCTCACCATAGACTTCTGTGCTTCTCAAACGATAAATAAATAGGTGAAATTTGGAGAAAGAAGACTCCAGCCCCCTGTCACCAGGTCGTAGTTGGAGCTTCTTGTCCCAGCCTGTTTCAAGGGCAGCCTATGGACCTGAACTTGCACTGCTGCCTCTGTGCCCCACCCCCACCTCTGCTCAGGTTTCTGACCTCCCGACTTTTCTCCAGTTCCTCACCTTCCTCTGCTCCCCAGAGCCAGCAAGCCATGCAGACTTTTCCTGGCTGAGAACACAATTTCCATCTCTCCCCTTGGCCGTCCAGCCAGTGCCTCTAGGCCACCGCGGCTCAGTTCCATTCCTAGGACAACCCGCTTCCCCCCTCCCCCTCAGCGCGGCACAGCCAGCTCCCTCCGCCCTGCATTTCCCAAAGTGCACAAGTGGGCAACGCACTGAGCAGCGCCCCGTTTCTGGGACAACCTCCCTGCACCCTTCCCTCCTTCTGCCCTTTCCAGTATTCATCAGGGAGGGGGGTAGTGCCTGGGTCCCAGGCACTGGAGATGCAAATAAGAACACAGAGGGGAGAGACAGTGATGGTGGGAAACACAGGACGCTCCAACACCACCCGACACGTGTCCCAGGGCAAGTGTGCAGGGCACGAGGGCATGGTGGAGAAGGTGAGCTAGGCCCCGCTGGAGAGCTTGAAGGGGGGACTGGAAGAGGCTTCCCGGGGAAGGGGGAGACTTACCTGACTCTGAAACAATGAGTAGGAGTTGCCATAATTTCCCACCAGCTGGGTTGCTATGGTTATTGCTATAGTAGGCGACTGAGGCAGAGTAGGAGAGTAAGGACAGGTAAGGAAGTGAAAGAGAGGCTATGGCAGGACTTCCCCCGGCCTCTGCACAATCCTTTAAGGGGGAGGAAAAACTCCATTCCTGCCTAGAGTTTCTCGCTTCTGCTACCAGGGAGAATAGTCCATCTCTTCTCGTTTTGTGAAAACAAAAGGGCAGGGGGAGAGGAGGCTATTATGTGACTAGGACATTTCCCATAATAATAGTCCTCCACCCCACCCCCGTAGGTCCTGTGTGTTGGGAGCGGGGGTGTGCTGGTGGGGCTGGGAGGTTCTCTCTGGACAAGGTGTTCCCGGACTCGTCCCAGACTGCATTGTTCGAGGCGCCACCTGCTGGTAGGACTGGAAGTTTAGACGTGCAATCACCCGGTGCCCAGAGCTCCGCGGTGCTTCCCTTTAGGTGCCCTGGGAGCCGAGCCCTGACAAGCGTCTCCTACCTCAACGGCGGTCACCTCAGAATAAAGCATACATTCTGACAAATGCCAAAACCAAGGACGCACTTCACAGTAACCAACTGATAGTATTTCAGTTTGGTTTGTTCTCTGCATTTCTTGTGGGCTGAATTGTGTGTCTGCTCCCACCTCAAATCACACGCTGAAGTCCGAACCCCCAGTAGCTCAGAATAGGACTGTATTTGGAAACAGGACCATGCAAGAGTTAATTAAGGGAAAATGCGATTGCATAGGTGGGTCCCGTCCAAACGACTGGTGTCCTTTTAAGAGTAGATTGGGGGGGGGGGGGGGCGGTGCTGTGGCACAGCAGGTAAAGCTGCTGCCTGCAGTGCCGGCATCCCATATGGGTGCTGTTCGAGTCCCGGTTGCTCCACTTCCAATCCAGCTCTCTGCTGTGGCCTGGGAAAGCAGTAGAAGATGGCCCAAGTCCTTGGGCCCTTGTACCCCGTGGGAGACCCGGAAGAAGCTTCTGTCTATTGGTTCCTGGCTTCGGACAGGTGCAGCTCTGGCTACTACAGCCAACTGGGGAGTGAACCAGTGGGTGGAAGACTTCTCTCTCTCTGCCTTTCAAATACATAAATAAATCTTTAAAAAAAAAAAAAAGAGGCATGAGAGAACTTGCTTCCCCTCTCCCTACTCTCCGCCATGTAAAGATAACAATGAGAAGACCACCACCTGCAAACCAGTGGGTGGGCCCTCATCAGACACTGCATCTGCTGGCACCCTGTTCTTGAAGTTCTTGGCATCCCTGTTTTGTTTACACCACCCAGTCTACAATAATCTGTTAAAGCAGCCCAGGCTGACCTAGCAATGACCACAGCAAGGCAAGGCAAGAGGCCAGAATGAACGCTGACGACCTTGATCTTGGCCTCCAGGACCGAGGAAACAACTTGCTGCTGCTTCAGCCACCCCGTCTGTCTGGCTTGGTCGTGCCGACCCCGGCAGGCGAATACAGTGTTTACGGCTCTTGTTGGTGACGGTATTCCCTGAGGAATCAGCACGGTCTGTTTCCATAGAGAACAAGCAGGTCCTGCAGCGCTTCCGGAACCCAGCTGTGGTCTCCAAGAGTGTTTTGTTCCCACGTGCAAGGCGGAAAGACTGGAACATGGAGGAGGCTGCTAAAGCACCTTTATGTTTTCTTTCTTGTGGTGATCTCATGTTAAGCTGCCAATGAAAGCCTTGAAGTAGTCGTCTTCACTGAGCATTCTATTCTATTTTTAAAAATATTTAGTTACTTATTTGAAAGTCAGAGTTACACAGAGAGAGGAGGGGCAGAGAGAGAGAGGTCTTCCATCCACTGGCTCACTCCCCAGTTGGCTGCAATGGCCAGAGCTGAGCCGATGTGAAGCCAGGAGTCAGGAGCTTCTTTCAGGTCTCCCACATGGGTGCAGGGGCCCAAGGACTTGGGCCATCTTCTACTGGTTTCCCAGGCCATAGCAGAGAGCTGGATCGGAAGTGGAGCAGCCGAGACTCGAACTGGCGCCCTTATGCGATGCTGGCATTGCAGGCAGCGGCCCCTTCATTGAACATTCTAACATGAGCTGCTTCACCCACGCTTCATCCTCACAAGTGTCCCAGCGGTGATGCACACCAGGCATATTTTTTAAAGGTTTATTTATTTGAAAGGCAGAAAGAGAGAGAGAGAGAGAGAAAGAGGTATTCCATCTGCTGGTTCACATCCCAAATAGCTCCAATGGCCAGCGCTGGGCCAGGCCAAAGCCAGGAGCATGGAACTCCATCCTGGTCTCTCCCACGGGTGACGGGGCCCAAGTACTTGGGCCATCTTTTCCTGCTTTCCCAAGTGCATTAGCAGGGAGCTGGATGTCAAGTGGAGCATCAGGGACTTGGACCAGCGCTCATATGGGATGCCAGTGTTGCAAGTGGTGGCTTAATCCACTGTGCCACAGCACCGGCCTGTTATCATTCTCATTTGTCAGATCGAGACACTGGGGCCTGCCTTGTGGCAGAATAGGTCAAGGGGCTGGCGCTGCAGCTTTGTGGGTAAAGCTGCAGCCTGCAATGCCGGCTTCCCATATGGGTGCTGGTTGAGTCCCGGCTGCTCCACTTCCAATCCAGCTCTCTGCTGTGGCCTGGGAAAGCAGTACAAGATGGCCCAATTCCTTGGGCCCCTGCACCCACGTGGGAGACCTGGAGGAAGTTCCTGGCTCCTGGCTTTGGATCGGTGCAGCTCTGGCCATTTCGGCCAATTGGGGAGTGAGCCATCGGATCAGAAGCAGGGGCGCGGGGCCGGTGCCGAGGCATAGCGTGTTAAACTGCTGTCTGCAGCACTGGCATCCCATACGGGTGCCATTTGAGTCCCGACTGCTCTACTTCCAATCTAGCCCCCTGCTAATGCACCTGGGAAAGCAGTGGAGAATGATGCAAGTCTTTGGGCCCTTGCACCCATGTGGAAGATCTGGGTGGGGCTCCTGGCTTTGGCCTGGCCCAGCCCTGGCTGTTGCAGCCATTTGGGGAGTGAACCAATGGATGGAAGACTTTCTCTGTCTCTGCCTCTCTCACTCTTTGTAACTTTGCCTTTCAAATAAATAAATAAGTCTTGGAAAAAAAAAAAAAAAACAGAAGTGAGACTCAATTTCAGGCACCTTGGCATGGAATGTTGCAGTCCCAAGAAGAGGCTTAACTGGCTTAGCCACAACACCTGCCTCTTATTCTCATATAAAGCCCTGTATTTACATGTCTTTTAAAAAAAGATTCATTTGAAAGAGTTACAGAGAAGGAGAGGTAGAGGCAGAGAGAGAGAGAGAGGGAGAGAGAGAGAGAGAGAGAGAGAGAGAGAGAGATCTTCCATCTACTAGTTCATTCCCAAATGGCCAGGAGCTTCCTCTGTGTCTCCCATGTGGGTGCAGGGGCCCGAGCACTTGGGCCATCTTCTGCTGCTTTTCCAGGTGCATTAGCAGGGAGCTGTATTGGAAGTGGAGCAGCCGGGACTCAAACCAGTGCCCATATGGAATGCTGGCGCTGTAAGTGGCAGCTTTATTCACTACATCATAGCACCAGCCCTCATATTTCTTAATATATCCTTTCATATTACTATAAAACAACATTTTCTCCAAGATACCTTGAAGGAAAATTGATACTCCAGGAGGATGCACCAGACTTAGCAATAGTGTCAATGGCATATAGCACTCTGCCCAGCAGGAAGCAGCCTACATGTGTCCCAGTGTGCAGAGCCTGGCCTTGGCTCATCCCAGGTGCAGACCACAGAGTCACCCCCATGAAAGTTACATCCCCTTCTCACAGGAGCTGAGCACTCGGGTAGCCCCAGGCTGCACCAGAGACTTCAGTTCTCTGAACCTTGGTCTTCTTTATAAAATGGAGAGCAGCATAGCACACACCAGGAAGGTGGGTTGTGAAGTGTAAATAAATAGTTCACAAAATGAAACACCCTTCCTGGGATCTGTTCAGTGTTCAGAGAGCTGCAGCTGACACCAAGGCATCTTTGAACGCCCGCATCTTGTGCCAACAACCAGAGCTGGGTAGCCCTGCTGAGCCCTTGTGCCTGAAGGGGGTGCTCTAAGCTTCAGTTCTGGGGATAGCCCTGGCTGGCTGCCCTGGACATGCAAAGGCAGGGGATCCTAGCACAGGGGGAGGTGGGTGGGTGCTTAGTGGGGCTGTGCTTAGGAAAATCGGATTTTCTGCTACTCTAGGCATCTGGCCGTTTGGAAGTTCATTGGGGATGATATCAGGGAAATGGTTTTTGCCTCTCAAATTCTACCATTGACTACAGTTATAAACATTAACCACGCCTGTGGTGAAAATGACAAGTATTGATAAAGTATGGCTGTGAAAGCGACAGTTCTCTGGCCACCAAAGGAAAACTTTGTTAGCGTTTGATGGGTTTGTTATGACCTTATTAACAGCTGCTGCCAAACGACCAGGGGCACGTATATGAGACCACACGTGTATGTGTCGGCTGACATTTAAAATCACAAAGCGCGAGCCGCGAGGTGCACTGGGAAAGCCGGGTTAAGGGGTTCCGGAATTTCTCTTCCCACGAGCAAGGAGTACACAAAGGCGAAGCCTCAGAAACGTACGATCCCAGCATGCAAGCCACAGAGTCATTCTTTGAAATGTCTCTCATCTGAGAGAGCACATCATCTTACCCCGCGAACATCGGGAGCTGGGAACTCGCAAAACACAGCTGGGGAGATGGTCACATGCTCTACGTCTTCTAGAAGTTCCCTCAAAGTAGAAATTATAACAGGGTTATAGCGTCCTTTCAAAAATTCTTTCCAGGGTGGGCAACTGCACAGCCATAAGACAACGCCTGGGATGCCTGCCTCGCATACTGGAGGGCCTCTGTTGGAGTCCCAGCTCTGCTCCCCAGCCCAGCTTCTTGCTAGTGAGCTCCCTGGGACATAGCAGGTGATGGCTCAGGTACTGGAGTTGCCGTCACCCACTTAGGAGACCTGGACTGAGTTCTTGGCTGCTGGTCCCAGCCTGGTGCAGCCCCACCTTCTGCAAGCATTTGGGGGTGAACCAGCATTCCGATGGACGATCTCTCTCTTGCTTTTCAAATACAATAAAGATGAACAATTTTTAAAAGTTTTCTTTAAAAAGTAACAGTTTTCTTTGAAAAGATGTTTAATGGCCTATTTAAGATGATTACTACAACATATGAACTTTTAATTCATATTTTAAAGCAGAATACTTAATTTCTAGCAGTTATTTAAAATAGGCCCAAAGCTTATTAATGTTACTAAATCCTGAAGTAAATCCTACCAATAGGTATGACTGTAAATATGTAAAGGCTTCCTTAAAAATGATCATGCTTCCTGTATCTTTGGTGAACATGAATCCTGAAATATGAATTAGCACTACTGTTAGGCCAATGACACAGGAATAGATGACAAACGCACGCTGGCGCCAGCGTGTTCTGCATCTCATCCACTAGAGGGCACCTGAGAGTTACCCAACACAAGCACACAGGACACCAAATTTGAGAATCTCCCTGTAAATCTCAAACCAAAAGGGACAAATACACACATACCTCCGGCACATTATCAACCAAATTCAGTTTGCCAAAAGATGGCCATAAGTTATTTCCTAAGTGGTAGAGTCCTGGTACTTTTTCATCTTATGTTGAAAGAGGGTACTATGCATTTCGTAGTATGTTTTATTTATTTTGTAAAAGATTTGTTTATTTGAAAGGCAGAGTTATGGGGAGAGAAAGAGAGAGAGAAAGAATCTTCCATTTGCTTGTTTACTCGCCAAATGGCTGCAATGGCTAGGACTGGGCCAGGCTGGAGCCAGGAGTTTCATCTGGGTCTCCTATGTGGGTGCAGGGGCCCAAGCACTTGAGCCATCTTCTGCTGCTTTCCCAGGCACATTAGCAGGGAGCAGGGTCAGAAGCAGAACAGCAGGGACTCGAACCCATGCCCACACGGGATGCCAGCATAGCAGGCAGTGGCTTAAGCTGCTATGCCACACCAGCCCATACAGTACATTTAATTAATTAATTAATTAATTTTTTTGACAGGCAGAGTTAGACAGTGAGAGAGAGACAGAGAGAAAGGTCTTCCTTTGCCGTTGGTTCATTCCCCAAATGGCTGTTGTGGCTTGGCACACTGCGCCGATCCAAAGCCAAGAACCAGGTGCTTCCTCCTGGTCTCCCATGTGGGTGCAGGGCCCAAGGAGCAACTGGGACAGAATCCGGTGCCCCGACTGGGACTAGAACCCAGGGTGCCGGCACCGCAGGTGGAGGATTAGCCTAGTGAGCTGCGGCGCCGGCCATCTACAGTACATTTTAAACACAAGTGTTTTCCTAGTGAAAACTGTGGCATTGAAGTTTACTAGGAAAGACTGGTCATTTTATTATCCTAATCCCAGAACTGTTGCTCTATTTTGTATAATTAGTGCATTGCTGAATTGGAGTCACCTTGAATGCTCTCATGAAAGATACAGAATGCTATTTTTCTTTCATTAGGTTCATATTCTACTTCTCGCTCCCATTCCATGTTCCAGTAAAAGCAAATTACCATACTGCACATTAAAACTAAAAACTGGAAATAGTCCAAATGGCCAATAGTAGGGACGAGTGGTGTGTTATGGCAATGGATATTTGTATCCATCTATTAATTATCATATGTATAAATTAGAACATGAAGGCAACAGTATTAGAAATACATTTACAGAAGCCTGTTGGCTACTAAGTATCAGTGTCTGTGCTATGTGGATAATCAGCAAGAAAAACTCCTAGCTCTTTGAAAAATAATTTTTTGAGTTATTTCAGAAACAGAGAAAGGGAGAGACAGACTGACAAAGGGACAGGCAAAGCAAGCAGGCACCTGCTGGTTTACTCCCTAAATGTCTGCAATGGCCAAGGATGGGCCATGCCCACTCTAGGTCTCCCACATGGGTGGTAGGGCCCTGGGTACTTGAGACTCCCCGGGGTGTGTGCTAGCATGAAGCTAGAATTTGGAGTGCAGCCAGGACTCAGGTCCAGGAATTCCCATATAGGATGTGGGCGGCTTAACCCCTACACTAAACGTGCACCTCTTCTGGCTCTTAAGGAGTGTTTAACTTGGGGTGTGCTTGGTGGGGGTGTGCAGAGACCCTCCCCCCCCAAAAAAAAAACTTAGAGAGGCGAGACCATGAGCATGAGGTGTGGGGTCAGAAATTCAGGCTCTCTCCGCACATTAATGATACGGCCTTGAGCAAACTATTTCCTCTGTCTTTTTGTCAACCTGCTACATGGGGGTAATCACCTACCTGGATTTTATTAACTTTACTGTGAAAATTAAGTGAAACGGTGACTGTTGCCATCTGGTGCCGCACGGGGATCTCAGCACACGACAGCGCTGGTGGCTGTTCCTGTCGCTTCCCTTGTGTGGCAGGGAACAGGGCCACAGGCCATCAAGTGACCTCACGCAAGGGGGCCCGTCCTGGCCAACCACCCCCGAGATGAGTGGGCAGCCCTGTTCCAGGCCGGTTCGCCCGGTCAGGCCAGCCGCGGCCACGTGCCGACGGCCCAGTTTCCTGGGTGGCCCGGCGGCTTTGGCTGCACGGCCTGTGCTCTCCCCGGGAAGGCAGCTCATCTCCCCCAGAGCGCTCCACTGTCTATCTTCGTGCTTCACGCACGGCGGGCAAGGGGGCCTCTTCAGGCAGGAAAAGCGTCTCTCAAGTGGTGCGGGAATCCAGGGAACCTGCCGAGCCGAGGCGGATGGGAGAGGCGGGCAGAGACCAGACAATGAGATCCGTGGGCAGCCGAGCCACGCTGGGCAGGAGCCGGGCTGAAATCGGCCGCGTGGAGCAGCGACTGCGAGTGCCCGCCAGGCCCCGGCTTCTCGGGAGCGAGCGCTACAAAGAAAGCCAGCACAGGCTGATGTCATCGAGACCCTGGGGAGGCTGCAGCGGCTCAGGACCGGGTTCTAGGCAGGAGCAGAGCAAGGGCCAAAGGCAAAGGTGGAAGGCAGCCATTGAGGCTGGTTTGCACTGACCCAAGCAGAGGGAAAGAGTTTGGAGAGGAGCGCTGGGACCACATGGGTAGGTGGAGGAGTTATGGAGCACAGCTGGAACTCCGTCTATGCGTCCCATCTGTGTGGCTTCCCCCACCCGCCGATGCAAAGCATTTGAAAACAACCCCCACAAAACGCTGTGTCTACTGAACACGTTCATTTTTTGGGGGGGCATTCACCCTAAGTAATACAGTGTATAACAGTTTACATAGCATTCACTTTGTATTAGGTAGTATAGGTAACTAAGAGGTGATTTTAAAGGGAGCAGCAGTGGGCGGCATCGTGGCACAGAGCGTTCAGCCACTGCTTGCAACACTGCCATCCCACACCCGAGTGCTGGTTCAGTCCCGGCTGCTCCACTTCCAATCTGGCTCCCCGCTAGTGCTGCTGGGAAGGCCACGGAAGATGGCACGTGACGGGTTCCTGCCACCCACATGGGAGACCCTGACGGGGTTCCAGGCTCTGGCTTTGGCCTGGCCTGGCCCTGGCTGCTGCAGGCATTTGAGGAGTGGACTTGCAAATGGAAACTCGGTCACTCTGCCTTTCAAATAAATTAATTAAATAAATCTTAACAGAAATAAAGAATGCAGGAGGATACATGCAAGTTATAAGCAAATGCCACACCGTTTTATGTCTGGGACTTGAGCACCAGGGCTTTTGGTGTCTGAGCTGGTCCTAGAACCGACGCCCCGTGGTGACTGAGGGATGACGGTAGGAAAAGATCAAGCAGGTGTGAGTGGGGTCATGGGAAATGCAGGGCAATACGTTTCATGAGGAAGGAGAAGACCTGCTGAGCTAGGACTGCTAATGAGTCAAGGTGGAGACAGAATCACCTGCTGATCTGAGCAGGCTAAGAACAGGCAGGATAGGAGGGGGGTCAGCAACTCTTCCAGGGCTTTTCCTGGCTAAGGAGCAGGGGACCACAGCGCCAGCCCCGGAGATTTTTTTTTTTTTGACAGGCAGAGTGGATAGTGAGAGAGAGAGACAGAGAGAAAGGTCTTCCTTCCTTTTGCCATTGGTTCACCCTCCAGTGGCCGCTGTGGCCGGCGCGCTGCGCTGATCCCAAGGCAGGAGCCAGGTGCTTCTCCTGGTCTTCCATGGGGTGCAGGGCCCAAGCACTTGGGCCATCCTCCACTGCACTCCCGGGCCACAGCAGAGAGCTGGCCTGGAAGAGGGGCAACCGGGATAGAATCCGGCGCCCCGACCGGGACTAGAACCCGGTGTGCCGGCGCCGCAAGGCGGAGGATTAGCCTATTGAGCTGCGGCGCCGGCCGATAACCCCGGAGATTTTTAATAGATACCTCGGTATGGATCACAGGGAGCCAGGGGAGGAGAGCTGATGCTGCAGGAGAAAGAAGAGCATCTGTCGGAGTGAATCTCTGGGGAACACAGTGGCTGGTGGCACCCGGGGCACAGGACTGGGCCACTGCTTCCACTCTCACAGCTGGGCCCGCAGAGCGAATGCTGCGCGTGCAGACACTTCTTGCCTGGTGGGTCCTTGGCGAGGCCACGCCAACCTTTGTAACGGAGGGACCCCACCAGGGATATTTATTCATGCATGAAATGTTTTGGCTCAAGGGAGAAGCAGAGACTTCCGAGGGCTGGGCCTGCAGAAATGCTGGGGACACACACCTGCCCTCCCCCAGCCCCCAAGGCTGTCCTTGCACTCAGCCCAGGAAGGCAGGGGAGCCTCACCTCTTGACGTCTTTGCCAGAAAAGCCAAGGTCCTAGGGTTTGTTTTGTCAGTTTCCCAAATGGGTGTAGAGCCATCTAGAATTTTGAGGGAGGAGCTGGCGTTGTGGCCTAGCAGGTTAAGCCACCACGTTTGATGCCAGCATCTCATATCAGAGCTCCGGCTAAAGTCCTGGCTGCTCTGTGTCTAGTCCAGCTTCTACTTAACGTGTATGGGAAGGCAGCAGAAGATGGCCCAAGTGCTTGGGCCCCTGTCACCCAAGTGGGAGACCTGGATGGAGTTCCTGGCTCCTGGTTTGGCCTAGCTGAGACCTGTCGTGGCCTTTGAATTAGTGGATGGAAGAGATCAGTCTCTCTCTATGTGTCATTCTGCCATTTTTTATTTATTTATGTTTTAAGATTTATGTATTTGAGAGTCAGAATTACAGACAGAGGGAGAGACAGAGAGAGAGGTCTTTCATCCACTAGTTCACTCCCCAAATGACCGTGACAGCCAGAGCTGAGCTGACCCCAAGCCAGGAGCCAGGAGCTTCATCGAGGTCTCCCACGTGGGTGCAAGGGCCCAAGGATTTGGGCCATCCTCCGCTGCTTTCCCAGGCAAATTAGCAGGGAGCTGGATCTGAAGGGCACAGGCAGGACTGGAACCAGCGTCCATATGGGATGCAGGCTCTGCAGGTGGAGGCTTAACCTACTATACCACAGAACTGACCCCGTCATTTTGCCTTTGAAATAGATTAATCTTAAAAAAATTCTGGGGGCTGGCGCTATGGCATATTGGGTAAAGCCGCCGCCTGTAGTGCCGGCATCCCATATGGGTGCTGGTTCCAGTCCTGGCTGCTCTACTTCCTTTTTTTTTTTTTTTTTTTAAAGATTTATTTTATTTATTTGAAAGAGTTACAGAGAGAGGTAGAGACAGAGAGAGAGGTCTTCTATCCACTGATTCACTCCCAATGGCTGCAACGGCCAGAGCGGAGCCGATCCAAACCCAGGAGCCAGGAGCTTTTAGCAGGTCTCCCATGTGGGTGCAGGGGCCCAAGGACTTGGGCCATCTTCTACTGCTTTTTCAGACCATAGCAGAGAGCTGGATCAGAAGAGAGCAGCCAGGACTAGAACCTGTGGCTATATGGGATGCCAGCAGCTTAGGCCAGGGCTTTAACCCGCTGTGCCACAGCTCCAGCCTCTGCTCCACTTCTGATCCAGCTCTCTGCTATGGTCTGGGAAACCAGTAGAAGATGGCCCAAGTCCTTGGGCCCCTGCACTCACATGGGAGACCTAGTAAAAGCTCCTGGCTTTGGATCGGCATAGCTCCGGCTGTTGCGACCGATTGGGGAGTGAACCAGCAGATGAAAGACCTCTCTCTCTCTCTCTCTCTCTCTCTCTCTCTCTCTCTCTCTCTGCCTTTCCTTCTCTCTCTGTGTAACTCTGACTTTCAAATAAATAAATAAATCTTTATAAAAAAACATTCCAAGGGAGCAAAATTTTGAGGGCTGTTAAAAGGGGGCTTCTATTACCATCCTGCTCTGTTTTAGTGCAAATTAGGAGAAACGGCTGACAGTTGTTTTTAAGTGGGTGTGTTCATCAGCTTTTCAGGGCCACTATGAAATACTTGAGCAACCTTCATAAAGAGAAAAGGTTCATTTAGCTCACAGCATTGGAGGTTCAAGTCCAGGACTGGGTGGCGCCACGTGCCAGACATCTGTGAAGGGCAGCGGATGACGACGCCTGGGAGTGAGCAGAGAGAGGATCCCATAGCCAGCCGGGAGCAGAGAGAGGCCCAGCTCCACACAGACTTCATACCAAACCCTCTAAGGTGCTACCTACTCAGGGCCTAGGGTCTGCCCCCAGGGACCCAAGGACCTCTCAGCTGGCCCCACTTCTGAGCACCAAAATTGGGATACATTTCCACCCTTGTAATACTACCATGTGTGACTTTGGGTAAAAAAGTCCTATGAGTTCAGGAGTCAAATCATATTCACTCCATCATGCTGTGAAGGAGGAGAAGCAGGAAGATTTCAACAGCTTTTTTTTTGTTGTTATTCTTTAAAGATGTTTTTATTTATTTGAAAGGCAGAGTTACAGAGAGAGAGGGAGAGGAGGGATAGATACATATATAGAGAGATCTTTCACCCTCCGGTTCACTCCACAAATAGCTGCAACAGCCAGGGCTGGGCCAGGCTGAAGCCAAGAGCCAGGTGCTTCATCTTTGGTCTCCCACATGGGTGCAGGGGCCCAAGCACTTGGTCTGTCTTTTGCGGCTTTCCCAGGTGCATTAGCAGAGAGCTGGACTGGAAGTGGAGCAGCTGGGACTCGAACTGGGGCCCGTATGGGATGCTGGGGTTGCAAGAGGTAGCTTAACTCTCTAGGCCACAATGCTGGCTCCTAAATAGACTTTCAATTAGATAAATTGGGGTGTGTATTTAAAGATACAGCTTAGGCCGGCGCTGTGGCTCACTTGGCTAATCCTCCGCCTGTGGCGCCAGCATCCCAGGTTCTAGTCCTGGTTGGGGCGCCGGGTACTAGTCCCAATTGCTCCTCTTCCAGGCCAGCTCTCTGCTGTGGCCTGGGAGGGCAGTGGAGGATGGCCCAAGAGCTTGGGCCCCTGCACCTGCATGGGAAACCAGGAGGAAGCACCTGGCTTCTGGCTTCTGGCTTTGGATCAGCGCAGCGCCAGCCATAGCAGCCATTAGGGGAGTGAACCAACAGAAGGAAGACCTTTCTCTCGGTCTCTCTCTCTCACTGTCGAACTCTGCCTGGCCAAAAAAAAAAAAAAAAAAAAAAAGATAAAGCTTAAAAGTAAAAAAAAAAAAAAATTATCCCAGTATTGACTGCCTCTCATGGGCTAGCGATTTTATAAATGAAACACAACAACTATTGATACAGGAGTGTTTTTCCTCCTGCTGTGCATTAAAAAAAAAAAGATTTTGGTTTTGGGACTGGCCCTTGTGGGCTTTGGGATGCAAAATGGTAACAAAAAAATAAAAAATAAATAAAAAAATTAGCGTTGCCCTGTGTTGTCCACGAGACAACTAAAGTGCAGAGAGATCATAGCCCTGGTCCAGTGGAGTGATGAAGCCTGAATTTGAATCCAAGGCTATTCAGCTGCAAAACTCACACAGCAGCCACTCCACGTGGCTCCTGCAGCTCTGGTCCGGGGATTCAGGTGTGGACCATGGTGGTAGGAGGACCGGGATTTGATCAGCTTCTGCCATTAGCAGCTGTGTTGTTTTGGGTTGGCTTCTTTAACCCCTGAGAGCCTAGGAGTCTCTGTACGTATAGAAGAACCTCAAGGGGTTGCTCTGAGGTTTACATGAGTTAATATTTGTGAGCTGTGAGGCCTGGGCCTGGGACGTGGAAGGGCCCCCGAAAACACTTGTTATTATTAGAATACACCATGCTGGCCTCTGAGCTGGGGAGTCTGACATCTATCTGAGCCAGTCTCACCGCTGGCACCCGAAACATATAACCTGTCTTGGCAATGTCTCATATAATAGATTGTGTCCGCTTAACTCACCCTGTGCTGTGCTTCTCACGGCAGCATCTAAGCCGTGCTTCGGATGATGACATTACCCAACTGCATGAGTGGGCTTGATAGCTTTTCCAAAGGCCTGGTATTTCGCTCGTGCAACTGTAACTGCTTCCCGGCAATAGAAAAGATTTATTCTGTGGACCCCAATCAACCCTCAGACCCATTTCTCAAACTCCCAGCTATATCACAAGACGTCAAAGCCATGCCGTATTACCGTTTGGTCAAAGGTGCGAGTGGCATTTTGCAGATGTAATGAACACACATTGTTTGAGATTGCTTTGTGGCGCTGTCTGCCCTGAGCCCTGCCCCTGCCTGAAGACCCAGCTGGTGGGAAAATTTGGCCGCCAGCTCACCTGGAAGGCAGTATAAAGACAAAAACCTTGCTGGCTCAACATTGCAGGTGTCTGGGCCAGGGCCCAGGGCAAGAGATGCCACACAGGGAAGGAAAGAGTCTAAGAACCAGCAAAGCAAGAGACTGTCTCCAGCCACAGAGAGTAAGCACACCAGGGGCTTTTCCAATGCCAGCGACTGCCTGGCTCCCAAGGAGGAAGCAGGAGTGGGCTAGGGGACGGAGGAAAAGGGACAGTTTGCCATGAGAAGGTGACTGCTGTCTGTTGGCCAGGAAAGCAGCTAAACGGATCATTTCAATTGTTCTGTGGGACCACATTTCTTGACCTGAGGAATCAGGTGCTTCGTTCAGATAGGGTCCCTTCGAACCACGTTGTCCTCATTTATATGGGAGAAATTCTCTCTCTGAAACTCTGCCATGAAGTGTTTCTTTTCTTAAAGATTTATTTATTTATTTGAAAGGCAGAGTTACAGAGAGAGGAAAGAGAGAGAGAGAGAGAGAGAGAGATCAGTGAACCATCCTCTGGCTCACTCCCCAAGTGACTGCAGGGACTCAGAGCTGAGCCAATCCAAAGCCAAGATCCAGGAGCTTCTTCTGGGTCTCCCATGTGGGTGCAGGGACCCAAATACTTGGGTGCTTCCTCCTGGTTTCCCATGCAGGTGCAGGGGCCCAAGGACTTGGGCCATCTTCTACTGCTTTCCCAGGCCACAGCAGAGAGCTGGATCAGAAGAGGGGCAGCCAGGACACGAACTGGCACCCATATGGGATGCCAGGGCTGCAGGTGGAGGCTTAGTTCATTATGCTACAGTGCCATCCCCTCCTTTTTTTAAGATTTATTTATTTGAAAGGCAGAGTGACAGGGAGAGAAGGAAAGACAAAAAGAGCTTTCATCTGCTGGTTCACTCTTCAAATGCCTGTAACAGCTGGGTCTGGCCAGCTGAAACCAGGAGCTAGAAACTTGAACTAGGTCCCTCATGTGGGTGGTAGGACCCAAGTCCTTGGGTCTTCATCTTTTGTCTTCCCAGGCACATTAGCAGGAAGCTGGATTGGAAGCCAAGTAGCTGGGGCTTGAATAGATACTTTGATGTTGGATGCTGGCATCTCCAGCAGTGGCTCAATATTCTAGGCCACAATGCTTGACCTCTGCTTTTTGTTTTGTTTTGTTTTGTTTTAAACTTAGGAATAGATTGTGATCTTTCCCCAAGGATGAGCTGCTTCCTAAAGTGAATGTTCTCAGGGCCGGTGCTGTGGCCTATCGGGCAAAGCTGCTGCCCGCAGCACCAGCATTCCATGTGGGTGCTGGTTTGAGTCCTGGCCGCTTCACTTCTGATCTAACTGCCTGCTAACGTGCCTGGGAAAGCAGTGGAAGATGACCCATGTCCTTGGGTCCCTGCACCCCACATGGGAGACCCAGAGAAAGCTCCTGGCTCCTGGCTTCAGCCTGGCCCGGCCCAGCCCTGGCTGTTGTAGCCATTTGGGGAGTGAACCAGGGAATGGAAGATCTCTCTCTGTCCCTTTCTCTCTGTAACTCTTTCAAATTAATAAATCAATCTTGTTTTTCTTTAAAGAGATATTTTGGTGGAAGTGGCCATACCCTGGCCCAGCAGATTCATTACTAGTCTTAACAATAAATAAATAAGAATAAATAAATGAGTGATGTCTGTGACCATGGAAATCTGGGAACCCCCACACATTACACGTCCTTCTTGGAAAATTAACAGCACACATTAGCACGTAAAAAAGCTTTGAGAAGCCCCTCGAAAAGAACCTGCCTGACTTCAAATAGATCAACGTTTTCTAAACTCACTTCCCACCACGGAGTCATTTATTCTCCTAACTCCTGTTAACATCTGTGCCCCCATCTGGGGAAAAGCCGCTGCTGGCTGGAGCTTCCTGCACAGCGGGGAGCAGGACTTGTTCACGTCTGCTGTTTCTGCACTGGCTTACAGTGGCGTCTTAGAGAAATTATGAAAAATGGGTTTGGAGGAATCCGGTTTCTAACCAGCAATCCATATTTGCGGCTTGGGGGCCAAGGTTAGGGGCTGGGGCTGTGCTCTGGAGTCTCTCCGTGCAAAGCTAATTGGCCCCTTTGGGAATGGGCCTGCGAACTCTGCCTGGTTAGCGCCAAGGCAGAACAGCTGGGTGAGTGGAGCTGGCTTCAGCCAAGTGTCTTCTCACCCAGAGTCGCACACTGTCCTCCAGGTGGCGCTGCTGGTTTGTTGACCTTCCTAGAGCCGGAAGCTGGGGCCAAGGAGGACTTCAGACTGAGGGGAAGGTGTGGGTGAGGATGGGAGATGGGAGTGTGTGATCTACGTGAGACCTGGAAGGCACACTGCTGGGTCTGTGGTTCACAGCACCGCCCGGCACACTGTGTTGCTTAGGGAACAGCGACCTCATCCGCTGTGTGTCCTGGCACCGGACTCAAAGATGGTGATGGACCGGGAAGCCAGGAGTAAATAGTGCTGGCACTATCTGAGCGCCAGTGATAGGACTGGCAAAATACCACACCTTGTCTCTCCTTCCTTGTTTCTTTTTTCTTTCTTTTTTTTTTTGTTTGACAGAGTTATAGACAGAGAGAGACAGAGACAGAGAGAGAGGTCTTCCTTCCGTTGGTTCACTCCCCTAATGGCCACTATGGCCAGCGCTGCGCTGATCCAAAGCCAGGACCCGGGTGCTTCCTCCCAGTCTCCCATGCGGGTGCAGGGATCCAAGCACTTGGGCCATCCTCCACTGCACTCCCGGGCCACAGCAGAGAGCTTGCCTGGAAGAGGAGCAACTGGGACAGAATCCGGTGCCCCGACCGGGACCAGAACCCGGAGTGCCGGTGCTGCAGGTGGAGGATTAGCCTAGTGAGCCGCGGCGCCGGCCTCCTTGTTTCTTCTTTTAAAGATATATTTATTGTATTTGAAAGACAGAGCTACAGAGAGGCAGAAGCAGAGAGAGAGAGAGAGAGAGAGAGATCTTCCATCTACTGGTTCACTCCTCAGATGGCCAGAATGGCTGGAGCTGAGCCAATCCAAAGCCAGGAGGCAGGGGCAGGAGCCAGGAGCTTCTTCTGGGTCTCCCACATGGGTGCTTTCCCAGGCCATAGCAGAGAGCTGGATCAAAGTGGAGCAGCCGGGACTCAAACCAGTGCCCATATGGGATGCTGGCACTGCAGGTGGTGGCTTTACCCGCTATGTCACAGTGCCAATTCCCCCCCCCCCTCCACCCCGTTTCTTTGAATCCCCTCAACAGATTGAAGACATGGGCCTTGTAGCCTGGAAGTAGGAGGACGGGAAATTGAACCATGGTCCCTAAGTCTAATGTTACAGCTGAATGATTGGTTAGATGCATAGGAGATAGTTACTGGGGATGAGTACATGTAGGACGCCCATCTGTGTCAATCTATCATCTCTCATTTCCTTAGGTTAGGATGGTCTGAGAGCATTTCATGAAGCGAATACCAGGGCTTTCTTGTTAGTTAGCCACCTGCTAAAGAAGTCACAACTGTCCCTTGATATCTGCAAGGGATTGGTTCCAGGACCTCCTTGCCTTTTCTCTAGAGATAAAAAAAAAAAATCCATGGATCCTCAAGTCACTTCTGTAAAATGGTGTCGTATTTGCCTGTAACAAAGTACACACCATGTAGACTTTAAATATTTATTTATTCACTCATCTGAAAGGCAGAGTGACAGAGAGCAAGACAGAGAGAGCGATTTTCTATCTACTGGTTCACTCTCCAAATGTCTGCAGCAACCAGGTCTGGACCACACCAAAGCCAGGGGCCAGGAGCTCCATCCAGATCTCCCTATATGTGGCAGGGTCCGAGCACTTGGGCCGTCTTCCACTGCCTTTCCAGGAGCATTAGCAGGGAGCTGGAGCAGAAGCAGAGCAGCTGGGACTTGAGTTGGTACTCTGATATGGGATGAACCCATTCTGCCACAACCCTGGTCCCCTTCCTGTGTACTTGAAATCACCTCTAGATGACTTGTAATACCTAAAACAATGTGAACGCTATGTAAATGTTTGCCTCACTGTGTTTTTGTAAAGATGATTTCATTTATCTGAGAGGAAAAATGACAGAGAGAGAGGGCTTCTGTTGGGCAGGTGTTTGACGCAGTGGTTAAGTTGCCTCTTGGGACTTCTGCATCCCATATCGGAGTGCCTGCATTTCAAGTTCTGCTTCTTCCAGAACCCTGGGAGGCAGCAGATGATGGCTCAAGTACTTTGGTCCTTACCACCTGCATGTGACTATAGACTTGTAGTTCAGGCCACCGAAGATTAAGGATGGGACTTGGGTACTCCCTTGACTTGCATCCTCTGGTCTGCTTTAACACAAACCAGGAGGAAAAGAAAGCTAGGCATCAGAAGCAATGGGTGGCAGGCCTGTTAATGGCTGATCTGTACAGTGATCTGCCCTCAAGGAGACCCAACAGGCCAGTCCACTGCAGTGGCTTTCAATGTGGTAAGCCTGGGCTTCCCCAGAATTCAACTTGTGCAGAGCCCTGGCAGCTATGCCAAGAGTTGGATCACTGGAAATGGACCTGCCCTGGAGTCTAAGGATGCCCAGGTCAGAGCCACAGATCTTATTGGCTCTAAGCTGAAAAGCCCTTCACTCAGCCCAACTTCCAAAGTGACCACTGCAGCTGAGGGGATGGCCAAGAAGGGTCAGCAACATTGCAGGCAGAACTGTAAATTTCTTGTTAGAGATGCCCCCTGCCTTTACCTGGCCAGCTCTCCTCCCAGGCCAGCCAAGTAATGAAAGTCAACAGAGTGCCTTCCCCTAGGAGGTTCACACCTCCCTTAGGATGTACCCCATGTGAAGAGATAGATAGGTCTGGGCCTCTTAACTTACAAGGCCTAAAGCCCAACAGGATTAACTATCATTAAGTGTACTGAAAAAATATCTTTGTAAAAATACAGGGTGGGAATCCAAGAGGGAGTGGGAGGAAGGGTTGGAGTGTGGGTTGGGGGCGGGGGAAGTGCCACTATGTTCTTAAAATGGTATAGAGGAAATATGTGAAACGTATAATTTAAATTATATATATGTATATATGTATATATATATATATAAGGTTGTTGAGCAAATGGGTAACAGTCTTTTACTGATTGAAGACTCGTTCAGCAAATATCTGTACCTCTTTCTCTCTCTCTGCCTCAGCCTCTCTGTAACTCTGCCTCTCAAATAAATAAATAAATAAATCTCAAAGACAGTGGAGCAGCCAGGACTTGAACTGGCGCCTCTCAGTGAGGGAATGACTCCATCCCTGGTCAAGGCAGAGGACAGCACAGTGGCTGGGAACCCAGGACGGCGCCAGGCCGTCTAGGCTTGAAACCCAGCTGTGCCAGGTGCTTCACACCACTGTGTCTCAGTTTCCTGGACTATAAAATGGGGTGCCCACCTCAAGGGATTATTTGGGCAACTAAAGGAATTAATACTTGCCTTTAACCACTCAAATGTTAATAATGACGTACGCTACGTGTTTATCCTGCTACACACAGTCCCCCAGGGCTGCTACAGGAAGTACTATTGTGTGCAGATCCTCTGATAGGTAGGTCTGGACTGGAACATGTGAGCACCTGGGCAGGCTAATAACTGGACGCCCGGACAAACGGACGGACTTCCGGTCTGGAAGGAGCAGACGAGAGGCTGAGCACTTTGGGAGACAGGACTGCTGCCCCCCCCATCTGGGTCTTTGTGAGGGTGTCCTCTCCCCCGGGAGGGTTCAGTGCATAACCCTTGGGACTTGTCAGGAGGGAAGAAGGGAGAAAGGAGGCCTGCTGATGTCAACACTCAGCCACACACCCAGAAGTCCTGAGCAAGTCCCTACGGGGCAAACAGACCCTCTGCCATAAAGCAGACAGGCTGCCCTGGGAGTGCAGTGTAACGGCCATCTAGTGTTTTGCAAGCATACTCCTGGGGTCGTTCCTCCCCCGATGGAGGGACTCAGAGTGTTCTTCCAGGCCCACAGTGTGCTATCCTGAGGGCAACCCAGTTGGTAGCCGCCGCCTTCTTCTTTCTCCTCCTCCTCTTCCTCCTCCTCCTTCTTCTTTTTTTTAAGATTTTATTTATTTGGGCCGATGCTGTGACGAAGCGAGTAGAGCGGCCGCCTGCAGTGCCGGCATCCCATATGGGCACCAGTTTGAGTCCCGGCTGCTCCTCTTCTGATCCAGCTCTCTGCCATGGGCTAGAAAGCAGTGGAAGATGGCCCAAGTCCTTGGACCCCTGCACCTGCATGGGAAACCTGGAAGAAGCTCCTGGCTTCAGATTGGCACAGCTGTGGCTATTGTGGCCATCTGGGGAGTGAACCAGTGGATGGAAGACCTCTCTCTCTCTCTGCCTCTGCCTCTCTGTAACTCTGCCTCTCAAATAAATAAATAAATCTTAAAGGCAGTGGAGCAGCCGGGACTCGAACTGGCGCCCATAGGCTACCGTGCTGGCTTAGCTTATTATGCCACAGCTCCTGCCCCAGCCTTCTTCTAGTCTCATGTTTCCCCTTGTAGATTTCTGTCGGAGGGGGTCAGCTGCATGGGGTGCCATGAGGATGCCTCAAAGGGTATCTGACCCGGCCTTGGAGGGCTGAAGAATGCACAGGAACTAACCATGCAACGAGGTGGCAGGAAGGGGCCCGCAGATGCCAGGCTGGAGGCCACCAAGCGCAGGCTGCCTTCAGGGGACTGGAGATAGTAGGCTGTGGCTGGCTCCCAGGCACCGGGTGTGTGCGTGGGGAGGGAGAATGAGGAGCAGGCTGGAGAGGTGCTTAAGGTCAAGACAGGGAAGAACCTTGCAAGCCGTGTTCAGGAGCTTCAGCTTGAGCCTGAGCACAGCAGGGAACTGTATGAAGGGTTTTGAGGAAGGTGGTGAAAGGAACAGGTTTGCATTTTAGGAAGAGCACTCTGGGGGCTGGCGCTGTGGTGCAGCGGGTTAAAGCCCTGGCCTGAGGCGCTGGCATCCCACATGGACGCCGGTTCTAGTCCCAGTTGCTCCTCTTCCATTCCAGCTCTCTGCTATGGCCTGGGAAAGCAGTAGAGGATGGCCCAAGTCTTGGGCCCCTGCACTTGCCTGGGAGACCTGGAAGAAGCTCCTGGCTCCTGACTTCAGATCAGTGCAGCTCCAGCCGTTGCGGCCATTTGGAGAGTGAACTAACGGATGGAAGACCTCTCTTCTCTGTAACTCTGACTTTCAAATAAATAAAATAAATCTAAAAAAAAAAAAAAGAGCACTCTGGCTGGACAAGGGATCAGGCAGGATGAGTGTGTATGCCTGCGTGTGCACAGTTGTGTTTGTGCTTGGTATACTGAGGGAGTAGGGGAGGGTGGGTAGGATCAGAGGCACGGAGAACAGTTATTGCAACAGGGGGTTGCTGCTCTACCGGACTAAGGAAGCCAGAGCATCGGGGCCAGAGAGGGTTGTGAACGAAGTTGAGAAGAACTGACAGCACCCGGCTGCTGACTCAGAACTCAGGGTCATCCTTGGGGCCTCCTGCAGTTCTTTGTGGCAAGGATTAAGACACATTAAAGTGGCAAGGTGCGCCATGTGGGTGCCCAAGCCCCCTGTCTGGACCCTCCTCACAGTGTCTCCCTCCTTTTGTCCCTTGGAAATCTCTTCACGTGTGCGCCGTAGGGAGTCAGGCTGTGGTTAATCAGAGCGCCTGTGGTTAGAGGTGTGTTTTCACTTCTTTGAGAAATGGGAGTGATTGTACATGATAGGGCAAGGGCCACGATTCAGTACAGGCTTTCCCGTTGGCATCTGAACTTGACTCTCACTGAAGGAAGCTGGGAAATAGTGCTGCCCTACACCATTTACCCAGGCCCGAACCCTGAGGGCCCCTCCCCTTCACTGTCCCCTCACCCCGACGTGGATCACTGTCACCTGTTGCTCAATGGCTTCTTCTTCTTCTTCTTCTTCTTTTTTTTTTTTTTTTTGGATAGGCAGAGTTAGATTGTGAGAGAGAGAGACAGAGAGAAAGGTCTTCCTTCTTTTGGTTCACCCCCCCAAATGGCCGCTACAGCCAGCGCACCGCACTGATCCGAAGCCAGGAGCCAGGTGCTTCCTCCTGGTCTCCCATGTGAGTGCAGGGCCCAAGCACTTGGGCCATCCTCCACTGCACTCCCAGGCCACAGCAGAGAGCTGGCCTGGAAGAAGGGCAACCGGGACAGAATCCGGCACCCCGACTGGGACTAGAACCCTGAGTACTGGCGCCGCAGGCGGAGCTTAGCCTAGTGAGCCGCGGCGCCGCCCTCAATGGCCTCTTACTCAGCCCCTCGGCCCCACTGCCTCCTTCAAGCAGGCTCTCTCCTCCTCCCCAGTGGAGCAGCACGGTGCCCTTCATTATTTGTGGTTAGTGTTTATAACAGCTCTATTGACAGGTAACAAATATGCAAATACACCATAAGACGTTTCTGTTTAAAGTGTATAACTCAGTGGGTTTTAGCATAGATCTAAAGAGTCATATCACAGAGTTATATCTGAGAATTTCAGTGTATCCAAGAGTTGTACAGCTATCACCACTGCCTAGGGCTTTTTTCTTTTTTTAGATTTATGTATTTATTTGAAAAGCAGAGTTACAGAGAGAGGAGAGAGAAAGGGAGATTGATTTTTCCATCCACTGATTCATTCCCCAAAATGGCTACAATGGCCAGGGTTGGATCAGGCTGAAGCCAGGGTCTCCCATGTGGGTAACCGGGGCCCCGTACTTGCGCCATCTTCTGCTGCTTTCCCAGGAGCATTAGTAGGGAGCTGGATCTCAAGTGGAGCAGCCGGGACTCTAATTGGCACTCATACGGGATGCCGGCATTGTGCCACAACGGTGGCCCCACACTATCTAGGTTTCTACCATTTTCATCACCCCCAAAAGAAACCCATTAGCAGTCACTACTTCCCTATTCCTCCCTCCCTACAACTCCTGGCAACACTAATCTACTTTGTATCTCTAGGCACATTTTGTGTAAATGGAATCAAACAACAGGTCAAGTCTACCAATATTCCAAAACCTAAAAAACCCCAAAATCTGAAACGAATTTCCTCATCTCAGGCCTTTGGATGAGGGGTTTGAACCCATGACATGGACAGGATTTTGGTTCTCTTTGTGACCAAATAATATTACATTGTCTGGATATAACAGCTTCGTTTATCCATTCACCAGCTGATGGGCACTTGAGTTTCTTCTACTTTGGGACTGTTGTGAATAATGCTCTATGAACATTTGCGTTCAAGTTCCTGTGTGGATGTATGTTTTTAAATTTACTCTGTGCATACCTTGGAGCAGAATTGCTGAGGCCTATGGGATCTCTGTGTTTAACGTTTGAAGGGCTGTCAAATTGTTCTCCAAAGCGACTGCACCATTTGACAGCCCACCCGTTTCTCCACATCCTTGCCAACGCCTGGGATTCTCTGCCTGCAGTCATCCTAGCAGACATGAGGTGGTTTCGATTTGCACTTGCCTAGTGATTAGTAAGGCTGGACATCAACACAAGTTTATTGGCCACTTGTATATCTTCTTTGGAAAATAGGTCTATTCACATCCTTTGCCCATTTTTAAAATTGAATATTTGGGTTTTTTACTATTGAGTTGTAAGAGTTCATTATGTTTTCTGGATCCAAGTCCTTTATCAGCGATTTATGATTTGCAAATATTACCTCTCATTCTGTACCTTGTACAAGTATTTTTATTTTCTTAATGGTGCTCTCACAAGCAAAATGGTTCTTTAACTTTTTAAAGAAGATTTATTTATTTATTTGGAAGGCAGAGTTACAGAGAGAAAAGGAGAGACAGAGACAGAGACAGAGAGAGAAAGAGAGGTCTTCCCCTGGCTGCTTCACTCCCTAAATGGCCACGATGGCCAGGGCTGTGGCAGGTTGAAGCCAGGAGCCAGGAGCTTCTGTGTCTCTCACATGGGTGCAGGGGCCCAAACACTTGGGCCATCCTCCGCTGCTTTCCCAGACACATTAGCAGGGGTCAGAAGTGGAGCAGCCGGGACTTGAATCGGAGCCTCTATGGGAGCCGGCAGTGCAGGCAGCGGTTTAATCGCTGCACCACAGCACCAGCCCCAAAATAATCCTTAATTTTGAGGATTCCAATTTATCTACTTTTTAAAAAAGATTTACTTATTTATTTGAAAGGCAGAGTTACAGAAAGGCAGAGGCACACACACACACACACAGAGAGAGAGAGAGAGAGAGAGAGAGGTCTTCCCTCCTCTGGTTCACTCACTCCCCAAACGGCCACAATGGCTGGAGCTGGGCCAATCCGAAGCCAGGAACCTGGAGCTTCCTCTGTGTCTCCCATGCAAGCACAGGGGCCCAAGCTCTTGGATCATCTTCCACTGCTTTCCCTGGCTACAGCAAAGAGCTGGATTGGAAATAGAGCAGCCAGGACTCGAACCAGTGCCGGCACTACAGGTGGTGGCTTCATTGGCTATGCCACAGCACACCCAGACTCCTCTTTTTTTAGTTGCTTGAATTTTGCTGTCATATCTAAAAAAGTGTTGCCTAACCAAATCACAAACATCTAAGCCTTTATTTTCTTTTTGTTTAAAACTTATTTTATTTGAAAGAATTACAGAGAGAGAAGGAGAGAGAGAGAGAGAGAGAGAGAGAGAGATCTTCCATTGGCTGGTTCACTTCTCAAATGGTTGCAATGGTCAGGGCTGGGCCAGGCTGAAGCCAGGACCCAGGAGCTTCCTCCTGGTCTCCCATGTGGGTGCAGGGGTTCGAGCACTTGGGGCATCCTCTGCTGCTTTCCCAGGCACATTAGCAGGGAGCTGGATCAGAAGTGGAGCAGCCTGGGCTTGAATCAGCTCCTGTATGCCACTGTGCAGGCCCCCGGGGAATTGAGTTCTTGCCAGCCATGTGGGTGACACGGATTGAGTTCCTGGCTCCTGGCTTTAGCCTGGCCCAAACTTGGCCTTTGGGAACATTTTGGGGAGTGAATCAGCAAATGAGAGTTCTCTCTCTCCCTCCCTGTCTATGTATTTCTCAAGTAAATAAATTAATACATAAAAGCAAAGAATCAAGGTCAGGTTTCAGTTCTCTTGCCCACTCCGATTTTATTTTTCTTTTCTGGAACCTTCTCAATAGAAGCCCAACATCGAGTTTTCTTGACCTTTTCTTATGGTTTCATCTGATTAGGGCTTTTTCCATGAAGACACAGGCTCACCAAGAACTGAATTCCCTTTCTAACTCAGAGACTGGTCGTCTGTATTCTGGGAAAGTCAGTCTCATCAAACACTAGGGGACTGATGAGCAGCATTTGTAAGAACCCAGTAAGACTCAGGTGTGCTATGTTTAAAATGTCACAAATCCAGGCTGAAGCTGTGGCGTGCAGTGGGTTAAGCCGCCCTCGGCAGTATCCCATACAGGCGCCAGGTCAAGTCCCAGCTGTTCCACTTCTGATCCAGCTCCCTGCTAACAACCGATGGAGGATCTCTGTCTCTCCCTCTCGCTCTGTAATTCTGACTTTCAAATAAATAAACACATTTTTTAAAAGTCACAAATCCAAACCATTGGCTTCTGAAATGATCACAACCCTATGGCACACAAGATTTAATTAACCAAGGACTTTCTGTGTAGAAATTCTTAGAAGGAATCACATAATAATAACATGTGTCCTCAAAAATCCTGCAGAATAATTTCTTACAGGTGATCCTCTCGTTAAAGGGAGAAATGGAGGCCTTTTGTCTGGTGACATATCTCTGAACACATTTCTGCTTCCTATCAATGCCGCGGGATTATCACCAGCAAAAAGGAGCACACCTTCATGTTCACGTTAAGCTCTCTCCCCCCTGCTGACAGAAATTCTCTGGAAGCAGACCACAGCCAGGAACGTGGTGGAAGACCATTTTACCCAAAAGCCTCCTGTTCTGGATGTTTATTTTTTTATAGTTTGCCATCTTGCTTATCATTTACAGATATCCAAATACCTAGGAAGTGAGCCCTAAAAGATGATGGAAGCTTTTGATCCAAGGAATAACTCACACCTTTGTTTTGCTTTGCACTGATCTCCAGAGCTGTGTATCATGCTGACAAGTCCTCCGTTTTTAAAGAACAGATTTCTTCCCGGACTTTCCCCCACCACCTTACGTGGTGGCAATACTTTCTCCTATCTTCCATCTTCTAAAAAAAGTAGGTGTAACAGTCTAATCAGGCTTTACCAACTTTCCTGCAAGAACGAGGCAGAAAATATGAAGATATAAATCACGAGTTGTTATTATTGTTTACGTAGTGATGTATGGCTCCCCAAGGCTGCGTGTTTTACATGGCCACTCGGAAGCCTGTGGCTCTGGCACTGGCGACTTGTTCCTGAGCCCTCTGCTTAGCTATTTCTAATAAATATTATTCTGCCTTGATTTTACGATATCAACAGGATACTGATGCAAGAAAGTATTTTCAGATTCCTGGTATTCAGCACACATTGTCAGACAAAGATAATGACTAAATTTCAAGAATGCTAGGTAGACAAAACATCACGCAGCACAGAGCTAACTTTTTGTAAATCATCATGATGATGAAGGGAGGGACAATGTCTCAAAGGAAATCGATAAACACTAGGCCGTGTTATTTCTAGATAGCTGAATTGTAGGTGATTTTAGTTTTTTATTTCTTTTTTTTTTGCTTATCTATATTAATATTTTTCCAACTGTGAGCGCACATTACTATTGAAATAAAAAAGATCCTTTTCAAAGAGTAGTACATAGCCAGAGTTGATAAAACTAGGTATAAAAATAGAATAGCATTTTTAATGAAAAATAGAGTAGCTTTGGAGACAGTGAAAATCTGATCATCTTTATTAATTTCTGAGTTTGTATTGTGCACGTGCCCTGCTGGCTTTGAGGGAAGCACTGGCTACCTGTTGTCTACCGCATGCCTGGGTCTAAGCCAGGCCAATAGGCCTACTTGCCTAATCCCAGGAAAAGCGAGTAGCAGACTCTCTCATTTCCCAGCGGCAAAATAGGCTTCGCAGGGATTCCCAACTGGTGGCTCCCATTCCAACTCTGTTTCCAACTGGCTCCTGTTTCCTGGCCTTTAGGCCCACAAACCCACAGCTGCTACACCTTCCCACTCCACCCTAAATTCCACCCCACCCCCACCCCTGTCCCTAGAGTCAAGATCACCAAGGAAGGCAAAGTTGAAAGACTCCTCTTCATTTTTTCTTTTACAGGTAGAGTTATAGACAGTAAGAGGAAGACGGAGAGAAAGGTCTTCCTTCTGTTGGTTCATTCGCCTAATGGCCGCTACAGCCGGCGCTGCGCCCATCCGAAGCCAGGAGCTGGTACTTCCTCCAGGTCTCCCATGCGGGTGCAGGGACCCAAGCACTTGGACCATCCTCCGCTGCACTCCCGGGCCACAGCAGAGAGCTGGACTGGAAGAGGAGCGACCGGGACTAGTACTCAGCACCCCAACTGGGACTAGAACCCAGGGTGCAGGCGCCGCAGGCAGAGGATTAGCCAAGTGAGCCATGGCGCCGGCCAAGAGCCCTCTTCATTCTAATCACCCAGCATCGCACCTCTTCGTGCCTCATCTGATAGTCTAATTTCAGAAACAGAAGAACATAGTGGGATGGCAGAGAAATCGGGACCAAAAGGCATACTGTTGTTTGTTTTTGGGTGGTAGACTCAGGTCGAGCATCCAGGAGGTAGGCAGGTGTGTGAGCCAGAATAGCACAGCCATTGTTTGTGACTGGTCATGAGCAAACGCCTGGACTGGTCAATAACCATGACTTATCAGTTGCTGAATATTCTGATATTCTCGGGGTAAAGTTTCATTGTTGTAAATGGACAGTGCTTGCAAGAGACCTGAATGTGAGCAGGACTTTGCGGCTGATCATTTACCTTCTCCGAGCCTTGGCTCACACTTTGGGAAAACGGGGACGCTAATACTGCCCTGTCCACTTCAGAGAGTTACAGTGATGATCAAATTGTCATAGTGGATGAAGAAGTTCACTATAAACTGTGAGGCCGTGCACAGGCAGGGTATGAGATAAAAATGATCGATAATGATGATAACAACGTTGTGGTGAAGGTCAAGGTGGTGGTGATAATAAAGAATAAAAAGAAGAGAAACCTGCGAATGCCATGGACTAGCTTTTCTAGCTCAATATGCTACACACATTGCTCCCTGGCCCACAATTCACAGGAACAGTTAGACAGCAGCATATAACCTGGCAACGTCGGCCCTCTCTGGTTTATGCCATTGTAGCTCCCAGGGTGTTCACTGGCTGAGTGTTGATAGACACATCCCTTTGCATGCGGGCGTTCGCTCCACAATTTATCTCATATCCTGGCTGTGGAGCTCTCCTGTCTTGTAATTCCCAACACCTGGGACAGCTCTCGATGTCCATTTGTTGATCCGCTGGGACCTGGAGCCAGCAAAATGGAAGTGTGGAATCACCCCACTGGGCTCTTGCCCCCATGCATGGCAGAGTCTGGCCTGGATTCTCAGGCGCCTCCTTGTGGTACACGTCTATGATGCGCAAACCCGCTCTCAGTTCGAGGAGCCACTGTTGGAACCAGATGGAGCTGGGCGTGGGTCCCCTTCCCCCTTCCCTCCCTTCCTGTCTTGCCCTTGGCTGTGAACTCTCAGTCGCTCCTCTCCACGAAGACCCCTGAGTGTTACAGAGTGCGTCTGGCTGACCTTGACAGGAGCCCCCACCCCGTCGTTGTAGACCAGCGCAGCAGGCACAGGGAGGTGCATTCCCGAGGGGGAGGCCTGCTCACAGAGTGCTGGCTCCTGTAGCACACTCAGAACAATGGCCGGGTGCTGAAGTCCTGTGGCCTTGCGGACAAAGCACTCTCCAGAAAGTGTCCCTTTAGCTGGGTTACTGGGAAATGAAAGCCCTTTCTGCAGAGGAGGCCCCCTCTGTGTGGGTGTGACTGTCCCTTCACAGGCTATAAGTGGCATCTGGGGTCCTCGCCTTCCCTTCTCCCTATATTTTGGGACCAAAGCTTTAAAAACTGTATGGGTGGGGGCAGTACTGTGGCACAGTGGGTTAAAGACTAGGCCTGCAGAGCTGGCATCCCATAGGGGCGCCGGGTTAGAGTCCCGGCTGCTCTATTTCTGATCCAGCTCCCTACGGATGCACCTGGGAAAGCAGCTGAGGATGGTCCAAGTGTTTGGGCCCCTGCACCCACATGGGAAACCTGAAAGAAGCTCCAGGCTCCTGGCTTCGGATCAGCTCAGCTCCAGTCACTGGGGAGTGAACCAGCGGATGGAAGACCTCTCTCTCTCTGTCTTTCCTCTTTCTCTGTAACTCTGCCTTTCAAATAAATAAACCTTTTAAGGAAAAAAAAAAAAGCTGCATAGTGTGTAAGGCAGTGGGGAGAAAACACAAGGAGCCAAGGCTTAAATGCTCCTAAAGCCCTCTTGTGTGCCAGGAGAGAGCAGGACCTCAGTGTGTGTGGGGGTGGGGTGAGGGTGGGCAGTAGGGTCTTTTCCAAAGGTGTCACATTCACAATAGGTTTCTTTTTTTTTTTTTCCACAATAGGTTTCAAACTGGACTTTATATATTATCTCTATGTGAGGTCTGGCATGCAGTCACAAACTGACAGAATTCAACCATGAGAATTTCACAATTTCCGGCTGGACTTTTCTTAATACACAAGGAGCCTCTCTGGGCTTCTGAGAGACCCTGGGTATGGCCTTGAAGCTACTAGACTGCTTGTTACTGGAGGAATTCTTTATTCTGCCAGGTTTGACCATCTTGCAGCCCTGGGCAGCTGGTGCTGTTACCAGCCCTGCTCTGCAGATGGAGAGACTGAGGTCTCCGTCAAGGTCACATGACTGGAGCCCGGAACCAGGCTAGCCTGAGGTCAAAGCATCTTTCTATCCTTCTGGCCTGAACAACAGAGTCCACCATTTTATTATTTATTTATTTATTTTTAAAAAAGAGATTTATTTCTTTATTTGAAAGAGTTACGCAGGGTGGGAAAGATATCTTCAACCTGCTGGTTCACTTTCCAAATGGCCTCAGGGGCCAGAGCGGGGCTGGTCTAAAGCCAGGAGCCAGGAGCTTTGTCCTGGTCTCCCAATGGAGAGCAGGGGCCCAAGTACCTGGATCATCCCTCCACTGCTTTCCCAGGCACGTTACCAGGGAGCTGGACTGGAGGTGGAGCAGCCAGGACTTGAACTGGTGCCCACATGGGATGCCAGAATCATGGATCAGATGGACACCTTATTCTCTGTACCGCAACCCCCGCCCCGAGGCTATCATTTTATAGCGACCCCTACTTGTTGCGGTACTTTGGGGCCTGAGACCGTCTTCCTGGCAGCCCTGCCCCCTTCCTGGGCTCTGCAGGAGCTGGAGTTTATATTTGAGTTGAGAATCCTCTAAAATGCCCTTCTGAGAGAGTCCGGGGCATCTGAGGCCTTGACTGTCCCGGATGACTTCATGGTGAAGTTGCTCTGACCTCTCTGAGCTCATTTCTTTGTTCGGCTTCCATCAAAAATCACAGGTTGCTGATGAGCTGGCCCCTGGCTCTCCTGCCCAGATGGGTGGACTCTGAATCTGCACTCAGAGCAGGCCTCTGAAGTTTAAAAAAAAACCCTCTAGTGCTCTGTATTTTGACAGGTTGAGAAATCCAATCCATTTATTTTGAAAACCCATTAAGCCCAGCCAATATGGGATATTTAGAAAGGCCAGGATTTTGCTTCTGGTCAGAAGGTCAGGGCTGTCACAGAATAACAGCTGAAGGAAGGGAAACAAAGCCTATTTTATTGTAGGGCTATAATTCCCAAACAGTCTTTAAAAATATACTTTCAGTTAAAATAAGACAAAGCAAAAACACAGAGCATTGAATTGCCGGAAATTGCTTTGTTCAGGGTCCTTATTCAATTTGCATCCTCCAGTTCTCAGACCAGGGACAGGCGCATAGAAAATGCTCAATAAATGTTTGATGAATGAGCCTCCCAATGGTTTACTTTGCTACTTAATGTTTGTTCCAGGCATCAGTTTCTCTTGCTCCCCATGGCGGTTAAATCATCCTCAAGAACAGAATATCTGATTGTAGCGCTCAGGGCTTTGGGTCTGTGAGTTTCCAAATAAGTAAGTTTGATTTTTCGTGGCATCTTGAATTATGTTATTGACGATGCAGACAACAGGGTCTTATGGTCAGATTCTCTGCAGATAACTCATTTGATCCTTTCAACTCTGTGAAGGGACCTGGGCGATGTTATTATTTTTGTGTTATCCCTAGGAAGGGTGCTTAGGTAGAGACTATTATTTGAAAGAAAACAATCTTTTTTTTTTTTTAAAGGATTTTCTTTAATTATTTGAGAGGCAGAGTTACAGACAGAGAGAGGGCAAGACAGAGAGAAAGGTCTTCCATCTGCTGGTTCACTCCCCAAATGGCTGCAATGGCAGGAGTTGAGGCCGTCCAAAGCCAGGAGCCGGGAGCTTCTTCTGGGTCTCCCATGTGAGAGCAGGGGCCCAAGCATTTGGGCCATCTTCTACTGCTTTCCCAGGCTATCAGCAGAGAGCTGGATTGGAAGAGAAACAGCCAGGACATGAACTGGCACTCATGTGGGATGCTGGTGCTACAGGCAGAGGCCTAGCCCACTATGCCACAGCGCCGGCCCTGAAAGAAAACAAGATTAGGTGACCTTGAACATGTGCAACCTTCCAGAGATGGTGCAACACAGTCTTTTCCCATTAGGCCACCCTTCAGGCCCATGGTGCCCTCCTCCATGGGTAGCAAGGTGTCTCTCTTTTCGGATCTCCCCACCCTCTTTGTTATCGCCACAATATCCTGTGTTCTTCTAGCCCAGGCCTCCACCTCCATCCTGGAGAACCACTCGAAAGTTCTCAAGGTCTGAGCACGGCTCCTGTCTTCTCTGTGGTGGGTGAAGGTGGCCTAATCATGCATCCAAAGGCAGGATGTCCTCACAGCAAGACATTTATCACCTGAGACCAGAACTGATTTTTGGCAACTTGAGGTAGACCCCATAGAATGCCTCTCTCTGTCTGAGTTGTGAACCCACTGAGAAATAAGTCCCAAGAGCAATCAGATAGATGTCATGGATAACCTTGGCGAGAAAGTGGTTATTGGAGGATACGGTTTACAGCTGTAGGCAAACCGCGTTCTCAGAGCAGAATCCCAGATACAGGCAGCCTTCCCCATGTGGACTTGGCGAGGGCAGAGTGTGTGCCCCGCTGTGGGCAGGGAGCTGAGCAGAGGAAGGAGGGGGGTCCTCTGCTGTGCATGCCTGGCTGCTGCTTCAGTCCCCGTGCTCAGAATTCACTTCTCCTCGTCCAGCGAATAATGAATAAAGGTTGGGAAAGACTGGGGAGAGCCCAAGAGTGCGACTCTTATTTTGTTACTAAGATTTATTTATCTATTTGAAAGAGTTACACACACACACACACACACACACAGAGTCTCAGACCCAGTCCCATCATGGGTGGCAGGGGCTCAAGTACCTGGGCCATTTTGTGCTGCTTTTCCCAGGCCATGAGCAGGGAGCTGGATTGGAAGTGGAGCAGCCAGGACTTGAACCGGCACTCACAGAGGATGGTAGCACTGCAGGTGGTGGCTTTACCCTCTATGCCACAGTGCCAGCTCCCAGGAATGTGACTCTTACAGGTGTCTCTTCTCCTGAGCAGTGATCAAGAAGGAGAGAACTCCCACCACTGAGTACATCATGCTTTATTGACCCGCATTGTGTTCAATGGTTGAATTCGTAGGTCTTCCCTCCCTCTCCCCTCCCTCCCTCCCTCCTTTCCTTTTAGTTTGCTACCTCTGCTTTAGCTAAGTCTAGAGTAGAGCAACTCCAAGACCAAGAAGTCTGTCTCTCGCTAACCTTGCCCACTCTACTGCTCGCTGCCTCGTTTTGATGGTTTTAGCTTAGAACCGTCTCCATCTGTTTCTTCTGTCTCGCTGGAACTCGAGTCCTCTTTGAAACCAGAGGCTTTGTGTTGGAGAGGATAAAGGCGGCGAGGGAAGGAGGTGGCTCTCCTCCACCTGCTGGGTGAAAGAAGCAGCTAGAGGCGGGCGGAGAAGCAGCAGCTCAGGTGTGTTGTGGGAGGAAGACATCCATACGGTCTTTGGACTTCCTCCGCCTTGCACCACGCCTGGGCTCAGTTCTGCCTCTCTGGGCACCACGGGCCCAAATGAGCAACAGACGGCACATCTAAGTGTGAGTTTCGGAAATGTACTTTACCTCTGCGGGGTGACAAATTAAGTGGAAGCTCCAGGCTGACGGGACCCCAGCCGAAAAGGAGCAGTAATAACGAGAGGAGATGAAGAGCCTGCTTTAACAGCTCACCTGCTGCTGTTCTCTTTCTTCCGGAGGTGAAAGGGGCTAACTCAGGAAGGATAGGGCAGTGCCATGCCACCAGACTTCATTCACACCATCCCCCTACTAGCACACGCACCAGCTGTAGGATGCACCCGTGCTTTCCTCGAAGACTTGGCATGACCGAGGAGAGAGGCATGCTAGGATGGATGGAGGCATGGCTAGGTGCACAGGTGCATAGATCAATAGACTGATGAGCGAGCTCAGATCTTGCAGTGCTTTTCTGTGTGTGCCCCAGAAATAAATCTGATTTTTTTTAAAGAGTTCTACTTTTAATGCCTCAGGCTTAAGTATAGAGGCTGAAAAAACGGAGGTGTTCTATCTCCAGAAAGAAGTATAATAGAAATTAGCAGCATGGCCTTTGGAGTCATTTGTTCCTCCCTACCATCTCTGAGCTCCGGTTTCTGCATGTATACAATGATAATAATAGCACCTGTCTCAAAGATGATTGCTGGTAGAATTAGCTGACAGCTGGGGGAGAATATCAAAAACTCAGTGCTTGGCAGATAGGAAGCACTTGGGTACTGATAACTACAATCCAATGGAAAGGACTGTTTTATTAAAAATGTTATCTATCTGAGAGGCAGAGAGAGAGAGAGAGAGAGAGAGAAAGAGAGAGAGAGAGAGAAAGAGAGAGAGAGGAACTCCCATTCACTCTCCAAATGCTCACAACAGCAGCTGGGGTTGGACCATGGCCTAAGTCCAGGTCTCCAAAGTGGGTGGCAGGAACCCAATCACTTGAGCCATCACCTGTTGCCTCCCAGGGTCTTAGCAGGAATCGGGAGCTGGAGTCAGGAACTAAAGCCAGGTACTCGGATATGGCAGGCAGGCGTCTTAACCCTTGGGCTAAGTGTGTGCTCCTCAAATAATTATTTTCCGTCAAGCTCCTATTACATGCTTAGTTCTATCCCAGGAGTTAGGTGTGTGGTTTTGGAGGGAATGGACATCCGCAGAGTTGGCTATGGTATAAAGCGTGAGGAGATAATGATGTGACCATAATTGTGCACCCTGTATACATTCTGGGGGTGAGGGGTTGGTGGAGAAGTGGGTCCTCCAACTGGAGCAGTTGTGAAAGGGATGAACAGGCGGAAGGAAAGGGGCAGGGCTGGAGAATTCCATGTGAGGGAATCCACACCCGGAGGGAACCCAGCAGGCGTGACTGTAGTGCTTGCTGGCCAAGGTATGCAAGACCGTGGGTGGAACTGTAGCTGCTTGTGCCTTGCTTTTTTTTTTTTTTTTTTTTTTTTAAGATTTGTTTATTTGAAAGACAGAGTTAGAGAGAGAGAGAGAGAGAGAGAGAGAGAGAGAGATCTTTCATCCATTGGTTCACTCCCCAAATGGCTGCAATAGCCAGGGCTGGGACAGGCCAAAGCCAGGAACCAGGAGCTTCTTCTGGGACTCCCACATGGGTGCAGGGGCCCAAGGACTTGGACCATCTCCTACTGCTTTCCCAGGTGCATTAGTAAGGAGCTGGATTGGAAATGGAACAGCCAGGACTTGAACTGGTACCCACATGGGATACCAGCACCACGGGTGGAGGTTTAACCTACTATACCACAGTGCCAGCCCCTGTCAATTGCTTTGTAAGCCATGTCCTGAGAACTTCTCCTATCAAACCCTGCACTAAGTACTTCTGACTAAGTACTCCTGCCACCTGTGGGCTATTCTACCTGGCATAGTCATTTAAACCTCTCTCAGCCTCAGTTTCTCATTTTCAAACTAGGAAGAATTTGTTTCATCTGATTTGGTGTTGTGATGCTAATAATATTTGTAGAAGGTAAAGGGTCTGATTGTAGATGGATTCTGCTCTGGCATCCACAGGGGGCTGTTGAAAACACTGAACAAATTGGGGCCAGCTTCATGGTGCAGGTGCAAGTTAAGCCTCCACCTGTAACGCCTACATCACATATGCGCACTGGTGTAGGTCCCTGATGCTCCACTTCCACTCCAGCTTCCTACTAATGTGCCTGGGAAAGCAGTGGAAGAGGGCCCGAAAGCTTGGGCCCTGCCATCCTCTTGGGAGTCCTGGATGAAGTTCCCGAATCCTGGTTGTGGCCATTTGCAGATGGAAGGTCTCCTTCTCTCTCTGTACCTCTGTCTTTCAAGTAAATAGATAATTTTTTTTTTTAAAGGAAACACTGAGCAAATTATTCCCCAGTTAGAAGCCCCTCCAATGGTTCCTTAATGCACTTAGAGCCCAAGCCTTTTACCACATCCCACAGCACTTTATAGAACCTGGCCCAGGCGCTCCCTCCGGCTTTGTCTACATCCTCTCCCCTTTGTTCACCATCTTCTAGCCATACTGGCCTTTCTGTTCCACCAAAGACTAAGCCACTCCTACCTCAGTGCCTTTGCACTTTCTGTTACTTCCTACTGTTTTCATTAAGGTCTTGGCTGGGATACCCTGTCAAATAGTCTGTGCTGGGCCACCCAACCAGAGGCCTGGTCCACACCTATCATAGCCCCTACTCTCCAGCCGTCTCTCTCTCTCTCTCTTTCTCTCTCTCCTCTCTCTCCCCTCGTTCCATTTTCCCTGTGAGATGTGTCACTCCGAATACACCTTGGTCATTTATGTTTTACTTGTTCAATGGTGGTTTTGCTGTCTCCCCAACATAAGTTCCTTCCCATAGGATTTGGGGTGTCTTGGTCTCTGCTCTACCAGTGTCTGACCAAGTCCCCGACACTGAGAGGCACCCCACAAATACCGAGTGGCCAAGTTTAACGACCATTTCCCCCTACACCTTTAGACAAAAGCCAAATACGCTCCATCGCTGGGGAAAATATTTACATGTCACCACAAGCTTCTAACCCGGGAGAGATCTCACTTAACGCCCGTGACATTTCAGAGCCATAAATACTGAGTCAGACTATGACCAAGAAGGAACCAAAATGACGAGCTTGTTCCATCCGGCTGTAACAGCAGCCAGGTCAAACCACAACACGCTGACCGTGGTGGAGACTGACAAGGACAGGGGCCAATCAGAGCTTCGGAAGGCGCCAGTGGGTGGCAAGAGGCACTCTCAGCGCGGCCGAGCCCTGGGGACCAAGAAGGCGTTCGCTGGAGGTGGCAGGAGGTGGTGGCTGTTCGGGGAGGTCATTTGTGCCTGGCTCGCCCCGCCCACGGGCGCCTGGCGGAGTGAGGTGTCGGCAGATCCGCGATGCCCCGTGGCTCTGGGAGCTGCTGTGCGGCCGCTACGCACGAGCCGCTCAGCCATGAAAATGCCTCCCACACCATCGCTGCACTTGCTAAGTGAGTGGCTGGCGGAATTTCCTGGAGAGCAGGCGACTCACGTGTTGACCCAAGTCCTCCACATCCTGCCCACCCCATGCCGGCTCTGTCACGTGACTCCTGACACTCTCCCCTCGTCCACTGTGGCTGCAGCTGCCCTGGCTTCCTCGGCTTTCCTGCCACCCTCCAACCTGCCCCAGGGCCTTTGCATTGGCTCTGACTTGGAACTTTCGCCTCTGAGACCTTTGCCTGGTTGGCTCCTTGACTTAATTCTGTCTGGGCTTCAGCATGGCCAACTCAGAGAGGACTTCTCTAGCTATTGTGTCTACAAAGAGCACTGGCCCTACTGCCTTACCCCATTTATAGTTCCTCTAATAAACCTGACAGCCTATTACCACCTAATTGTCGCTTACCAGCTATGTTGCCCACCTGGTGCTCTCCTAAGCCCATCAGCAGCGGGTAAGAGGGAGGCCATGTGTGTTCTGCTTGGTCTGTATCTCCCTTAGACCCAGACCCAACTCTGAATGCCAGTGACAACAAGCAGCAATCAGGTTTGTTGAATGAATGAATGAGATAAACCCAGGGCAGGACAGGTTGGGTTGTGGAGGGCACTGAAGGTGAGGCTGGGCAGATCTGGGTGGGGCCCAAGGCAAGGCAGAACTGGGTGTTGCTGTGGGGGAGTCTTGAGATGAGGAAGAATGAGTCTTTGAGGACCCAGGCCTCTCCACATCCCATGGTAAATGGGGGTACTTTCCCTGTAGAAAAAGGAAACTGGATTTTATAATTGTCACGTTTGAAGCTGTTTGGCTGAAGATACATTTATTTTTACAATTGACTGTGATGATTCAATAGTCACCATGCAGACATTCCTTCAAAGTGATTTTTAAAAACCCTAAAAATGACTTTCTATTGAGATGAAATTTTTACAGATACAAAGCTTGCCAAATCAATTTTTTAGCCATTGTCTGCATAGTTGTTAATTCCAATCCTTCTTTTCATATTTTGAGGCCCATTAAAACAGCTTTTGGGCCTACAGCATTATCCTGGGCCTCCCCACAAAAAGCTTGGAGGGTCTGGGCCTTGTCCCTACAACTCCTAGTGAGTGAGAGGGCCTGGGAGGGAGGAGCCATCTTGGGGGAGATCCTGCCTGTGTGAGTAGGGGGTCTGTGGCTCAGGAAATCCCTCGGGCGATTCCACCCCCCACACCCCGCCCAGGAGGTAGAGCTACAGGTGGGGCAGGAGCACAGGTGGGGCAGGAGCACAGGTGCACACAGGCAGAGGCAGTGAGTCCAGGAAAGAGTTAAAGCCAGGAATCCCTCAGACTTCGGAGAGAAGAGGTGTTTTTTTTTTTTTTAATAAAATTTTAAAATTTATTTATTTATTTGAGAGGTAAAGTTACAGACAGAAAGAAAGGTCTTCCATCCGCTGGTTCACTCCCCAAATGGCCACAATGGCCGGAGCTGTGCGGATCCGAAGCCAGGAGCCAGGAGCTTCTTCCAGGTCTCCCATGCAGGTGCAGGGGCCCAAGCATAAGCAGGAAGGTGGATCAGAAGAGGAGCAGCTGGGGCTAGAACTAGCCGGGGCTAGCCCATATGGGATGCCGGTGCCGCAGGCGGAGGCTTAGCCCACTGTGCCACAGCGCCAGCCCCTAGGAGAGAAGGGTTGAAGAAGGTTGGCAGAAAGCCTGATTGCAGGTGCCACGGGCGTGGGATGAGAAGGGAGGATGATGGCGTGAGTTTGGGATATACTCAGCAGAAGGCTGGGTAGGAGGTGTACTCATCATTGGTCAGGACTCTCCAGAGAAACAAGCACCAGGAGGTGCACACGCACACACACACACACACACACCGTCATCTGTCATTTAACAACAGGGCCGTGTCCTGAGAAGTGCACTGTGAGGTGATTTTGTCATTGCGCAAGCATCAAAGTGTGTGCTTACACAAAACACGTGGCTCTGTTGTCACCAGGTGATAGAACCTTGTGGGACCGCTGTCCCTGTATGTGTAGCGCATTTGTTGACCGAGACGTTATTTGGTGCGTGGCTGTACTTTGTGTGTGTGTGCGTGTATAGAGAGCGGGGGAGAGGGAGATTTATCACAGGAATCGGTTCATGTAATTATCGAAGCTGACATGTCCCCAGATCTACAGTCAGCAAGCTAGAGACCCAGGAGAGCTGATGGTGTAAGTTCCGATCCAAGTTGAGAGGCCTGAAACCAGCATTGCTAATGACGTAGATTCAGTGCAAAGGCTGGGAAAGAAAAAAAAAAGACAGTGCCCAGCTCGGAGGCAGGTGGGTGGGGAAGGCTTGGTTCCCTGTTATTTCAAGAGGGTCTGTCTTTTGGTTCTGTGCAGGCTTTCAGCTGACAGGGTGAAGCCCACCCACACCGAGTGGGGAAATCTGCTTTATTCAATCTACTGATTCAAATGTTAACCTCATCCCAAAATCCTTCCCCAACACACTGGAACAATGCTTGGCCAAATGGCTGGGCGCCCTGTGGCCCAGTCAAGGACACGTAAAACTAACCATCGTGGAGTTTGGAAGTGGGGGAGTAATAGTTGCTATCACATAGCATTGTGAGAATCCAATGTGAGTGAAGTACTTAGCATGGTACACACAGTAATTCTATCAAAATAGAAATTTCTGGATGGTGATTCCCTCACATTCACACCAGTGCAGAGCCTTTTCCTAGTAAACCCGGAATGAATATTTGTTGAATGGCTGAGTTTAGAGAGTTTTGTCATAGTTGAAGTCCCTACATTTCTCTTCCTGAGACATTGACATTTGCCTAAGAATTTGTTCATGTGGGCCTGAGGCGAGATCTGTTCTCACAAGGCCCTAAGAAAGCCCAACACAATCATCCCTTTGGGAACTCCGAAAGGGAGCCCCAGACCTAGGAAAAAGTCTGGTGAAGTCCAGGGACTCTGTGTTTGTGTGCATGCTCCAGCAGCAGGTAAGAGGCACAGCTTATCTCACAACTGGAGGACTCCAAGAGATCATTGGACACACTGTACTTCCTCTCTGTGACGTAAACTCCATTTTTTTCCCAGTTCTCTCTCCCATCCAACAGGGAGAGCAATCCCCATCTTTTCCTCTATTCAAGCGCAGTCCGAGGGTCCGAGGTTGCCCGGGTGAAAATGCTGAGTCAACGCCAGAGAGCCGCATAGGAGGGACTCTATTAGGTCTGTTACTCCAATCAACAGGGTCAACAGGTGCATCCGTTCCGGCATTTGTGGGATTTGTTAAGCACCTACTATGTGCTGAGAACTGTACGAGGCCCCTGGTAAGTGTAGGGGGCGGGGGGTGAACAAGATGCACACTTCCTCCCAGGGCTTTCCCAGCAAGGCTGTCTCTGATTCCCACAGTCCTGGACAGTGTTCTTCACAAACAGCTACTTAACCACTGTGCTGCTGCGGCTGCTGCTGCTGGTTAGGGTAGGGTAGGGGAGAAGCTTAATTATCTTACTTAAATTTTTTTTAAAAAGATTTATTTCTTTTATTTGAATGAGTGAAAGGAGAAGAAGAAGGAGGAGGAGGAGGAGAAAGAGAAGGAGAAGAAGGAGGAGGAAGAGAGAGATATCTTACACCCCCTGCTTCACTCCCCAAATGACTGCAACAGTCAGGGCTGGGCCAGACTGGAGCCAGGAGCCGGCAGCTCCATCTGGGTGTCCCACATGGGTACAGGGGCCCAAGTACTTGGGCCATCTGCTGCTGCTTTCTCTGGCACATTAGCAGAGAGCTGGATCAGAAATGGAGCATCTGGGATCGAATTGGCAGCTGATAATGGGATGCTGGCATTGCAAGCAGCGGCTTAACCTGCTGTGTCACAATGCTGGCCCCTTAAATAGTTTCTTTGTTTGTTTGTGTATTTATTTGCAAAACAGAGACAAAGACAGAATCCCCATCCTCTGGTTCACTTCTCAAATGCCTGCAATGGCCATGACTGAGTGAAGCCTAAGTCAGGAGCCAGGATCTCAGTCCACCCTGGATGCCATGGGGAAGCTGGAGTTACAACTGGAACCAGGAATTGAACCCAGGTACAGCGTGCAGCGTGGGTGTCCCAGCCAGCATCTTATCGGCTGAGCTGAAATTTCACTTCTCCTCTCCTTCATGATGTTTGATTTGCTTTGTTGTTCTGGATGTCTTCTAATAATTTTTTTAAAGATTTACTTATTTATTTATTTGAAAGTTAGAGTTACACAGAGAGAAGAGAGGCAGAGAGAAAGAGAGAGAGAGAGAGAGAGAGAGAGGTGTCTTCATCCGCTGGTTCACTCCACAATAGGCTGCAACGGCTGGAGCTGCGCCGATCCAAAGCAGGAGCCAGGAGCTTCTTCCAGGTCTTCCACGTGGTTGCAGGGGCCCAAGGACTTGGGCCATCTTCTACTGCGCTCCCAGCAGAGAACGGGATCGGAAGTGGAGCAGCCGGGACTAGAACCAGAGCCCATGGGATGCTGGTGCTTCAGGCCAGAGCGTTAACCTGCTGTGCCACAGCACCGGCCCCAGTCTTCTAATAATTAATTGATGTGTGTCTCTGCCTTAGATCTTAGCTCTGTTAGGGCAAGACCCATGTTAGTTTTGCTGACCATTCTGGCCCTGTGACTACCAGTATCTGACACACAAACGAAACTCAGAAGCAAGTGGCTAAGTGAAGGAATGGATGGATGGGTACATGAATGACTGCTTTCCAACTGCCCAGGATGTAAAACTCCAGGCAAAGTAACTTGAGGCACAACTGTGGGTGAGAGTGGTGATTCTGCAAACTGACATTGAACCAAGGGATTTGTATTGAAGTCCTCATTAGGTAGCAACTGAAAGTCAAAGTCAGCCCTTCCCTTTGAAGAAGATAGGACGGGGCTGAAACTGAACATTATCTTCGGGAGCAGCTAACTGTTGCATGCAAAGAAGGCAGAGGGGGGCTTCTGGGCCCAAATCAAGTGCATCAAAGACAACTGCGTTTCTCCTACAGATCCCAGATGCTCACACAACACTGCTGAGAGATTAGTGCTGGTCTTCCTGTGGCTCTCTGATGGGGCTATCCCCTTGTTATCAGGCCCAACCTGCTGCCTGGCCTTGGGGAAGCGGAGCCACAGTGCTACCTCGCCCTGGCTTCTTTCCATTAAAGTTACCTCCAGAGCTTCCTGCGAAGGAAATGTCCCACCAGCCCCAGGGCATGGAAGGACTTGGCCTCCAGAACCATCTCCCGGTCAGTAGTCGCCTCCAGCTGTTTTGGAGCCGTGGGAGCAGGTTCACCTCCCTAATGAAGATGTGAAACACATATGAGTGCTGCTTCTTAGCAGGATGAGCCTTCTGTTCTTTAATGTCACCTTCCTGCTAGAGACGTCAATTAGCAGGGACACGTTCCAGTGAGATGGCGGCCTCAGGAAAGAACTCGCAGGCATTTGAGTGGAGACGCGTGAAGACCAGAGATCACGCTTCAGTTTCCTGATTCCGGAGTGCTGGGCAAGAACAAAATGATGGCCCTGGAGGGTGGAGAGCCTTTAAGTCAATGGAAGGAAGAAAAGTCAACCAGCTAGAACTATTTGAGAGGGACATGGGCCTCCTCATTGGGGAGTGAGTCCCCCATCCTTGGAGGTGTTCAAGGCCACCTTGCGTGGGAATTGTGTATTTCACTGTACCACACAGGTCTTGAGGGATGTTTCACAGGCCCGCTGCTCCTGAGGAGGGCCTGGACCCTGGGAGGAGGAGAGAATACTCTTAAACAGCACAAAAATTAAAAGCCGTCATTGACTCAGTATGTTGGTAATTTTTTTAAAGATTTATTTTATGTATTTGAAAGGCAGAGTCACAGAGAGAGGTAGAGACAGAGAGGTCTTTCATTGGCTGGTTCACTCCCCAAATGGCCGCAATGGCCAGAGCTGAGCCCATCAGAAGCCGGGAGCTGGGAGCTTCCTCCGGGTCTCCCACGTGGGTGCAGGGGTCCAAGGACTTGGGCCACCCTCCACTGCTTTCCCAGGTGCATCAACAAAGAGCTTGATCAGAAGTGGAGCAGCTGGGACTTGAACCCGCTGTGCCACAGCACTGGCCCCAGTACTGGGCACCACACACAACGACCCTCAGAGACAAGGAGACCAAGATGTGTGAGCGGGTTGTCCAAGGGTGCACAGGAAGTGCACAGCCGGGACCCCAAACGCAACCAACAGCCACAGTACCAGCCACTAGGCCGTGGCTCCCTCCTCAACTCTCATCTCACTCTGCCTCCCCATGGCCTTCCTAAAGAAGACCTTAAAGAAGAAACTTCTACCAGGATGGGCCCCAACACACAGCAGCAAGGAACTACTTGGAAGGGGACATCAGAGGAAATGACCCGGCCTGAATACGGTTTGCAAATCACCTTAGAGGGAAGCTTCTGGCAAACTGAGGGCCAATTTTAAAACAGCCACATCCTCTGGGCCTTGCCCTCCTCCCCAGAGCTTCTTTGGGCTTTGTCTTCATTTGCATTGTTCTGGGGTGGGGGAGAGGGAGCGGGTGTGACTCCCTTACCTCGCCCGCTGGCCTGCCCAGCCGTGACTTCGCGGGAATTTGGCTGAAGTCAGGCTAATTAGTCCGCGTGGCCCCCAGAGAGTGTGGCTCACCAGACCCTTCACAAGCAAATGAGAATGCCCCACCCTGTGACAGGAGGCTCGCCAAAAAGAAAACAGAAAAATGACCAAGCTCCCGCCCTGTTTGACCCTGAGCTCTGGGCGGGACCGGCGGGCCGCCATCATTCGTCAAAGTCCCTTGGCCCTGGGGATCCTGGGAGGCTGGAACTGCTGCTCTGTCTCCCGGCAGCGTCCGGAGAACCACCCGGGACTGACGCGGGGCTGGGTCATTTTCTCACGCCTTTCTCTGAGCTCCAGGAGAGCATTCATTACAAGAACCAGAGACTCTTGAAGACCCCACGTCACTGGTACCACGCTAGAGGTCACGCTCTGGTCACTTTTTTTTTTTTTTTGCATTTTTGAAAATTTATTTTTCTTTTAAAGATTTATTAATTGATTGATTTGAAAAGTAGAATTAGAGAGAGAAGTAGAGATCTTCCATCCACTGGGTCACTGCCCAGATGGCTGCAACTGGTCATGTTCAGCTGCTTTCCCAGGCCATAGCAGAGAGCTGGATCGGAAGTGGAGCAGCCGGGACTGGAATCCGTGCCCATATGGCAGGTTGAGGCTTAACCCACTGAGCCACAAAGCTGGGAGGAGGGGTACCCTCTCCCCCACGTCCCCTCCACTCTCCTCCCCATGTTCACTTCTTCTAACTCCTCCCCTTGAACCACCTTGGAAAATGCCACCAGGTCTGTGGGTCTGTTCTGGGCCTCCTACTCCGCCCCAGGTCAGCCCATCTTCCCCAGGGTCCTGAGGGTGGCCCCAGCACTGTGGACTTTTAGTTAGTAGGAAGATGAACGTGACTGTCATTTCCATGGAATTTCACAAGCAAAGAGAATGGGCATGGCGGTCCTTGGCCCCCCGGGGACCCAGGGCTGCTGTGGCCCCGGGGCTGGCAGCGGGCAGGGAGGATGACTTTGCAGCCTGGGGACTGTTCGTCATTAGAACAACAAGGCCGGCAGCAGCGTGGCTCTGCCTTATCGGAGCAGGAGGCCGAGCTGGACTGTATTAATTGCCCGATGCTGTTGGGTTTGGCAGTACAGGAAGCAGTTTACATGGCTACACAGGGCCCTGGCTCACAGTCCCTGCGACACGGTATTATTGTAGTGGGATAATTGTGATTAGGGACAGTTCCCCGAGGAAGAACAGGCCTTTGATGATTGAGTCACTTCCTCCCCACTCCACTTCAGTGTGATAGCGGGGCTCGACCCACAGACGCACGCACCCTTTGCTGGCCAGAGAGTCCCGAGTTCCCCAGCCATGCTCCCCAGCAGGGGCGCCATCAGACAGGACCACCAGAGTCCTCCTCCCCGCCACATCATTTTGGGTAAGGATGACAAGCGACCGGGGTGGGGTGATCTCAGTGTGTCCCCAACTATGGTGACCGCAAGAGCTCCTCTGGAGCTGGGGAGACCAGGCTCCCTCCACGTTTGCTGGCTCTGTGTGACTTAGGGAACTGGAGACTCAGTGACCCCGTTTGCGTGAGGACGGTCAGGGGATGATTTTTGTGAGGGTTAAATGGGATGGCTTTAAGGTTTGCAAGCACCTAGTAACTAGCAGCTGTTTATATTATTGTTGCCATTGTGGATCGCTGCCTCCCCTCCCCCACCGCCCCAGTCCAGAAAGCAAGAATCTTCTGAGGGCTGCGAGGTCCCGTCGCTTTCACTGGTGGAGAGGCAGTCGGATCAGAGGAGAAGGTTCCAGAGCCCAGTCTCGGCTTCCGCCCTGTTTGACCATTCCCTAGGGCTGTTCCCTAGGCCAGAACTTCCCCGGGGGACACAGAACCCATCTCTCTCACTCTGCACACAGTGTGTGGTCTCCAAGTGGGTGCTGCCCTGGTCCACCCATTCTGCCCAGGGGTTTTTATGCCGCATAGCCCCTCATGCGCTGTCCTGAGTCACTGATCTCAGCCTCTGTCAGGCTTTGTGGAGAAAAACAACCCCCGTGTGCACATGGGCGGGAACCGTGTTTGCCCAAACAAGCGACTCCACCCCGTTCCCGGAGCCTCTGCGTGGGCCCTGCAGCTGCCTTCAGATGTGTCTGGGGGTGAGGACGGAGCCGCGGAGCTGGCCTGCCTCGTGCACTGCCCTGCAGAGGCTGCAAGCAAAGCAGAGCAGTGGGCAGAGCGTGCGAGCCCTGGCGTCCCAGGTCCCGGGTTCGCACCTGCTCGGGCGCTAGCTGTGTGCTCTTGGGAAAGCCACTTTGTCTCTCAGAGCCCCAGTTTCTTCACCTGGTAAGTGGGGCTAAAAATATCTCTCAGAGTGCTGTGGGCAGGATGAAATTAGACAGGTATGCAAAACACTTAGTAAAGTCACCCACTGAGGGTGACTCAATACAGGGTAGCAAGGGGAGGGAGTCAGCCGGGAGTGAGAGCCCTGAGCTCTGCTGGCAGGGTCTCAGCTCTGCTGGGAGCAGGGAGCTCTCCTGGGACCCGATTGCTCAGGGGCTGCCTGCTAGGCCACCGTCCCCGTCCCCACACATTGGGAATATTCTGCAAGCTAAGGTCAGAGACCATGTGTGTTTTGTACACTGTGCAGCCAGCACCAGTGTATTAGTTACTTACAGCTGCTGTAACAAGTGACCATGAACTTGGTGGCTACAACACACATTTATTATTTTACTGTTCTGAAGGTCAGAAGCCCTAAATGGGCCTCATAGGAGCTAAAACGATAGCAGGGGAGGGCCACACTCCTCTGGAGGCCCCGCAAGAGCACCTGGAGGCTGCCTGAAATCCGTGCCTTGCAGCCTCCTTCCTCCTTCTTCAAAGTCAGCGGCTTAGCATCTTCAGATTTAACTTTGACCGCTGCTTACAAGGACCCCTGTAGGGCCGCCGTTGTGGTGTAGTAGGTTAAGCCTCTGCCTGTGACTCTGGCATCCCAGATGGGAGCCAGTTCAAGATCTGGCTGCTTCACTTTCAATCCAGCTCCCTGCTAATATACCTGGGAAAGCAGCAGAAGATGGTCCACGTGCGTGGGCCCCTACAACCACGCGGGAGACCCAAAAGAAGCTCAGGGCTCCTGGTTTTGCCCTGGCCCAGGGCCGGCCTTTGTGGCCATTTGGGGAGTGACCCAGTGGATAGAAGATCTCTCTCTGTTTAACTCTGCCTTTCAAATAAATAAATAAATAAAATCTAAATAAATAAATAAATAAGGGCCAGAGCCACGGCTCACTTGGCTAATTCTCTGCCTGCGGCACCGGCACACCGGGTTCTAGTCCCGGTTGGGGCACCTGATTCTGTCCCGGTTGCTCTTCTTCCAGGCCAGCTCTCTGCTGTGGCCCAGGAAGGCCGTGGAGGATGGCCCAAGTGCTTGGGCCCTGCACCCGCATGGGAGACCAGGAGGAAGTGCCTGGCTCCTGGCTTTGGATCGGCGCAGTGCGTGGGCCGTAGTGGCCATTTGGGGGGTGAACCAAAGGAAGGAAGACCTTTCTCTCTCTCTCTCTCTCACTGTCTAACTCTGCCCATCAAAATAAATAAATAAATAAATAAGGTCCACTGTAATAGACTGAGCCCACCCTGGCAATTTAGGGGACTCTCCCTATCTCAAGGTCAGCTGATTATCACCCAAATTGCATCTGTAAATTTCCTATCCCTTTGCTGTAGAGTATAGCATATCCACAGGTGCTGGGGATCAGGAGGCTTTCAAGAAGTCATTATTTTGCCTACCCCACCTAGTATGAAGGAAAGTGGGATCAAGGCCAGAGAAGAACATGGACTAAGCACCTATTTTGGACTGAGCTTCTTGCAAAGAAGGCTGGAGGATTTTTAAAAAAATATTTATTTACAGCCAGCGCCGTGGCTCACTTGGCTAATCCTCCACCTGTGGCGCTGGCACCCTGGGTTCTAGTCCCGGTTGGGGCGCCGGGTAGCAGTCCCAGTTGTTCCTCTTCCAGTCCAGCTCTCTGCTGTGACCCTGGACGGCAGTGGAGTTTGGCCCAAGTGCTTGGGTCCCTGTAGCCGCATGGGAGACCAGGAAGAGGCTACCGGCTCCTGGCTTTGGATCGGCGTAGCGCCAGCCGTATTGGCCATTAGGGGAGTGAACCAATGGAGGGAAGACCTTTCTCTCTGTCTCTCTCTCACTGTATATAACTCTCTCTCTGTCTCTCTCTCTCACTGTCTAACTCTGCCTGTCAAAAAATAAAGAAAAAATTATTTACTTATTTGAAAGGCACAGTTACAGGGAAGGAGAGACAGAGGCAGAGAGAGAGAGAGAAATATTCCATCAGCTGGTTCACTCCTCAAATGGCTGCTGTGGCTGGGACTGGGCCATTGTTACTCCAAAATCAGGAGCCAGGAGCTTCCTCCAGGTCTCCCACATGGGTGGAAGGGGCCCAAGGACCTGGACCATCTTCCACCGTCTTCCCAGGCACATTAGCAGGGAGCTGGATGGGAAGTGGAGCAGCCAGGACTTGAACAGGCATCCCTATGGAATGCTGGCACTGCAGATGGTGGCTTAACCTGCTTTGCCACAGTGCCAACTCCAGGTCAGAGGCTCTTATGTTTTCTCCCAGACAGCAGGTAGTCCCTTGGGAGGTTGCTCACGGGACACACAGGCCCTTAGGAGATGAAGAGTCTCCAGGCAATGCTCCATCAACCAGAATATTTATTCAGCAAGTATTTTGAGTGTCAGTGAGGTGCTGAGCACCAAGGAGGTGGGGATAAGTGAGCTTAGGAGGCTCAGGAAAGCACCGTGGAAAGGTAGAGGAGTCAGGGTTAGACACGGGAGAAGGCTGTGGGCTGGGTTTTGAGAAGTGGTACGCACAGTGCTTACAAGCGCAGAATCTGGAGCCAGGACACCTGGGCTCAGTCTGGCTGTGCTGTGCACTCACTGTGTGAGCTTTGGCAAGTTTCCCAATTCCTCTGTATCCCAGTCACGTCCTTAGAAAGTATCAGCGAGGAAACAAGCAGGTAAGATGCCCGCATCCCACACTGGCCTGCCTGGGTTCACTTCCTGGCTCTGGCTCCGGCTTCCGGCTTCCTGCCGGTGCAGACCCTCAGAGGCAGCTGGTGATGGCCCAAGTAGTTGAGTCCCTGCCACTTGTATGGAAGACCTGGATTGAGTTCCTCGCACCTGACTCCAGCCCAGCCCAGGCCATTGTGGGCAGTTAGGGAGTGACTCAGTGAATGACCGTTCTCTCTCTACTTTCTGCCTCTCAAGTGCATTTTTTTTTTTTTTTCAAAGTGGAAAAGCTAGTAGTCCCTATGTCCTAGAGTCATTGGGAAAGTCTGTGACTTGGTACAGGTAACGTGTCCAGAGCAGTGAGGGTCACGTTAAATGATGGCTACTAGCATTATCCCCCTCTTACCCTTTTCTTAGTCTTCACTTCAACAAGGAGTGAGGGATATCCCAGCAGGCACTGGAAAGGAGACAGTCGCGACAACAAGGGGTTTCTGGGAGGAACGTTCAGGTAGGGGTGGGAATTTTCACTTTCCAATCCCCCAGGGTGGGAAGAAATGGGCACTTTCGACTCTTCAGCTTTTGACAGTTGGTCTTCATGCAGATTTCCTCGTGGTCCCCTCGGACAGAGCCCAAGGCCGTGCAGCTCAGACCTGCCCCGCGTAGACCTCACCTTGGAGCTGCTCTCCATGGCCACTGGCTGCAGATGCTGGGGTAGGGGGTAGGGGGCCATGAGGATCGGGAGATCCCAGAGCTGCCCCCAGCTGGGGGAGGGCAAGGGGGGGTTCCCAGACTCCCCAAGGAAAGGTCCCCTTTGGCCCCTGGAATCTTTTACTGAACAGATCTAGAGACATCGCTCTGGCTCCTGGGGTGACCTAAGTAAGTGCCCATTCTTCCTTCAACTCAGAGCTAATGGTTGACGAGGGAAAAAAATGCCTCTGTTATCGCAGAGCGCTGGAACTGGATTTGTTTAAAGCATTTTCTCCCTGGAGGTGCAGTAATTGCTCTCGGATCAGACAGGAAGTCCTATTGCTTGAAAGGAGCCGGTGTTATCAAGAGAAAACACATCAGCGCCTCTCTTCTCGGGAAGGGCTTCGTGAGTAATCAGCAAGGCTCCTCTCCAACTGGCCGCAGGCCTTTGTTCCGATGCCACAGGTCAGGGAAAGTTTGAGCAGGCAGTGCTGTTAAAGGGGTATGTGGGCGGGGGGCTGGACATTCCAGGCCTTTCTCTTTATATTTGACTGGCTTTCTCCAGAGAAGGGCGCTGAGCCTGGGTTAATTGCCCCAAAGTTAACAAATGAACCCGATGACACCACTCTCCTACCTGAACCTCATTAAGGGCAACCCCACTGCCCTCAGGGTCAAGTCCAAGGCCTTACTCCAGTCTACAAGGCCAGGAGAAATTTCTGACTCACTGTCTCACACAATATTGCAGGTAACGACGATGGGACTGACACTGGGTGCTTGGTAAGTGCCATCACCAGTCACTGACCTTTCTTGGGCTTGTAGCATGTGACAAGCCATGCTGAAGACTTGATGCCCCACCAGGGGCTCCACAAGGCTGGGATTATTATCCCTGGTTCATAGATGAGAAAGCTAAGGCTCGTCAAAGCGGTTGTCCAGGGTTGTCCGGCTAGCAAGGGGTGGGACAGAAACTCAGATCTAGATCCATGGGGCAGTGGATGGCTTCCTGCCCCCCCACCCCCCCAACCCCCCGTGGACACGTGCGTGGAGGGGCTGGGCCACAGAGCTGCTGCACGGCTGGGGGCGCTCCAGGAAGGGCAGGACAGATGTGATCGGGGGCAGGGCCTCTTTTGTTTGGCTTCACTTCAAACAGAGACGACAGCAGGGAAACCGAAGCCCCCAACTTCCCTTCTCTGAAGACCAAAGCCAGGCCAAAAATAGGAGCGACAGGAAGCATTTGATCCCGAAGTGTCAAATGAACATAAACATCCTGCCAAGGTTGCCATCAGGGAGTGCCCAGCAGCAGCTGCTACGCAGGGGCTGGTCAAGAGGTCAGCCCGGTGGGTGGTGCCCAGCCAGACCCTCCCGCTCTGGCGGACAGGGGCGTGCGAGCTGCTGCCACATTGACATCAGAGCATCCAGGCTTATAGAGATGATTGTGGCCAAAGGGAAGCACCTTGCACACCGCCAGGGGGCCCTGTCTGCTGGTCCTGAAGTCCACGGCCGTGTCTGCTCTGAGGCTACCATCCCAGAGCGTGGGCTGCTCCCAAGTGAAAGTGTGGCAGAGACACCAAGGCGGGTGCCACTGGGTTCCGCTGGTGGCTGACTTAGCTCAGCGACTCCCTGATGGCCTTTCTAGACTGCACAGAGCCTAAGCGGTTCCCCTCAACCCTCCTCTCTCTTCTTGACTCAGAGCCTGACTTTCATGGCTCCCTGTTTGTGCCGCAAGCATTGCTCCTCGTACTATCTCTGCACACTGAACCCCCTCATGGCGTCTGCTTCTTGGAGGACCTGGACTGAGTCGGAGTTCATCTACTGATCGTCTCATCTTATAGCTGAGCAAACAAAGCTCAGAGAGGCAAAGGGATTTTTCTGAGGCTGCACAGTAAATTTCTGTGGGGGTAGGAAATGAAGACACTGCAGGCCACATCTATTTCTTTGGCATCAGGTGCATTTGGGGTGGGAAAGGAGTGAATTGAGACCTGTGTGAGAATTTTTTTTCAGAATCAGGCTCCCGATTCATTCACTCACGGGTTCCCCTAGCTCGAGAGTCCCCAAAAGGCAAAGACAGCACCTATCTTACGGACCCATCTGTCCCCGACCCTCCAGTCTCCAACCGGGCCCTTAATCACATTGTCTGCCTGACATAATACATTGGCAGGGACCACTCAAATTCAAGAGGTTATTGGTGTTTTTGCAACCAGGGCCAAAAACAAAGGGCTACATTGATCCCAGCAAAGGTTATGCGTGGTGCGCAGATCACAAGATGACAAGGACGGAGTGGGGATCTCCCCAGTCAGAGAAGAGGGGGCAATTGTGTTTGCTCAGCGCTCTCTCTCTGTTGGGGGTGACGCTGACCTGTCACTCAAGAGGCCTTCTACTAAATTCTCCCACCCCTGGCCAGGAGCTGGGGCAGCTCCATGGCTTCCATCATGCTAATTACCACCACCTCCCCAGTGACACTGAGCTCGCTTTCTGATAAGGTGCATCCTTAATAGTCTCCCATTTCCCTGCTGACCCAGGGAAACAGGCCTGACTTGATGGTGTGTTGCTACACAGAGCGAGCGAGGCTGCGTTGTCGCACCCGGTCTCACAGCCTGACCCCATTAGTGGGCCTAGAATCGATAGTGCTCAGGCAACTTGTGTCTCCCTGAAAGCATTCATTTGGCACGTTTGCTGGCTGTCAGGCAATTCCTTTCTCTAACACCCCACGGTCTGTGGCCCCAGTGCCCGAGTCTCTCCTCCTTCCACAAAGTGCTTGGGGGAGCTTGCCAGTTCCAGAGTGCACCAGCCTTGTCTTTTGGAAACAAAAGAAGAATGATCAGAGTTGCATTTGTCAGCACCAGGGCATAAAGAATGACAGTTTGGGTTATAATGCGTTGGTTGCAAGCAACGGAAATCAACTATGGCATACATTTAAGCCAAATAAGACCTAATGGAAGGTCTCTTGGGAACTCAGCCATGAGGCTAGATCAGCACCAGCCAAGCTGAAGATTCAAGTTCAAGGGACAGAACAGCCGACCCTAGTTTGAGTCACTTGCCTGTCCTGTGGCCAGAGGACAGTGGGGGTGACTGGCTGGTATGTGTGCAACACTGGTTGAGTGATGGGACCAAAAGAGGAGGCCATGGGTATGGGGCAGGGAAGAATAACAGGAATTCACTAGGTTGTCAGCCCAAAAGAAGGGCCAGTAGCCCAGGGTGTGTTAACTCAGATCCTTCCTTTGTTTTAGGTTGCTCTACCAGGAGGAGTGAAAGATGGAATCTGTGCGAAGTGCCTGGCACTGGACGCGGGGTCAGTCTCAGTTAGTAGCATTTGTGTGTGTTATTGTCTTTGTAGTACAATTTTATTTATTTAATTAATTTATTTGAAAGGCAGAGACATAGGGAGAGGAGGAGAGACAGAGAAAGATATCTATCTTCCACCTGCTGCTGGCTCACTCCCCAAATGGCTGCAATGGCCCAGACTGAGCCAGGCTGAAGACAGGAGCCAGGAGTTTCTTCCAGGTCTCCCTCATGGGTGCAGGGGCCCAAGCACTTGGACCATCTTCTGCTGCTTTCCCAGGCACATTAGCAGGGAGGCGGATCGGAAGTAGAGCAGCCGGGACTCCAGCTCGAGCCAGCGTCCATATGGGATGCCGGTGCTGCAGGTCATGGCTTTAACCTGCTGCACCCCAGTGCCAGCCCCAGATCGCTGCTAATTCTAATAGGTAAATAAGAACAGCCTGAGGTTTTTAAAGACTTGAATGAAGCATATAGGAGGAACTCAGCACCTGGAAAGGACCGTGGCCTTGTAGGACCTGCTTTGTCACAGATGCTGCTGAAGTTCATCCATGTGGGAGGCCTGAGCCCCCTCTCAGGATTGGTAGAATTTATACCCTAAGTGCTCATACGTGCCTGTGGACATGGCACACTGTTGTGCGCATAAAATATTTGCAGAATGCAGGGATGAGTGACAAGCGGCTGATTACGTTTCCAGGTCAGTGGCTGGCTAATTGGGAAGCGATACAACCGCTCCCTACGTCTATCTGTGGAACCAGAGTAAAGTCTCTTGGTGCCAGTATTGAGATGTACGAGCTGACCTCGTAAAGTTCTCTAATCCGAAGCCTTCTGAATGCTTATTGAAGTGAAGTGGAGAGAAAGAAGGGAGGAGATGGCTGGGGAGTGCATGATTCAGAGGTGGGGCCTGGAGGGGAGGAAATGGAGGGTGCGGGGTGGGGTGGGGACAGGAAATTCCTGTGGGGGCCGGGGGCAGGACTAGTGCCAGGAACTCCATTTAGTTCTGACCTGGGTCCCCTCCTGACTCAAGTGCCCATGGGCTGCAGGGGCCAAAGCCAACTTTATGCTACCCTTCCTCCCCAAAGAAAGTGGCTTTCTTCCCCCCCCCCCCCCCCCAGAAACCTTTAATGTAAGGCACAAACACTTCCTGCATCTCATAAATATAATTTTAGGAATATAGTGATCCTTCCCACCTACCCACCCTCCCACCCTTCATCCTCCTCCCTCTCCTATTCCCATTCTTACTTTTTACTAAGATCTATTTTCAATTACTTTATACACATAAGATTAAACTTACACTAAGTAAAGAGTTCAACAAATAGTATGAAACACAAAACAAACAAAACCTCTTCCTAACAGTCGAGACAAGGGCTGTTCAAAGTCTTCGCATCTCAAAGTCTATAGATTACCTTTTAGGTGCTCTATTCGTTACCGCAGATCAGGGAGAACAGATGGTATTTGTCCTTTGGAGACTGGCAAAAGAAAGTGGTAACTAGAAATACAGGACATGTCAAAGGCAGCTCACGACTGAAGGCCACAGACAAGTTGAGGGATGCGTGCTATGGGGGTTCAGATGAATACAAGAGCGTCCTGGCCAGAAGTGGTCAGAGCCGTCTTCATGGCTAAGACGGGGGATCCAGCTTGGCCGTCAGTGATGGGATTTAGATACAGGAAGAAACCAGAGCACAGGCAGAGAAGCAGAGTGTGTGCTGCTGAGGCCCCGGCTCCCTGGCAAGCCCAGCAGAACCCTCGATAGCAAGCTAAACTGTTATTTGTGATCATGTGTGTACGAGGGGACTCCAAAAAGCCGTGAAAACAATGGGATTAGAAGATAGCAAGCCAAGACGGGCTGTGTCCTGGGACTTCGGGGGCCACGAGTGCAGCGGAGTCAGGATCTCCAGAGATTTCTTCTCTCCCACCAGTCAGCAAGGGGTTCGGTCAAGCGGTTACGTAACATAGGCTGGGATGCTGGGGAGCTCCCTGCCTCCAAACCGTCCACCCCACGCCCGGACTCCGTTGGATGATGCCGGGACTCCATCCTACAGCTTCGTCTCTCCGCCAGGAGCTGCGATGGCTAACATTTAAAGCTGTTATCAGCCCCTGTGCCCTCCTGCAAGTGAGGGATCTGAAAGCAGGTTTGACAGGGAGGCTGCAGCCGGAAAGGAAGAGGTATTCTGACCACTTGAGGGGAAGGTGGTGGCCCCAGCAACAAGAGGAGGAGACAGACTTTGCTGAGGGCCATGCTGCTGAGCTGTAGCCACTAACCCCAGCGCTGGCCAGCCGTTCCCTACGCTCAGTCTGAAGACGGCATCAGCCGGGTGATTTGAATGACAGGCAGGCAGCTAAGTCCATCATCAGAGCCTGAGCCGATCATGGCTGGCCTCTCCTACGCATAGGGGACCTTGGCTCACCGTCCTGGGAGCAGGCTGCAGCGCCTGGGCAGAGTGTGAGGGATGCTGGGACCCCGAGGAGCCCCAGGGAGTTCGGGAAGACACAAGGGTTCACTCTTACTACGAAATCCCGCGAGAAGAGCAGGCTGTCTGAAGGAGCAGTGTGTGGGCCGCTCTTCTTCTGAGGAGCTTGCCTCCCAGTCTCAGGCTGCCTATTTCCTGGTCATAATAGTTGGGAGAAAAATATTGCTAAATGGCTGCATAAACAATTTTAATTGGCCTGGGCTCCCAAAATGTGCTATTTTTGTTCCGCTGCCAAGCTTGCTTTTTCACTAGCTAATTATGCCCAGCATTTAACTTTCGGCAAAAAAACAGGAAACAGGGCATTCATTACCCGAGTGACAACTTTTCAACAAGCCCACATTTCAACATCCATTGTGTAACTTCCTCTCCCTAGCTTACAGTTAGGTGTTCCATCAGGCCTCTGGAAACAAACAGCTACTTCAGTGGGGGCTGGTAGGGGCTCTGTTGCCCTCTCAAGGCTTGCCTGTCTCCAGCACAGGCAGAGGAGCAGGCTCCCGTGAGCCACCAGGGCCACAGGGTGGGATCCTACGTTCTTTGGCTCCTCGCAGAAATTCCCCACCTGGGGTCTTTGCTCATGTCAGTTTGCTCTGGGCCTGGGCTGGCCCATCAGGGGGTGGCTTGTGCGTCTGGTTTAGGCAGCATCCAAAGCTGCTGGGGACTCGGGGACTCTCAGAGGTACACCCTCTCTTCGCCTGAGGAATCATAAAAGACAGCCAACCCCAGTTTATTGGGCATTAACTCCTAGAAAGTGCTATAAAACCGTGTCTTATTGTAGGATCTACTTTAAATTTATCATTAAAAAGGCATATTGCAGAGTAGATCGCAAACACGTAAAAGCACACGTTATGAAGTCCACAGCTGAATGAGCCACCATGCAGTAAACACCATGTGACTGTTACCCAGATTCTTACCAGCTCCTCATATCCGATGCAGCTAGTACTTCCTCCTTTCTCCCCAGAGTTAGCTGCTAGCCTAGCCTCTAATACCATGGTTCGGTTGTAGTCTCCAAACTGTATAGACACGGAACCATAGAAGGTGTAGAGGTGGGTGCATATTTTCCTATCTGCCTTCTTTGTTTGCTTTTATTCGGCTGCTTGGAGCTGCACCTCATTCATTTTCATTACAACAGAGTATTCCCTGCCCGAGAATAATGCGTTACCAGTTTCACTATAAATGGACATATGGGTTGTTTCCAGCTTGTGGCTGTTCTGAATAATGCCGCCACAAATATTCCTCCGTGTGTCTGCCCGTTTCGGTGGGCTTGTAGTGGGCTCGCGGGTCACAGGCATGGTTGCTATGCATGTACAGCTTTTACGGCTCCAGCCCAACTGTTTTCGAAGCGGTCCGTCCCAGTTGCCCCTGCTGCACTTGCTGGCTGTACTCGGTGCTGTCTGTCAGTCTCTGGAACTCGGTCATCTTGGCAGTGTGTGGTGGTGTCTCGGTGCGGTGCTGATCTGCTTCTCCTTGACATGAATGAGCACGAGCATTTTTGTTGTTATTTATGATTAGATTTAGAATAGGTCGGAGGTTGAAGAACCAAATGGTTGGAACCCACAAAATAATACTTTGAAATTCTATCTATCTATCTATCTATCTATCTATTATTTTTATTTGAGAGGCAGAGAGACAGAGCTCCAAATGCCCACGATGGCCAGGACTAGGCTGAGGCCAATGCCTGGAGATGGGAACTCAATCCAAGTCTCCCACATTGGTGACAAGAACCCAGCAACTTAAGCCACCACTGCTGCCTCCCAAGGTCTGCAGTAGCAGGAAGCTGGAGCTGGGAGCTGGCGCTGGGAGGCCAACCCAGGGACTCCGATGTAGGGGCGGGCTAGATGCCTTCCCCCAGGAAAATGATATTTTTTTTAAAGATTGGCCATGATTTTTTTTTTTTTTTTTAGACAGGCAGAGTGGACAGTGAGAGAGAGAGACAGAGAGAAAGGTCTTCCTTTGCCGTTGGTTCACCCTTCAATGGCCGCCGCGGCTGGCGCGCTGCGGCCAGCGCACCGCGCTGATCCGATGGCAGGAACTAGGTGCTTATCCTGGTCTCCCATGGGGTGCAGGGCCCAAGGACTTGGGCCATCCTCCACTGCACTCCCTGGCAACAGCAGAGAGCTGGCCTGGAAGAGGGGCAACCGGGACAGGATCGGTGCCCAGACCGGGACTAGAACCCGGTGTGGCGGCGCCGCAAGGCGGAAGATTAGCCTGTTGAGCCACGGCGCCGGCCTAGCCATGATATTTTTTAAAGATTTATTTATTTATTTGAAAGTCAGGGTTACACAAAGAGAGGAGAGGCAGAGAGAGAGAGAGTCTTCCATCTGCTGGTTCACTCCCTAATTTTAGCCAGCCCTGCTAAAATTTTATTTTTTATTAATGTTTATTTGAAAGGGAAGGGGGAAGAGAGGAAGAGAGAGAGAGAACATGAGCGAGTGCCACTCCTAGACCTCATTTCTTTTCTTGTTTTTTTTTTTCTTTTTCTTTTTTTTTTGACAGGCAGAGTTAAACGGTGAGAGAGAGAGAGAGACAGAGAGAAAGGTCTTCCTTCCTTTGGTTCACCCCCCCCCACCCCCCCCCCCAAATGGCCGCTACAGCCGGCGCTGTGCTGATCTGAAGCCAGGAGCCAGGTGCTTCTCCTGGTCTCCCATGCAGGTGCAGGGCCCAAGCACTTGGGCCATTCTCCACTGCCTTCCTGGGCCACAGCAGAGAGCTGGCCTGGAAGAGGAGCAATCGGGACAGAACCGGTGCCCCAACCGGGACTAGAACCCAGAGTACCGGCGCTGCAGGCAGAGGATTAGCCAAGTGAGCCACAGCGCCGGCCAGACCTCATTTCTTATCAGTTGTCAAAGAAACTGCAGCTCTGTTTTAAAAGTGCCACCCCTTAATTGTCAGCAACCCCAGTTACTAAGCTCCTTTCTTTTGTGCAAGGATATTTTCACTGGAAATACAAAAAATAAAGCTAGCTTAGGGGAAAGAAAGATACAGATCATGTGTTATAAGGACGCAACCTGGAGATGTGCCTGCAATCCTGATGTGTGCTTAGGGCTGGTGGGTGCTGAGGGGTTAGAGGGGTGACCTCATACCTGCTGATGTAGCACCACTAGGCAGTGATGCCAAAGCCCCGAAGGCTCTCAGGGAGGCCGACCATCGGGAGAGACCAGAGCTCTGTGGTGGTCTGTCCCAACGGAGAAGAGGCCAATGTACGGGGCTGGTTATGCCTTCCCCAGGTGGGAGCTGGAAAAGGTTAAGCTGCCGTCTGCAATGGCAGCATCCCATATGGGTGCCAGTTCGAGTCCTGGCAGCTCCATTTCCAATCCAGCTCCCTGCTGATGTACCTAGGAAAGCAACAGAGGGTGGCCCCTGCACCCACATGAGAGATCTAGAGAGTGTTGCTTGGACTAGGTCCCTCCTATCCCTAAACACTCAAGAATGTATTCTAGGTATTTCTCCTTAGATCTGTCTTCCCTTCTCTAGCTCCAAGCTCTATCTGGCTATCCCCAGCCCCACACATTCAGTCATCCATCAGTCTCTTGAATGTGCACAGCACTATGGCAAGACAGGACATTCAGAATCCTCGTGAGATAAAAACAAACAAACAAACAAACAAAAACACTCTGACCTGGGACCCAGCAGCATTGATTCTGCCAGTCACTCTCTGAGTCTTTGAACCTCTCTGGTCTGAGGTTCCCCATCAGTCAAATCAAAGCTTTGACCTTGAAGGATCTCGAAGATCCTTGCAGAACTCCCAGGAGAAAGATGATTGTGGCACATCAGGCACTCCTAAAATTCCAGTCCTCCACCTCAAGTTTATTTTCTGTCTTTTGCCTTACTGCTGGCTGGCTTCCTCTTGCTGTAATTTATTTAACTGAGCCGTGCAGAGCAGTTTGGAACTGAGTTTGCATGAATCACTGTCCATAAAATCAAGTTAAGTGGATTTCATTCCTCGCGGTGCACCTGTGTATGTGTGCGGGGAGAAGCAGCGAGATTTTCTGGGCTCTTCCAGGCCACTGTTGGAATTGCTTCTTCACAGACATTGCACTCACCCTGTATTTATGGTCCATTGTTATAACAGCCTCTCCTTCGGCGAACTGAAGGGAAAGTATTGGAAGCAATTTTCCCTCCAGATCTTTTTCTGTAGCTGCCCCGTTTCTCTGTCTAGCTGGGAGAGCTGCCACTGATTTCCTCTGTTTTATCAGAGCTGGCAAATATCAGATTCAGCTTCGTTCATTCAGTCACTCCTCATATTTTTAGGGAGCTATGTTACGAGACGTCATACTGAGCTTGGTCCAGGGGTGGGGGTCCGGGGGAAGTGTCGCATTGTTCAAAGACCCTACAAGGTGTGCGCAGTGTGAAGACACAACTCAGGGGTTCAGCAGTGCCACAGAAGGTTGAGGGGCTAAAATGAGAAATTCGATGTGTTGAGCGGAAGAAGCGAACCGAGGAGTGTGATGTGGGCAGGATGATGGGGCGTTTGGGGAGGGGGGCGAGCTTGCGAGGCTAATCTCTCTCTGGACCACTGCCCACGCTTCCCCCTCCTGCACCCCCACCTGACATTACTTGTGCAAGAATCAGTGTCAGTTCAGCATTTTGTAAAAGGATAGGATCAGAGGAGGAAAAAGATTTTGAGTGGAGATGAACATTTATGGGAAGAAACATTCAAAGGGTCTGCTCTGGTGCTTATGAAAATATATTTGGGAGCCAATGTGAGGGATTATAAAGGGATTTATTTCATTTTGTAACACAGCCAAAAGCATAGGCTTTTTCAGATGATGACTAAAATGGTGGCTTGGGGGACTGGCAATTTGTCTCTTTGTATTTTCTGTCTTGATAGAAGATGTGCAATCTTTTTTTTTTTTTTTAAAGATTTATTTATTTGAAAGGCAGAGTTACAGAGAGAGAAAAGGAAAGAGAAAGAGAAAGAGAGAGAGGGAGAGAGAGAGAGAACACGCACATGCGTGAGAGAGATCTTCCATCTGCTTGTTTACTCCCCAAATATCCGCAATACCTGGGGCAGGGCCAGGCCAAAGCCAGGAGCTGCTTTTGGGTCTCTCATGTGGGTGCAGGGGCCACCCTCTGTTGCTTTCCTAGGTGCATCAGCAGGGAGCTGGATTGGAAATGGAGCTGCCAGGACTCGAACCAGCACCCATATGGGATGCTGCCATTGTAGACAGCAGCTTAACCTGCTGTGCCACAGCACCAGCCCTGCCCTCCCCTACCCCCCTTTTAAAAAATATTTATTTATTTTGAAAGGCAGAGAAATAGAGACTGATGGAGAGACAAAGAAAGATCTTCCATTTGCTGGTTCACACCCTAAATGGCTGCAAAAGCCAGATCTGGGTCAGTCTGAAACCAGGAGCCAAGAACTCCAGCCTGGCCTCCTACATGGGCGGCAGGGCCCAAGTACTTGGGGTGTATTTTGCTTTCTTCCCATTTACATTAGCAGGAAGCTGGATCAGAAGCCACATAGCCAGGACTCAAACTGGCACTCAGATGTAGGATGCGGGCACCGAAAGCTGTGCCTGAACCCACAGTGCCACAGGCTGGCCCCGAAACGTGCAAACTTCACGTTGCCATAGAATGAACATCTCACTCTTGGCTGGCTGATTTCAAATGTTTTTGAAAATTCTACTCCCTTTATCCTTTCTGGGACCTACCAGAGTGTTCAGGAAGGACATGCTGGCCCCTCCTCCCCAGCCCCACTGACTCTACATTTATAGCCACACAGTCCTTTTGAGGAAATTGAGTTGTTAAGTGTTGAGCATGGCTGTTTGGCACAGTAGTCAAGAGCACTTGGGACGCCTGCAATTGGAAGCTGCGTACCTGGGTTTGAGTCCTGGCTCCAGGTCCAATTCTAGTTTCCTGCAAATGTGCACCCTGGAAGGCAAGCAGGTGAGGGCCCAAGGACTTGGGTCTCTGCCACCCACATGGGAGGCCCAGGTTGAGTCTCAATTTCTTGGTTTCAGCCTGGCACAGCCCCAGCTATCGCTATTGCAGGAATTTGGGGGAGTGAATCAGTAGATGGAAGATCGCTCTCTGCCTTTCAAATAAATAATAAATAGAAATTTTGTTTAAAAGAGGAAGTTTTGCGTGCACTTTTGTTTGCATCCAGGACTCAAGTGAAATGTGATTTGCTTTATAAATTCTGTTGGTTGTGCTGTCTCTGGAGATGACATGTCCACATTCTTTGGGATGTCTGAATGCCCAGGTGGTGTCTCAGCTGGGTGGTCTCTGCTGAAAGACCCTGGACAGCACCACCTCTGTCCTGGAGGAGTAATGCAATGACTTAGTGAGCAGCACTGTCCAAGGGGAACTACGATGTGAGCCCCGCATGCTAATTTTAAACTTTCTGGTGGCCGAATGAAAAAAACAAACAAACAAACAAACAAACAAACAGTTGGGATGCATTTAAACAATAAATGTGGCTGGCACCACAGCTCACTAGGCTAATCCTCCGCCTTGCGGTGCCGACACACCGGGTTCTAGTCCCGGTCGGGGCACCGGATTCTGTCCCGGTTGCCCCTCTTCCAGGCCAGCTCTCTGCTGTGGCCCGGGAAGGCAGTGGAGGATGGCCCAAGTGCTTGGGCCCTGCACCTGCATGGGAGACCAGGAGAAGCACCTGGCTCCTGGCTTTGGATCGGCACGGTGCGCCGGCCACAGCGGCCATTGGAGGGTAAACCAATGGCAAAAAGGAAGACCTTTCTCTCTGTCTCTCTCTCTCACTGTCTAACTCTGCCTGTCCAAAATAAATAAATAAATAAATAAATAAATAAATAAATAAATGTATTTGTCTTTCTGTATCTACACTAATATTACTTCAACATATAATCAATACAAAATTATTAATGAGCTATTTTACTTTCTTTTTTTCACACCTAGTCTTCAAGTACGTGTATTGTAAACCGTAGTAGGCTTCCATTCAGACTAATCAAACATCAGTGCTTCATAGCCACCCGAGGCTAGTACCTACCCTGTTGGAAGCACAGCTGTAGAGTTCACCCCCATCCTTCCGTAGATCCTTGGAGTCCTGGAGGGCAGCTTGTTTTAACCCGAGTGGGAGGGAAGAGCTCAACCCATTGCATCCAACTAGGAATGGCTCACCACTCAGCCCTGCAACTACGCAGTTGTCTTGCTACTCCCAGAGATGGGGAGCAGTGAACTTCCAAGGCCTCCCGTTCTGGTGCCCTCTCCTTCTTCCCCAACTCCATATTAACCACATTTACCCCTTGTCTGTGTTCCACACACTGGTGCTTTCTCTGCTTCTTCTACCTTTCCAAAGCTTGCCTTGCCCGGGTCCCTTTCCCCCGGGACCGCGTCTCGGAGATGTGGGGATAATGGTGATAAGGACTGGGACTGCTGGTGTAAATGAACTGAGGCAGGAGGACGCACCCACCTACTTCAACATTTCGTTCTGCTCCGGATGAGAAGTGGCCATGGGACAGAGCATCAGGACTTAAAGAATCTTCGAGCCCCTAGTCTAAATGCTTTGTTATGCTTTTAAAATTCAGGTGACGCTCACGTCACACAAAATTAACCATTTTAAAGTGTTCGACTCGTCAATCTTCAGTCCACGTACAGTGTTGTATACCGTCAACTCTGTCTAGTTCTGAAGCATGTTCACCACTCCGTCCGAAACACCATACCCAGTCAACAGTCACAGCCCACGGCCCCTCCCCCTGCCCCTGGTAGCCACCAACAACTGTGGATTTGCACAATCAGGATATTTCATTTACATGGAATCACACAACAGGGGAACTTCTGTTCGTGGCTTCTCTCACTTAGCGTGCTTTCAAGGCTCACCCATGCTGCAGCTTGGTTCATTCATTTTTATTTTTATCTCATCCATTCATTTTTATTGCTGAATAATATTCCCTTGCATGGACATACCACATTGTACTTGTCTATCCATCATTGGTGGTCATTCAGGTTCTTTCCACCTTTTGGCTCTTGTGGATAGTGATGCTAGGAGCATCTGTGCACAAGTTCCCATCTGAATACCTAGTTGCTCTTCTCTGGGGTATGTATCCAGGAATAGACTTATTGGAGCATATGGGAATTCTGTGTTTTAAGTTTTCAGGAATCACAAATCTATCTTCTAGAGTAGCAGAACCATTTTACATTTGCCCTAGCAATCCACAAGGGTTCCAACCAATTTCTGCACATCCTTGACAACTCTTGTTATTTTATTTTTGTTTTCAATTTTATTTTTGTTAAGGATTTTATTTATTTATCTGAGAGGTAGAGTTACAGACAGAGAGGGAGAGACAGAGAGAAAGGTCTTCCATCCTCTGGGTCATTCCCCAAACAGCCACAATGGCCAGAGCTGCACTGATCCGAAACCAGGAGCCAGGAGCTTCCTCCAGGTCTCCCACGTGGGTGCAGGGGCCCAAGGACTTGGGCCATCTTCTCCTGCTTTCCCAGGCCATAGAAGAGAGCTGGATCAGAAGAGGAGCAGCCAGGGCACGAACCGGCGCCCATATGGAATGCTGGCTCCACATCCTTAGCCTACTATTGCACACTGCTGGCCCCTGTTTTCAATTTTAATTATAGCCACTCTAGTGTATCAAACCCAGGCACTGCGATATGGGACACAGGACTCTTAACCAGTGTCTTCATATCTAGGCCAACATCTGCCCCTCTGGTAGTTTTTAAGTGGTGTCTTGAAAAGCCACCAGGGGCCACCATGTGAGAAAGAGGAGGTTGAGCACATAGCAATGGCATTCAAGGATTCCACTCTGGTGTGGGTGTTTTTAGCAGCTGTTAAGGTGTTGCCTGAGGTGCCTGCATCCCAAATCAGTGTGCCTGGGTTTGAGTCCTGGCTCCGCTGCTGATTCCAGCTTCCTCCTAATGCATACTCGGGGATGCAGCAGGTACTTGCATTCCTGCCAACCATGAGAAAGACCAGACTGAGTTCTTGGCTCCTGACTTTGATCTGACCCAGCCCTGCCTGTTGCAGATATTTGGGGAGTGAGCTAACAGACAGGAGATCACTCTTTCTCCCTCTGTCTATCTGGCTTTCAATAATTTTTTTAAATTATTTTTTAAGATTTATTTGTTTTCTTTTTTTTTATATTATTTTTGACAGGCAGAGTGGACAGTGAGAGAGAGAGACAGAGAGAAAGGTCTTCCTTTGCCGTTGGTTCACCCTCCAATGGTCGCCGCGGCCGGTGTGCTGCAGCCGGCGCACTGCGCTGATCTCAAGGCAGGAGCCAGGTGCTTCTCCTGGTCTCCCATGGGGTGCAGGGCCCAAACACTTGGGCCATCCTCCACTGCACTCCCTGGCCACAGCAGAGAGCTAGACTGGAAGAGGAGCAACCGGGACAGAATCCGGCGCCCTGACCAGGACTAGAACCCGGTGTACCAGCGCCTCAAGGCGGAGGATTAGCCTGTTGAGCCATGGCGCTGGCCAAGATTTACTTGTTTTCTTAAAAGGCAGAGTTAAACAGAGAGGGGGAGAGACAGAGAGGTCTTCCATTCACTGGTTCACTCCCCAAATGGCCACAATGGACAGGGCTGGACCAGGCAGAAGCCAGGAGCCAGGAGCTTCTATGAGGTCTCCCACATGCCCAGGCAGTTGGGCCATCTTCCACTGCTTTTCCAAGATCATTACCAGGGAGCTGGATCAGACTTAGAGTAGCCAGGACACAAACTGGTGCCCCTTTGGGATGTTGGAGTCATAGGTGGTAGCTGAACCCACTGTGCCACAGTGCCAGCCCCTTTCATTTTTTTAAAAGTGTTGCAATATGTCATTAAAAATAACAAAACAAAACCATAGTCACCTACCACAGCCACTCCACGTTTATCCACGTATTTGACACGTTTGACTTCTCATGAACTATTCCTTTTGAGCAAAGGCTTCTGATGTTATCCTGAGTTTGCAGTCCTTTACCTGCTCTGTGTTTCTCCCGTCTCCACTTGGAGAGCCTCTTGAGATTGGTAACCTCCGAAACCAACAGCAGAGTCCTACTTATCGGACTCTGGTCACCTTCTCTGTCCTCTACACCACTCTGCCCGTGGTAACAACAATAATGGTTATTACTCGATATTAAACACTTACCCTGCGGCAGGCACTGTGGTAAGCCCAGCCATGTGACCCATCCATCCTAAGTCCATGATGTCCACGCTTTTACGAGGCACGCATCACACTCAGACGTCCTCACCACCATGGGCAAGCACCCTCTCCTACCCCATACTTGCCCCTCTTCCACTCATTGACTCTGTGTCTATCCCAGCCACACACCCTTCCCGGCTGCTCTGGGGAAGCCAGTGTGAGCCCATCTCACAGCCTGCTCCTCACTCTGCTCCCCTGTCCCCGTCACGATCAACACCCAGGTGATACAGTTTTCATAGACTTGCAGCAACAGATGATTGGGTTTTATCCCAAGCCCCCATAGCAGGCTTTGATGCCTCCTTTTAAAACTAAGGAATCTGGGTAAAATCAATCGCTCAAGGTCACACATTCTCATAGGCACACTCTCATTCATTTTGTGGAAGAAATCTTTTAAAGTCTCTATTTAGGGCTAGGCATGGGGATAGATGTCATGTGGGATAAAAGAGGAAATTTACAAAAAGAGTTAGATTTTAAGAGCTATTATTAAAATTGCTATATTGGTCTATTATGCTATGTTATATGTGTGTACATATTGTATGTCCACATGGGGAAATTTTATTAAGAGTTTTATTTTAAATGGCTTATAGATAAGATTGTTCATAAATTTAAGCTGCTAAAATCAATCAAAGATACATTTTAATTTGTGTGACCTGAATCTGTGTATCATATGTTTTAAACTTGTTGGTAGAAGGAAACTAAAAACATTTTATATGGTTGTGCTTAAGTTTACTGGTTAAACAAACTACACCATGTTAGATATTTAAGAGGTGTTTTCAAATACATGATTCTTAAAATTTATAGAAGGCATTGGACCTTCTGGTAAATGTTTTCTTAAGTTGTTATCTAATGGATGAAACTGTTTGCTAAGTATTCATGTGATATTGCTATTGTCAGCAAGCGATCTAGGACTTGCTCCCTCATTTCTCTATTCGAAGCCCAACTTGTTCTTTCATTTCTCTATTCTCTTCAAGGTAGGAAACTAATTCTATTATAAAGGAATCTGTAGGACGCACAATTTAATCTTTAGACCTTATAAAAGAGATGGCTAACATTTTTCTGTAATAGCATAGGCAAAATAAGAACTTAAATAATAATCTCATAGCTAGATTCACTTCGCCATAGCGAAGTATACAGTAAGTAGAAAAAACCTCCCTTTCAGACCAAAGGGAAAGAAAGTTTTAAAGTGAGAATATAATTTTCCTCATGGGCATTGTCTACCTTAGAAAAACTACTACAGAACATGCCTGTGACTATAGACTTGTAGTTCAGGCCACTGAAGATTAGAGATGGGACATGGGCACTCCCTTGACTTGCATCCTCTGGTCTGCTTTCACACAAACCAGGAGGAAAAGAAAGTTAGGCATCAGAAGCAATGGGTGGCAGGCCTATTAATGGCTGATCTGTACAGTGATCTGCCCTCAAGGAGACCCAACAGGCCAGTCCACTGCAGTGGCTTTCAATGTGGTAAGCCTGGGCTTCAGCAGAAGTCAGCTTGTGAAGAGCCCTGGCAGCTCTGCCAAGAGTTGGATCACTGGAATGGACCTGCCCTGGAGTCGAAGGATGCCCAGGTCAGAGCCACAGATCTTATTGGCTCTAAGCTGAAAAGCCCTTCACTCAGCCCAACTTCCAAAGTGACCACTGCAGCTGAGGGGATGGTCAAGTAGGGTCAGCAACATTGCAGGCAGAACTGTAAATTTCTTGTTAGAGATGCCCCCTGCCTTTACCTGGCCAGCTCTCCTCCCAGGCCAGCCAAGTAATGAAAGTCAACAGAGTGCCTTCCCCTAGGAGGTTCACACCTCCCTTAGGATATACCCCATGTGAAGAGATAGATAGGTCTGGGCCTCTTAACTTACAAGGCCTAAAGCCCACCAGATTATTATCAAGCCCCTTCTATCAGGTTCTATTTGCCTCTCAATCAGAAAAATTACTTGTAGCTTAGACAGCACCTTTCTTAGCTCCTCTAATAATGACTCTGTCCTTTGTTCTAGGCCCTGTCTAGCGTACTTGGGCCTCATTCCTTTGTAATCATAACCTCTACTCTACCACCAATGACTCTACTCCCAACCTGTGTGTACTGATGGTCCTCTTCCCCACTTAATGCTGTATAATTGTTCAAACCTGGTAAATGCCACTCTTAGGATCATTGGTTACTATCCTCACTCTGTCTTTTATGACCTTGTCTAAATATGATCAGAGTCGGCAAACTTGGAAGGCTTCCATAGCCTTGGCAACTCATGACGACAGCCTAGGGTGGTTACTGGTGCCATAAACTAGAGTGTCAATTTGTTGGGTCAACAACAGGAGTCACTGTGCACTTGCTCCTCATGTGGGATCTCTGTCCTTAATGTGCTGTACATTTTGATTTGATGCTATAACTAGGACTCAAACAGTATGTTTCACTTTGTGTGTCTATGTGGGTGCAAACTGTTGAAACCTTTATACTACATTGATCTTCTGTATATAAAGAGAATTGAAAATGAATCTTGATGCAAATGGAAGGGGAGAGGGAGCGGGAGAGGGGAGGGTTGCGGGTGGGAGGGAAGTTATGGGAGGGGGAAGCCATTGTAATCCATAAGCTGTACACTGGAAATTTATATTCATTAAATAAAAGTTAAAAAAAAAGATGAAAGAGAAAAATCCTGTCCTCAAGGAAGTTACAGACTGGTGGCACAGGTGAGATAGGAACACAGACATCTGTAGTGTCGGCTGGGAATCTGAGGTGCATGCACGCTAATCACGCACAGGTGCAAGGGTTTCATTAGCACGAGGTGCAGCTGCACACACAGGAAAATCCCAGGAACTGGGGCTTAACTAAGACAGCGATTGCCTTGTTGCCTAAAGGCGGCCTAGAGGCAAACAGACCCTTGACCGAGGTTGTCAGTGATCCAGGCTCCTTCTTTCCTTCCAGAATCCTTAGAGGGTGGCTTCCATTTTAATGGTTCAAGATGGTGCTAGACCACCAGCTACTCTACCCACATTCCACGCCGTACCATAGATGACAGGGAGGGTGAATCCAGAACACTTCCCAGCTGAGTCGATCCTTTCTGAGCCGCCTTCCCAGAGGTGCTACTCACACTTCTACTAAGATTTTACTGATGGACACATGTTCACTTGGCCTCCATTAATTGCAAGGGATACTGGGTAATACTTTTCTGGAGCTTTTGTCCTGTCAAGTAAAATTGGGGTTTTAGTCCAAGGAATAAGGGGGGAATGGATATTAGCAGGCACCTCATAGTCTATTACAGACATTCACATGAAACACTTTTTAATAGTAATAATTTGGAAAAAAATATAACATTTAAAAACATGGTTGGTTCAATAAATTTACTGATTCATTAATACCATACATGCTTAAGCACTACACGTTAGAACATTCAATGACATGGCTACATGTCTGTGATCCCATGTTTATGTTGTTCTAAGGAAACAAGATATCACGCAAGAACTGTAGGAGCAGCTACTTGATATAAAAGAATTATGGTACTGTGACTTTCTTTAAAGAAGGGTCCTCATCATTTAGAGATATACTTATGGATGAAATGATGTGATGTCTGGAATCTGATTTACAGTGGAAGAGGAAAAGGGTGAGATGAGAGAACTTAAATAGAATGAGAATGGCTACGTGTGGGAGTAGTAGCCTACTGGTCAACATGCCCGTGGCCCACACTGGAGAGCCTGCGTTCAATTCCTGGCCATGGCTCCTGACGTCAGCTTCCTATGAGTGCAGATCCTGGGAAGCAGCGGTGATAACCCAAGCAACTGGATTCCTGCATCCACGTGGAAGCCCTGACAGAGTTCCTGGGATCCCTCCTTCCAAGGAAGAGGTCGAACACCTTGGTTTCCAAACAATCTTTCAGTGCTGATTTTCTTGAGTAGCCTGTTTTTTTGTTTGTTTGTTTGTTTGTTTTTTGGTTCTGGGGCTTCTCTGCCATTGATGCTTCTAGAAGATAAATGTTAATAACATTAGTAACCATAACAGTATAAGAGTCAGCATTTGGATGCCAACCATGAATCAAATAAGACAAAGCACCTTTTAAGCTTTAATTTGCTTAATTCACACAACCATCTTTATGAGGCAGTTCTATGACATATTATCTGCTTTTTACACATGAAAAGATAGGCTCATATAGGGTAGATCACTTGGTCAAGGTCACAGGGCTGGTATGTACTAAAGCTGGGTTTCAAACCCAAGCAGTCCGGCTCCAGAGTCCAACAGGCAGGAGAAAGTACCAGACAGGGCAAAATCCAAGTGCAGCTCTGTTCAGATGGCCATATCCACTATGTACACTGAATTCTGCAGTTGCTGACAAAGTTCCAGGTCTGGGGACTCGGGAGGGAGACCCCAGTACTTCTCCCGAGGCAGAGGGACTCATTCCAGCCCCCTGTTGTGGAGAACAGAAGGGACTGGCGTGCAGTGCTCCTGGTAGGCTGGGCAGACACCAGACTGAGGCTCAGCTGGCATGCACCTGCTTGGTCCTGTGGGCCCTTCCCAGCTGTGACAGTTTTGATTAGTCCCATGCCTCTGGTGCACCAGTTGCCAAGTATATTTTGGATAGAGGGAAGGATGGCTGCTTTGTAAGGATTTAGAAGTTGGATGATCTCATCAGAGGAGGTGAGAAGGATCTCAGAAAATAATAGAGAGCTCTCCGAGGTGGCCGGATGGCCAGGCCATGTGCTTGATGGCTCTTCACAGGCCTGCACAGGCTCCAGGATCTCAAAAATACTCAGAAATATTGCTGGGTTGGCCCTTCTCATTTGGGGAAAAAAAAAAAAAAAATCACTCCTGGCCGCCGGAAGTGTGCTGTAGTAGACACACCTCCCACCTCACCGGAAGTTCTCCAAGAACCTCCCACCTTGATATTCTATGGGGAAACAGCCCTCCCCTCCTCCCCACTTGCCTTTTTGGTGGGACTGTCTTTCCGGGGCCCATTCTCCCAGCCCCAGGACTGGGATCCAGGGAGGTTGCTCACATGCCTGCTGAAAGTATGAACCTTGAGTCAAAAGACACAAAGATAGAAAAAGCACGGATGAACAAGTAAGCCTAGGATTGGTATTCCTGCGATGCAGCTAGTTAGCCCTTTTCCTTCAACTGCATCCCATAGCGTGATAGTACTTTCATTTTCTCAAGTTATCTGGAGTCCGTGTCTGTGGCCTATAACCAAAACACCAACAACAAGCCCTAACTCCCAGGGTTCACTCTCTAAGGCCAGTGCTTTACAAGCCTTTCGACCCAAAGGACAGACCTGTCCTTCCTAGCCCTCCTCCCCCAACTCCAGGACCTGCATCCTCTCTCTCGTGTTTCCTTCCGGAGCTTTCTGGGCTAGGGTGGGAAAGGGCTCTTGTCAATGTGCTCGGCTTTACCTTGAGGGATGAGTGAAGACACCCTTTAAATTACCTATAAAACCCTTTGATTCCCTCAGCAGAGGTTGCCATGGGCAATTTGCTAAGCTTATTGATTATTTTCTGTTTAAATTAAAGTTTGATGTCCTGGAACCGGCTGTGCGGCACATGGAGTTAATGGAAAAGGTTGCGATCCAGGGGGAGAGCCACTCAGTGGGGAAATGGAGGGTATTCAAGGGGAAAACAGGGAGTCTAGGAAGAGAAGATTGTCAGCGCCAAGTTGTAGCAAACATGATGGTGAGAAGAAAAAAGAAGGGAATTATTTTATGGAGAAGGGCGCTTCCTAGGCATTTAAGGCCTCAGGGAGATAGTGGAAAAAATGTATTCACTCCACAAATATTTGCCAAGTTCTTGCCATGTGTCCGGCACATGCCGACCACTGGGAGAAAACAGGGGCGCTGTGCGCCCTGTCAGGGATTCTCAGAGTGTGGTCCCTGCTGTCGCTGCGTCCCCACCGCCTGATGCAGGACCCCAGTTTCTGTTTACTATAACAGAATGCCTGAGGCCGGCGACTTTGCAAAGAAAAGAGGGGTTTTCAGCTCATAGCTCTGAGTCGCATGGGCATGGTGCTGGCATCAGCTAGGAGCTGGGGAGGGCCTCCTGGTGGATGGGAGTGCGTGCAGGCGGAAGCGACCGCAGGCAGAAGCCTGCAGAGAGCAATTCAGGGCTCGGGCTAGGCTTTTATCACAACAGCCTTTATGCAGAACTAACTAACTCAGGGATCCTACGAGAAATACCTTAATCCCTCTGAGGCTGGTACCCTCAGTGATCTCCCATTGGGCTCCACCTCTTAAAAGTCTCACCACCTCTACACCCCCACACCGAGGACCAAGTCTCCAGCATGTGGACCTTTTGCGGGGCGGGGGGTGGAGGGCCAACCGCAGCACCCGGGAACAAGTCAGACATGCTGAAACTGAGGGCCCCTGGGGACAGCCCCTCCCAGGTGAAGCAGGGGCACCCTGCAAGGTGAGCTCCTCTGCTCTGGATCCTTCTGTCTCTGTGGAGGGGACGTGCGGCTTCTGCACACCACGAGCTCCCTACGAGTCACTCTTCTATGGCCAGCATCTGTTGAGAATTTCTCGCTGCAGGCCGTACGTGCAGATGACCTCACTGTATCCTTACAACAGCCCTGCACATAGAAGACGGCATGGGGGTGGGGGTGCACTGGAAGCAAGAAGGGCAGGGAGAATTCAGGTGCAAGAGCCTCACCACTCCACTCGGCTGTCTCCCCAACACCAGCTCCTCCAAGCTCTGGGATCGCCCTGCCCTGGGCAAAGCTGATCTTCTGTTAGATTCAGAAGCCTGGTTTCCTCCGAGAGGAGCCCTATGCTGAGGTTGGGTTTTAGCTGTTTGGGGAAGTAGAAGGACAGGAAGTATGGGATGGACTGAGAAAGAAGCAGAAGCCATGCTGGCTGTGGGGGGCCAGACCAGCGGCCCCCGCCTGCACAGCCACCCTCGTCCTGTGGGAGGCTCGGATCCACACCACTGCGGACTGATCTGGTGTGGGGGATTCATGTCAATTCAGTCCAGGGGGACTCCATGTCGGGACGTGTAGAAGTCAAGTCCTTTAACGCTTCCATTTGCAGGGTGTTTTCCACTGCTGCTGTCACAAAATCAGGACGCCTTTCCTTGGACTGCTGTAAAAATCACCCCAAACTTCATGGTTTAAAACAACTTGAGGGGCACGTGTTTGGTGCAGCAGTTAAGATGCTACTCCGGGATGCCTGCATCCCCTATCCGAGGGCCTGGCTCCACATTCTTCCTAATGTGCACTATGGGAAGCAGCAGGTGATGGCGCACGTCCTTGGGTTCCTGCCACCCAGGGAGAGCTGCAGTGAGTTCCTGACTCCTGGCTTCATCCTGGTCCACCCCGGCACTTGTGGGCATTTGAGGAGTGAAACAGCGGATGGACGAGCTCTCTCTATCTGTCTCACCATCTCTGCATCTCTGATTCTCATATACATGAAACATTAATAAAGAAATATTTTTAAAAATTTATAAAATGACACGAATCTGTTCTTACATTTCTGGAGTCTAAAATTCAGGTGTTGCCAGGGCTGCATTTCTTCTAGAGGCTTCTAGGTAAGCGTCACTTCCCTACCTTTCCCAGCTTCTTCTTCTTCTTCTTCTTCTTTTTTGTTTTTTTGTAAAGATTTATTTATTTATTTGAAAGGCAGAATTACACAGAGAGAGGAGAGGCAGAGAGAGAGAGAGGTCTTACATCTGCTGGTTCACTCATTGGCTGCAACGGCCAGAGCTGTGCCAATCCAAAGCCAGGAGCCAGGAGCTTCCTCCAGGTCTCCCATGTGGGTGCAGGGGCCCAAGGACTTGGGTCATCTTCTACTGCTTTCCCAGGCCATGGCAGAGAGCTGGATTGGAAGTGGAGCAGCCAGGATTTGAACAGGCGCCCATATGGATGCCGGCACTGCAGATGATGGCCTCACCCGCTACACCACAGCGCCAGCCCCTGCCTTTCCCAGCTTCTACTTGCATTCCTTGGCTTGCGGCTATCTTCCTCCATCTTCACAAGCAGCGGTGTAGCAGCTCCTCTCCGGCTTGACGTCTGCTTCTGTTCTACCTCTCTCTGGCTCTGAGTTTCCTGCCTTCCCCCTATATGGACTCTTATGGTTCATTTTGCCCACTTTCCAGGATAATCTTCCCATCTCTACATGCTAATTCAGTTGCACCGGCAACGTCACTTCCCCATGGAAGGGACATATTCCCAGGTGCTGGGGTGCAGATGTGAACATCTTCGGGGAGTAGAGCATTTTTCTTTTTTTTTTTTTCTTTTGACAGGCAGAGTTAGACAGTGAGAGAGAGAGACAGAGAGAAAGGTCTTTCTTCCATTGGCTCACCCCCCAAATGGCCACTACAGCCAGCGCGCTGCACTGATCTGAAGCTAGGAGCCAGGTGCTTCCTCCTGGTCTTCCATGCGGGTGCAGGGCCCAAGGACTTGGGCCATCCTCCACTGCCTTCCCGGGCCACAGCAGAGAGCTGGCCTGGAAGAGGGGCAACCGGGACAGAATCCGGCGCCCCAACCGGGACTAGAACCCGGGGTGCCAGCGCCGGAGGCGGAGGATTAGCCTAGTGAGCCGCAGCACCGGCCAAGTACTTTTCTGTCTACCACATTCTGTAACCTTAGGAAAGAACTTTTCCTTTCTGAACGTCTCCACTTCTCCCCAAACTGGAGATTACGATACAAGGGCACATCAAAAAAGTTTATAGAAAATGTAACTAAAAGATGTTTTTTTTGGTACCAACATGTGGAAACCCATTCATAAACAGGAAACTCCAAAAACATTGTGGAAAATGCATACTATGAATAAACTATGCGTGGATTCTAAAATTTTGCTCACCTAAATGAACTTCTCTCTTGATTCCATTTCCCACGGACCTTCCGGGGCACCCTTGAACTTCTTCGTCCTACTCCTACCGGAATTGCCTATCATTCCACCACAGATGTAACTGTCTTCCTGAGTGCTTGTCTGACAAATTGGCTAAGAGTGATGTTTCTTCTTTGTCCAGTTACATGTATGTATTGATCGCCTACCCTGTGCCAGGTGGCACTGCAAAGGGTTGGACAGCGTCTGTTACAGGAAAAAAAAAGCATTCAATAAAAGGTAGTGTGTAGCGGTGTAAGTTAGTTAGATTTTAGTACCTTAACTATATGTCAGCAGCAGAGACGAGGCCAAATCTCTTGAGGAACCAACCATCTGATGACTCATAGCACCGTGCAGTGTTTGGACGAGAAGCAATAAGCAAGCTCCCACACTGCCCCTGTGATCATGAACTTCAGGGTCTGTCCACTGAGCTCAGGGAGGGTGCAGAGAGCCTCGGCCTCTCCCCGTGGTAGGGGACGGGGGTTAGAGCTGCCTGTGTCCACCCCAGGCTGTGGCTGCTGCTCTCCCGGAGCTGCATTTGTTGGTGATCAGGGGAACAAAAAGCAGCAGCCGAGTCCAACAGAAGAGAGACATTAAGGTTGATTAAGTGAGTGAGCCAATTAGCGTCTGGCTTCCTGCAGTGCGGAGTTAATTAGCCTCTCCAAAACAACAACAGCTGCCTTCATGGTGGGGCAGGCGGCCCAGCAGAGAGGAGCCATGGGAAGAGGAGTGATAGGGCTGGTGCTTGGCTGCGCTGGGCCCTGCCCTACAAAGCCCAGGGCAGGCTCCTCTGCGTGCTTCCAGACAGAGCCAGCCCCTTAGGGGAGGGGACT